>NW_024070185.1:16056941-16278071 GCF_014754425.2 Oryx dammah
GGCGGTGAAGTCGGTGTCTTTTTTTTTTCCTCTAGCTTTCACTCGGTGGTGTTGCTTAAGATACCACATAAGCCCCAGAGACCCCCATTTCCCCGCTTCCTATCCTTCCTCGCCGGACCCCGAGGCAGGACCTGGCGGGAAGGAAAGGAGAAGCGAATAGAGACCCCATGGCGGGCCTGGCTCCGGGCCGACGTCTGTAGTTGGTTTAGGGGATGAGACTTTTGACAAGGTTGAAAGCTGTGGCGCCAGCCGCCTTATTTCTAGACAAAGCGCATTTTTTCCTCCCCTCCCCCATCCCGGACGAGGATGAGGGGGCCTTCCTTCCCGTCCCGTGCTTGGTCGGCGACTTGGGCCTCCAGGGAGGGCGGTGCATTCTCCCGCATCCGCGGAGCCGAGTGTCCGCAGACTGCGGCGGGCGCTCCGTTACGTGGCCGCCGCCGGGTGGGGAGAGGCTCGGGCCCCGTGGCGCAGTGCCCTTGAGCCCCCGCGCCGCGGCCTTTGTTTCTCCCCGCGGATGCGCTGACCACGAGGCCCGCGCTCTCGTGTGGCGGGGTTAGGGGCCGGGCGCTAAGGCCTCGTTAAGCCGGGTGGGGTTTAAGGGGAGCGGATGAAAGTGCAGAAATAACTGGTTTGTTTTCAAAAGTGGCACAAAATGTAACTGGAGCATCTCGGTATGTTTTAGTTTTTCAACTAGTGATTGGGAAGGTCTCTTAAGAAGAAACCAAGTTAGAATTAAATTACATAGACGACTGTTCGGATTGTTAATCTCTAGAGGGAAAATTCACACTAATTATTGTAATCGATTGGGCACTTGTCTGATTTTGAACCAGGTTATTTTGCTAGTTTTTTAAAATGCTGACTATGGTTTAAATGGGATTCGGATTGGAAAAAAAAAATTTTTGTCAAATTTTTACCCTGTAAAGCTTTCGCGGATACTAGGTTCTCAGTAAGGTTGTATAGATAAGTTACAGCACTGATATACTCTCAGGCACGTATCACTAGTTTACGCAGAATCTTAAAACTGCTTCTCTATGGATTTGTATATACGTTTGATGACATGAGCTAACTAGGTGGGGGTTGGAATCCAAACAAAAACTTATGTGTAGCTATCTTTTTATGTCTTACAAACTTCTTAACTGTCATGCATTTTTCTAGTAATAGCTCTTCAAGTCTGCAGTAAAAAATGGCCTCCAATAAAACTACATTGGTAAGTTAATGAAAACCTAAAATATTTAAGGATCTAACTCAAACTTTTTTCCTCCCAAAATTATAACTGCATCTCTGTGGTTGGGAAATTACACCCATATATAGTTCCAAATCCCCTCTCCCCCACAACTGTTAATGGGGAGAAGTTAGGAGCAAAAAAGGAAATTATTACATTCACTTGACTTCATAGTGTTTCATTTAAAGAAACCTAATTTTGGGAGGGTAGCACAATGTGAGTTTTACCAAGCATTTTTATCTTGGAAGAAAGATACGCAAATTTATGTGACATGGAAGAAGGTTACAGGTATAGACAGACAAAGCAGTAAAGCCTTGTTGATTACTGATCTCTAAGTTACTCTATATTGAATTCTAGAGAAAGCAGGTATTTTCAGTATTGCCCTGTTTAAAAAACGGATATCTTGTACACTTAGATTGAGATGAAAGTCGTTGTGTCTTTCAAATTGTTTTGGTCACTGTCATGTTTCAAACGTGCTTATTCTAAAATACAGAAGGACTTTAAATCATTGCAGTGCAGTTTTTTTAAATACTTACCATGAAAAACATCACACATGTCTGGAAAAGAGAGAAGACTAGATCTTCTGAGCAATTTTTTTTCTCTCCAGCAGTTCTTAAACCCACAGTTTGCATTCTTAGGTTTCATTAAAAGTTCTACAGATTGTTGACATATGTGTATTCAGCCTTGTTAAGTTACAGATTTTAACTTAAGCACTGAAATATTCACATAAAAATCACGAAATTCAGTTATGGTTCCCACAGTATGTAATTCTAATACATTGTGTTAATAATTGCAAGTATATGAAGGTTAGTGTTTTAACATCTAAATGAACAAAACATTTTGTTTTGGTTTGTGAATTCTCCCCTTGGGTTTCACAACAAAAGGATAAGTTGGTGGGGTTTTTTGTTTGTTTCATCATTAGATTGCACTTTTAAGTCAAACATCCTGAGAAATGTTTAAATATGAAGTATAAAGCCTGTCTGGTGGCATTCTTTATTCCCAGTCATCGATGGGGAAAGGCCAAAGCATCTTCGAACACTTCTCAGGAATGAATTGTCTTTCAAATTTCATAATCAGTAAACCAAAATGTAGATACTTAAATTGGCTTTACAATCACCAGTATCTTTAAAGTATTGGATGGGAAAGGAGCTACCTGTCCCTGAGACTGTGGGGGTAGATAGATAGATACAGAAAGCAAATAGATTCTTCTGTTAAATTGCTCCTGCTTACAGTTTGATAGTCTTAAGTATCTACCTTTCATTTTAAAATAATTTTGTTAAGTGTTGTGAGGTAATGTGTGCTTTAAGTGGGAAAGTGAGTGGATTTTCTCTTGAAAAAGATGAGCATTTGAAACTAGCTTACGAGTGCTATAGTAAATATTTTGTTTCCTCTGCTAAATTTTTTTTATCTTTTAATTTTCTGTGTTTATTTTGTCTCTTCTTTACTCCGTTAGCCTCTTAACTTTCTTGGATGTAGTTTGTTTTTCATTTAGGATCAGTATCTAGTAAGCTTTTGTTAAGTTTTCTTCTTTCTTCCCACTGCCACTACCTTTGTTGTACTATACAGAGGCAGAAAGTTATTGGACTGAGTATCTTGACTAATGAAAGTTATACGGCCTAACATGGAGAATGATATTCAACAAAATCAGATGCTGGCTGCATTATTTAAATTTCACAGGGTTTTTATTTCTTTCATAGGATATTTATTTAGAAGTGTGTGTATACACTTCTAAATGATTATATATTTTTTGATGTCCTTTGTAATCTTGAGGCATTGGTGTTAATTTTCCCTGCTTTCATGCAATGTGCGGGATGACTTTAGTAATTGGACAATTAAGATTTTTTTTTAAATAGCACCTGTTTTAAGGTGAAATGATTCCAAGATGAGCATAATGTGGGGTTTCCCCCGTTAGTCTCCATTTTGAGTTATTGGAAAGTAGAGGGATCTTGGTGTCCTGCTTCTCTCAAATAGTGTTAAACACACACAGACACACACACTTAAAACCTTGTTTTAAGTGAATTTCGTTGACCAGTTTAGAGTCTTTCTCTTGAGAAACCAGGAAAAAAAGGATTTTTTTTCTCATTAGAGAATTAAAATGATCCAGCATTTTGGCCTCTTGAAGTTAACAGTGTTATAGATTTGTTCCAAGTGGTCAGTAATATCTACTGAAATTATGGGGAAACGATTTTGTCCTTAACCTACTTATGGTCTCCTTGGTTGACCCTGCAATTGATATCAGGGTTCTGAACCACGTTTTCGTTCTGCAGCTATCTTTTCTCTTTATTGTTCAGATTTTAACGTTGGTGTTTGAATTGAAAAAGGGGGTCTTAGCGTTTGGGAGCTATATTTTTAATGAGTCTATGGTTCACCTAATAAGACCTGTCGCTGTTACTCTCCTTTGTATTAGTCTCTAGTAGTTTCTAATAGTCGTTTTTTGCTGTCTTGTAGTTAACAATGAGTGAAAACTTGACTATACTTGGTCTTGTAGACTATGTAGAAATAAAACTAGGAAAAGAAAACAATTTTCAAGAGAAATGTCTTTGATTGAATTATTTCAGTGAAGGGTAGTGGGGGATATAGGTTTGAGCTAAACCCACAGAATCAACCATTCCTTTATTTTGCTGATTATCTGTTAACTTTTTCAGAAAGTGTTTGCTTTGGGATATAAAAGTGAAAATTTAGGTGTTAAATGCAATGATAATATCAGCAGTTTTAGCCTTTAAAATGTACTCAAAAATCAAACAAGAAAAAGACATTTCTTAAATCTCTCTCTTTTGTTTTAGCAAAAAATGGGAAAGAAGCAAAACGGAAAGAGTAAAAAAGTTGAAGAGGCAGAACCTGAAGAATTTGTAGTAGAAAAGGTGCTGGACCGCCGTGTAGTGAACGGGAAGGTGGAGTATTTCCTGAAGTGGAAGGGATTTACAGAGTAAGAAATCTCAGTGCTTTTATTATATGTTTAACTGTACTTAAGTAGTGTTTAAAATTTGTTTTTAGCTTAAAAATCTTTTTACCCATTTTTTCATAGGTTTCTCTGAATTTAAAGGCACCTATAATTCAGGGTATCTTGTTTAAAGAGTCAAGGCTTTAGCCTGCAATTGTAAACAAGTAGATTTGAGACTAGTTGATTACCTTGGAGAGTCAAATTTATATAATTATATAGAGTACAGGTTGCTTTTTTTAATGTAATTGGATACTGTGCTAATTAATTGTTTCCCTACAGTGGACATTAAAAAATATTGAAGCTATATAAGGTATACTAGTGGGTCTTAAACAGAAGTGCTCATCAAAATTCAGATCCTACCCTAGGCTTACTATTCTAATCTCTAAGTAGAGCCTAGGTATTTTTTAAGCGACCTGGTTCTTCATGTTCCCTCTTACTAATTGCTAACAAAACAGTCTTTATAATGTTACTGTTTTGTGAATAACTTACACGCAGAAATTATACTCAAACTTTATCATGTACAGTTTACTTGAATTTTAATCTTACACCACAAAAACAGCAAGACTCTGAGCAGTGACTATTGAAAATGGATAGGTGGAGGTGGACAACAGTTTTCTGAGCTTGGTTGAGATGGGGAGTATGATGGTTCTCTTACCTACTGCTGCTTTTACCATTCACATTTAAAATCACCTCCACAGCAATTTGGGAATTATGATTTGAGTGGAAGATTTATGTTTCTCTGTTCTATTTTTGCAGTACCCTTAGTTGAGCTTAAATATATATATGTAAGTTTGTGATTTAGGCACTAGAAAAAAATTTCTTACAATTAGAACCAAGTCTGCAGTATTTTAAGTAAGACTTAACCAATTTGCTAAAGAAGTGATTACCCTCATATGGCAGACAGTTTTGTGGGGTTTTGTTTGTTTTATCCTTTGAGGCATTAAAAGCTGTTTGTCTCTGTATCTTACCCATTAAAACACTGGAAGATTAACTCCTCCCTCTTTCTCTCCATGGTTGAGGCCACTAGTGTGACTAAGGACCTGCTATCTTCTGTATAATGTATTAGGTAATATTTTATTGAAATAACATTACAGAATGGAGGCTCCACTTTAGCTCTTTTGTCCTCCTCCACTCTTAAGTCTGCCAATTTTAGAGTCTCGGGACATCAACAGACCTTGTTGTAACCAGAGGTTTAAAGCATCTTTCCTAGCATCTCTAAAATGATTCATTTCATTGTGTGTAGTTCTGTAAAAGTTTTTTGGATCAAAGCACACAAAGTTGGCAATCTTGTCACAAATGTTGTAGGCTGATCTCACTTTCACATTTGGTAATTGACATTCATTTTCTTTCCAGCCCTTCTGAAAAACATGAAAATGGTCATATTGGCCTTATATCAGAGATTGGCAAGCTTTTTCCCTAAAGAGCCCATATTAGAAGACAGTCTGAGCTTTGGGGGCTTTGGCTTTCTGTCCCAGCTACTTTGTGACTATAGTACAAAAGCAACAATAGGCAATATAGTAAACAGTGTTCATAATAATGCTTTTGCTTATGGATCCCCAAAACATGATTTTTATTTTGAAATCTTTTCCCAACCAATTAAAAATGTGAAAAAACATTCTTTCTTCATTTCCCACTTTGAGTAGAATTGAAATACTGCAGCAGAAATTGAAAATACTGTCTCATGTTTGAGAATGCTTCTGAATTATGTTTTTTAAAACACAGTATTGGAGGCCTTAACCCTAGGCACTAACTGATAAAGTAATTTGGGGTGGGATCCAGAATTCACTCTTCTGAAAGAAAGTAAGAAATTCCAAAGTGAATTGTCCATGTAACTTGGAAAAATATTAGCTGCATTTATTCCGCTAATCAGGTTCAGTTACTTGGGAGGTAATACAGCACATTACCCGCTTAGCACAAACTGTGGGAGTAGACACAAAATGAAGTACAGATTCTTCATGTAGGGGGTAGGAGGTAGAGGGAAGTATCTGCAGTACAGAGGGCTTTTTGTCGGGTATTATTAAATTGATCTGGACAGTGGTTATTAACCAAGAACTTTTTTTTTTTTTTTTTTAAACAACACAGCGCAGACAATACTTGGGAACCTGAAGAAAATTTAGATTGTCCAGAGTTAATTGAAGCATTTCTTAATTCTCAAAAAGCTGGTAAAGAAAAAGATGGAACAAAAAGAAAATCTTTGTCTGACAGTGAATCTGATGATAGCAAATCAAAGAAGAAAAGAGATGCTGTAAGTATAAAACATTGGCCAGCAGACTGGCTTCTTTGTAAAAGGATGGCTTGATTTTTTAAAATACTTTTTAAGACACGAGTACTTCAAAAATATCATTAAAAAGGCTCTTTAAATACTTAGGATGAAAGGAGAGGCATGATTTAACCCTACATTGTGTAAATGTCCAGTAAGCACTTACATTTCTTTAAATCATTGTGCTACTGTTATTTTGGGTACATTGAAGGATTTGGCGCCAGATGAGACAATTTCCTCTGATCTAAACCAGCTGTATTAAATAAAAACAATACAAAGTTAGATCATCGAAAATCACTTACAATACAGTGAAAACAATCTACATCACACGCTCTGATTATCAGTCATTAGTGAGTGGTAGTGACCAAAACTTTGGTGTATGATCCTTGGTATTCCCCAAAAATACTTTGATTTTGAAGTATATAATCTTGCATAATAGTTTTTTTATTGGCATGAATTGAGAAAACTGGTTCATTCACTGCGTGTGTATTTTGAATCAACCTTTGCTTTATTGGTTTTTCTGTGGCTTTGGGCAAATTACATCCTTGCCTCTACCCTCAACTTTAAAACTGATTATACTTGCCCTACCTTTTGGCCTAACATGGTAATTTAGGGGAAAATGTTGGGTCTGAATTATATCTAGGCTTGGGGACCTAATATACAATACAGATTTATTGATCAGGACTTTGGATTTAAAAATAGGTAATTTGAACTATAAGTACTTTACAGATAGTCCAATAACTTAATGTCAACTCTGTCAAGATCGTAGGTGTATTATCTTTGTTTTTATAGAAGGAAAACAGATGGGGGCTACAGATTTGGTTCTGAATGCTTTAGCAACCAAAGCAAAAAGGTGGCAATGTTAAGAATCATTTATAAGTAAATTGAAAGTCTACCACATGCTCCACAGAAGCACCATTTAATAACAGTGTTGTTTAGTTGCTAAGTCCTGTGGTACTCTCTTGGAACCCCATGGACTGTGTAGCCTGCCAGGCTTTTCTGTCCATGGGATTTCCCACGGAAGAATACTGAAGTAGGTTGCCATTTACTTCTCCAGGGGATCTTCCTGACCCAGGAATCGGACCCCCATCTCCTGCATTCGCCAGTGAATTCTTTTACCACTGAGCCATCAGGGAACAATGGTTATCCTGTTTTGTGCCCATGTAATGTGCCAGGCAGTGTTCTGAATAACTGAATTTGCGTTTCAGATACTTTGAAATGTCTGTGAAACATAGTATTAATAGTATGTATTTTATGGAAAATGAACCTGAATCACAAGTTAACTTGCCCAAAGCCACAAAGGTTAGGGGCATCATTATAACCTAGGCAGTCGGACTCCAGAGCTTGAGGTAATGATGTAAAAGTCTCATGGGGAGAAAAAGGATTTGTTACACTCTAGAAAATGGCAACCCACTCCAGTACTCTTGCCTGGAAAATCCCATGGATGGACGAGCCTGGTAGGCTGCAGTGCATGGGGTCGCTAAGAGTTGGACATGACTGAGCGACTTTTCACTTTCCTGCATTGGAGAAGGAAATGGCAACCCACTCCAGTGTTCTTGCCTGGAGAAACCCAGGGCCTGGGGAGCCTCGTGGGCTGCTATGGGGTCACACAGAGTCGGACATGACTGAAGTGACTTGGCAGCAGCAGAAAATTCTCAAGGATCCCAAAAAACTTGTTTATATGGATTGTAACTGTCAGTACTAACTGCATTTGAAATTAAAGTAGAAATTTATAAAATACCATGTTTTCAGTTAAGAATAACAAGGCCTGGCATTTTACATTTTTGCAAATTTTGTCTGTGTTTGTCTTAATAAGACTTTAGTTCAGTATTCAGTTTGCTGTGATATGTTGCTTGGTAGAAGTATGTGAATATTATGTGAAGTCACAGATACATGAAAAGAGGAGATCATGAAGATAAATAGTCCAGAAGGTTTTCGGCATCCCTGGGGGTCCCTCAGACCATACTTTTGAGAGCCACAGGTTTATTTTTATAAGGTTTGTTATCATTCAGATTGATTACAGCACTGATTACTGTCGGTTTTTTTAAACTTTTTACAGTTTTGCTATTTATGCTTTTAAAAATATGTAATTTAGACTGATTCCTAGAAGTAATTTGAAATACTACTTTCAAGAATTTTGTAATCATTAATTAAAAATAAGAGATTTGGTTTTTTTCCTGCTTTGTGTCTTTGAAAAAAATTGTTTTCTTGATTTATGATTCAGAATATTTTTATAGACATCCAGATTTATTTTTTCTGCTTATAAGTTTAATGGAAATTAAAAGGTGTTTAGTACTCTTGCTCTAATCATTGTTTCACTATCAGAAGGCTATATGTCATGAAGACAAATTGGAAGTTAATATTAGTTTGCTCTATGATGAAATGTGTGGAAACATTTATATAATCATTTAACTTTTTCTTAACAGGCTGATAAACCAAGAGGTTTTGCCAGAGGTCTTGATCCAGAACGAATAATTGGTGCCACAGACAGCAGTGGAGAATTAATGTTCCTCATGAAATGGTGAGTGTGAATTGCTGTTATATTTTAAAGTAAGAATAGATATGTTTTTTATTTAAAAAAAAAAAAACTTGTGAATTTTTTAAAAACCTGTCTATCTAGGCTTTATAAATAGTTCACAATCATTAGGTAGCAAGTTGGTTTTAGTCACTAAGTCATGGCTGACTCTTTGCAACTCCAAGGACTATTGCCCACCAGGCTGCTCTATCCATGGATTTTCCAAGCAAGAATACTAGAGTGGGTTGCCAGGGATTAGACCTTTGTCTCCTACACTGGCAGGCAGATTCTTGGCACTGAGCCACCAGGGAAGCTCTAGGTAGAAAGTAGTTATCTGTTGAAAGAATGATTCGCTTTTACTTAGCTAAAGCAGAGATTAGCAAACTGACCTGTCTTGGAAAATGCAATTTTATTGGAACACAGCTACGAGTAACCACATAACCCTCTTGAAGCACTTAAACATGTTTTGATTGAATTACGATTTTTTAAATGCATGGTTGTCACTTGACAAAAAAATGTTTAGGCTTTTTAACTGAATACTTTTTTTTCTCATGACAGGAAAGATTCTGATGAGGCGGACTTGGTACTGGCAAAAGAGGCAAATATGAAGTGTCCTCAAATTGTAATTGCTTTTTATGAAGAGAGGCTAACTTGGCATTCTTGTCCGGAAGATGAGGCTCAATAATTGTTTGCATTGCCTTTTATATATATTTATATATATATATAAAACGTGGGTCTTGGTTTTTTGATTTATTAGTGTGAAGAAATAACTACATTCTAATGAAAATCAGGTTTGATACGTTTGTTTTGAAGTAATATTGGGGAAGTTACATTGGGTTTTTTGTTTTTTTCCATCTGTAGCACTGGTTACTTTGAACAAATAAAAGCTTTCTGTAGTTGCCTCCTTCAGTAGGAAAGAATTTGATACCATGATATATTATTTCCTCAGCATTAGAGAACAGTTCTTCTAAATGTTGGAGGAAATCTTCATAGTCATTACTCAATCAGAATTTAGAATTTGCATTTAACTCATATATGCCTGAGGACCATTCTAAGTTTTTTATATGTGTATACATAAAAGACATATGTAAATTGTTTGGGAGTTAATTTTTTGTTGTGGTTTTTGTTTTGGTAAATATATTTAAACAACAGCCTTTGATAACCATGGATAAGCCCATGTTCTGGAATTACATCATTTTGAGCAATATAAGAAATGACTTCAACTTAGATAAAAATTTAAGTCTTAACCTTTCAAATTAAATAATTTTGCAATTAATTAGATAAATTAAGGAGTTTAAATTGGGGTAATTTTTTAAAGCATCCCTATCAGAATCTGCATATAAATGCAGTTTTATATGCAGAAACCCTGGAAGGAAAATTTTTATCACTATCAACAACCTTCCCAACCAAATGAAAAAAGTAGAAAAATTCTAGTATGTTTTAATATAGCAAAGCAAAACTTAGTTAAATGGACACTTGATGGTTCCTTTTGGTGAACCATTGTTTTACAAGAAATTGAAGTCTCTGTGCTATATTTAGGAAATGTTGTGATACATGGGATGTCTCAGATTTGTTCATGGAAACCTAATCAGATAGTTTAAAAATATTGGCAGTTTATGATCTACAGGAATAAATGAGTGAACAAACTTTTCTAATCTATGCTTGACCTACATGTTTTTTCAGACTTGACTCCGATCCATTCCTTACACAAAGGCTCAATTTTCTCAGTATTTTGGGTTACTAGTTCAGCAGAAGCCAATAAAAACAATAACTTTGTAGTAATCAGAATGTTATTCAACTGTATATTGTTTACTTTATTGTAAATACTGGTGAACAGTGGTCAATAAATAGTTTTATATTCCTTTAAAAAAAATAAAAAAATAAAACAACACAAAGTTTTCAAGAACCCATCATAGGAAATGATTTAAAGAGAATTAGGTTAGTGCTTCATTTTTAAAAACAATGCAGTGTATCAAAAAGCTAGGTTAATAAAAAGCAAGTGATTCCAGTATTCTAAGAGGAATATCATACAAGTTGTATTTCTCAAACTGAAGGTTAATGCAGTCATTTTCCTTTCAAAGAAAACATTACATTTTGGTTAAATTACTCATGTAATGGGCTCAAATTCTCCCTTTATTCAGATAGGCGATTAAAAAAAAATAGTTTGAAATCAGCAACATTTGCATTTCCTCACTGTTTGATACGTTGTAGTTTTGTTGTTTAGTCACAAAGTCAGGCCCTACTCTTTGCAACCCCATGGACTGTAGCCCACCAGGCTTCTCCGTCCATGGGATTCTCTCGGCAAGAATTCTGGAGTGGGTTGCCATTTCCTTCTCCAGGGAATCAGGAATCTTCCTGACCCAGGGATCAAACCCACATTTCCTGCACTGGCAAGCAGAGTCTTACTACTGAGTTTCCAGGGAAGTCCAGTGTTTGATATAGTGAAATTCAAAAGACAGAGAAACTTGGTTCCAACCAGGATTACTAGTTTTCATGTCCTTCTACCTCCCCATCACATGTACTGGCTTTGTTTACCCTGACAAGGAGACTAGGTAGCCACATAGACAGATGCTACCTAAGAGTGTAAACACAAATTGGATGCAAACATGGACAAATGGGAGCAGTTTTAATGCAAAGATGAGAATGAATTTTTTCCTCTTTGAAAAATTCCCCTTAATATACTTATAGTGTTTGTTTATTAGAGTATAATTGGTTTACAGTGTTGTGTTAGTGAGTTTTAACAGAAGAAAAATAAATGAATTGGCACAGTTAGAAAGTCCGTTTCCGCTTTCTCAGTTGTGCTTTCTAAATTAGAACTGTTTGCTAATGGATGAATTTTATAGACATGAGTATGCCATTCTCTTAAATGTGATAGAAATATGAATCCAAATGGTTACTAAAGATTAGGAAAAAATATGGAGTTTCTATCTAGTTAATCTAAACACACATATACAACTTATTTCTCATATGTTGAAATAAATTGAATTATGAAAGAAAAAGGAAAGGAATGAAGGGAGGATAGGGAAGAGAATTTACATGTATTGAGCTCTGTGAGTTCAAGTTGGATAAAAACCAATATTGGTACATCCAGCTGCCTATACCACACGCTCCCAGGATTCATCTGTGTTCATGGGTTGCTCATGTTGGTAGTGCTCACACTGTAATATTCAATCTGATGGATGGGCCAGCTGTGCCCCAGCTCAGCTCTGCCTCCTGCAGAACAACGAGCACCCCCTCCCAAAATGTATGAACATTTTACTAGGGAAAATAAACAAGCTTTTATAAGTGCAATTGTTGGCTGAGGGTCTAACTTTCATCTGTAATCTCTGTGATTATGGAACAGCAATTTTTTGTTACATTTGTGTAACTTTCAATTTATCAATCATCAGTATTTTTGTAAACTTCTTATCACTTGGATTGGTCTTCTCAGAACATTACAGAAGTCATAGAGATTCTTTTTTTAACCTCTTTTTTATCTAAATAAATCGGAAGCCTCTTATAGACAGTGATTCAATTGCTCCCTGTTTTGTACATAAGATGAACTAGTAAGGTATAAGATCCATTTGTCCATTCTTGTTCTGCCTGTCTTAAACTTCCTCTTCTTGGCTAGATAGTGTCTCTACTTTAAATAATTCCTTTCCAAATAATCCTACCACTTTTCCCGTACATAATGCCTCCAAAAGAGTTGCAAATAAGATAAGAAGAATGCTTGACATAGAGCAACAGTCCTAATTTTTAACCCCGTGTCTGCCACTAAGTAGCAATGTATGCGACGCTGGTGGCAACGGATGGTGAAGGGCCCTGGGATTTTGCAACCTTTCTGGGCCTCAGTTTTCTTATTTGTGAATGGAGGGGGGTAAACCAGTTGAGCTCCGAAACTCTTATTGCTCTGCTATTCTGTCTTTTTTTTTTTTTTAAGTTATTGGAGTACAGTTGCTTTACAATGTTGTGTTAGTCTCAGGTGTACAGCAAAGTGAATTAGTTATGCATATGCATATGACCACTTTTCTTTAGATTCTTTTCCCATATAGGCCATTATTGAATACTGAGTAGAATTCCCCGTGGTATACAATAGGCCCTTATTAATGATCTATTTTGTATATAGTAGTGTGTACATGTCAGTCCCAGTCTCCCAGTTTATCCCTTCTCCCTTTCCCTCCAGTAACCATAAGTTTGTTTTATCTATATTTTCTATTTCTATTTTGTAGATAAGTTCATTTGTACCCTTTTTAGATTCCACCTAAAAGTAATATCATACGATATTTGCCTTTCTCTGTCTCACTTCATTTAGTATTCTGTCATTTGTGATCGTCTCTAAGAGATCTTCTGACCTAGAAGTTCTACGAGTCTCTAGCTCTGTTAGGTTAGTAACCGTGCACAGCTGCTCTGTGTGGTCCTGGAAGTTGTGTCGAGGTGCTCCTGTGGCCTTGGGAAGATGCGAAGGGGAACCCAGCAGTCTGTTTCAGACAGCTCACTTTGATCTATTTCAGAGGTGGGCCTTCCTGAATAAGATTTCGATTGAAGAAAGGGTTCTATGTTTTTGATTTTTTTTTTTTATTGAAAACCTTACGTAGTAGATTAAGAAACTTTCTTTAAAATTGTGTAAACATACATTGACGGTTATGGTCTAGAATTAAAGACTGAATTGCTGTGTAACGATCAATCTAAAATATCTTAGGAAACTCATTTGGAACTGTCTTGCAGGGGATATCAGCTTTAGTCGCTGTTCAACTGAGAATTAAGCCGACACATCAGGAGAAAATGATTAGGCAGGGGGGAATATGTTTTATATGAATTTTAGGTTCTACAGAGTGCAGTGACTTCTACTTGAGAGTCTGAGAAAATTCCTTCCAGGCTGCAGTGAAGCATAATTATGAGGACAGGTAGCAGTTATTTCATATCTGCTTTCTCTGCAAATAAAAAAGACTTGTCAACTTTAATGATAGTTTCCCTACTTTGGGGGCTTCCCTGTGGCTCAGCTGGTAAAGAAACCATCTGCAGTGTGGGAGACCTGGGTTTGATCCCTGGGTTGGGAAGATCCCCTAGAGAAGGGAAAGGCTACCCACTCCAGTATTGTGACCTGGAGAATTCCATGGACTGTGCAGTCCATGGGGTTGCAAAGAGTCAGACACGACTGAGTGACTTTCACACTCATACTCATGACTTACAGAATTCTACTAATTCTACTAATGTCAGACTATTGCTTTATGGCACTTATAGCACTAGGCTTTCAGGTGGTATTCAATAGACGCTTGACTGATTGAATAGGGTATCAAGAAGGCAGAAGCTGTATTCTAGCAAATCCAGTTAGCCATATGATAAACAAAGAACCATCCAAAAGTCCCATGTCTCAAGAAAAGATTTTCTACATTATTGTTATTAAGGCATTTCCTTGAACCCCACTAACTCAGATTTGTTAAATTTATAATGAAGGACCCAAAAGGAAGCTAATACCCAATCTTCATTCTCTTTCTTCTTCTTTTAGGCCTATTAATACCACTGTTTGGCTCCATAATATGTACAGACTGTTTACTGAAGGCTGCTCAATAAAACTAACGATTCTTTATAACGCTGTTTGAGATAAAAGCCTATTACAAGTTAGAAAGGAAACTTACATGTTGCTTTTGGAATAATGCCATTCTGCCCCACCTCTCAGGCCATAATACCCCTCCAGAGCACTTCTTCAGTGAACGATGGTGTTCAGGCTCTCCTTGGTTCATGCCTGTTCTTTTCACTGAGCTTATCCTGTTAAGTATCTAAAATCAATATCACATCGTTGTTTTATATCTAAGAAAGAAGTTCTGGAAAACAATCCTCTCAAAAGCTCATTTCAAGCATCATAACAATTATTTGATATCACCTTTAGAGGATCTGCTGGAGAAGGAAATGGAAACCCACTCATCTTCTTGCCTGGAGAATCCCATGGACAGAAGAGCCTGGTGGGTTACGGTCCATGGGGTCGCAGAGAGTCAGACACGACTGAAGCAACTTAGTATGCATGCATGCGCATAGAGGATCTCCTATTGAGAGGAGGATTTTATCATTTAAAATCCATTCTGCCCACTCTTTGTGTACATTTTCCTTTAGATGTTAAATAACATGTGGCTGACAGTTCTCAAGTCCTAGAAATCAGAATCTTTTTTCACGCTCTAACATTCTTTAGGACAGTCCCTCTTTTATTAGACTTAGAGATATCCATTGTTATGTACACTGACTTCTCAAGATTTCAGACAAAGACTCCTAGCAGGGCATCCCAGCAGCCTGGATGGCAGTCTTTTCCAGGGAAACACCTGAGGAAACAAGTCACCTACCCAAATCTATTGCTTCCAGGGAAGAAAGCCCCATGAGTCTCCTGGTCAGGCCTCTCACACCCCCACATACATACATCCACACACTCTCACAATTAGACACTGCAATTAAGCTGAAGGGGTTTGTGAACTCAGGTTGTCAGTTACCTAACAGGTTCCGCTTACACACAAAGCATAATTGCTTTCTCTCTTCCATTATTCTCTCATCCAGGCATTCTTCCATGCTAGTTTATGAGGCTTATGATTTCTGGTTAATGGCCTTCCTAATGCATTTTGGATTCTCTGTCTTGTTATTTTGTTCACTTAATTTCCAGCCACGTGCACTAATTTGGAACCTGAGGTCCCAGGCACAATGTCTTTCTCTAGGTATATTTGAGTTTGGTCTCTATAGGCCTTTTGACTCTTGATTCTGCATTCTAAGTGTGCTTGAATGCTCTACTTTACCAACATTTAACCAGCACAAAAAATAAAATAAAATAAGAGGAAATTCTGGGCTGCGCCTAATCTGAACCCTCTAGTAGAATCAAACACATATAGGGCACGTAAGGGATAAATTTCTATCCACTATGGTCTCTTGAGCTTATTATATTTACCTAGAGTGATGTAACAAACAACTCTAACATGTAGTGGCTTAAAGTAATAATTTACTCTTCTCTCTCATGCATTGGTAGTTCCAGCCTCAGCTGGGCAGTATTCGCTTGAGTCCTTGTATACTAGCAGTCAGATTCTGGCTGAAGT
This sequence comes from Oryx dammah, assembly GCF_014754425.2. NCBI lineage: Eukaryota > Metazoa > Chordata > Mammalia > Artiodactyla > Bovidae > Oryx > Oryx dammah. Next base: position 16,072,926 of record NW_024070185.1, read on the forward strand.
GGAGTTGTCTGAAGACGTCCTTACTGGTGCTCAGCTGCACTGGCTGGACCGGTGGAGACCTAATTGGTCATCTCGGCATGAAACTTCACAAGGCTGCCTTGGGCTTCTCCACAGCATAGTGGTCTAAGAGCAGCTGGGTTTCTTACATGGAGCTGGCCTCCCCAAAGTGAGCATTCCAAAGGCCTCAGGTGGAAGTAGAAAAGCTTTGTGTGACCTAGACTCAGAAGTCACATGGCACCACTTTCTCTACATTGTGTTGGTCAGAGTAGTTATGAACCAGCCCAGATTCAAGCAAGAGGAGGAGCAGACCTTCCCTTTCAAGGAAGGAAAAAAAGGTATTTATTGATGGCTGTCATGGCGGAGACAGGCTACCACAGTGGGTATCAAGTAAAGTGTATCATAGAAAACTAACCCATTATAATTTTTTAAATAGCAACTAAATCATAGACTGATGTCCACTTCAGAAAAAAAAAATTAAAAAGTTTGTGTGAGCTCATTTCCTTAAATCCACTTCGAATAAACACCTTTAAAACCTAACCTTTGGAAGGAGTATCAGCTGCCCCACTGAACACAGTTTTAGGATGAATGACTTGCTTAGTTACTGGGAAAGTGACTGCATTAAAGGAGCATCCAACTTGTTTTAGATTTTGAAGAGAGAACAAGATACTGGCTGGTCAGTAGCTTCCAGACAAGGCAAGCATATGTATTTTAGCAAATATATCTTCATTGTGGTTAAACTCAGTTTCAGCCTGATACATAGTGCAAACCCATAAAGATGCATTGCCTCACACATAGTAAGTGCACAATAAAAATTAGGTCTAGGTATTCAGCTAAGTAATAGTGAACCATAGTCTGACCAAAGACAGTACTTAGTGATCCATTAGTAAAACAACTTTGTGTTCTAGGCAGGGGTCTGAGGCTCTGCACGGGGCTTCCCTGATGGCTCAGTGGTAAAGAATCCATCTACAGTGCAGGAGACACAGAAGACATGGGTCGGGATGATCCCCTGGAGCAAGAAATGGCAACCCACTCTGGTATTCTTGCTTGGAGAATTCCATGAACAGAGGAGCCTGGTAGGTTATAGTCCATGGGGTCACAAACAGTCTGACAGACTGGGTGACTGAGGCTCCACAAGGGGGAGGGAACTGCCCGAGGTCACACAGCTTTCAGGAACAGAGCCAGATTGGAGCTCATCTGGACGCAAATTCTCTCTTACTACAGAGACTACCGAATCTCAAAGTGCTTAATGACCTGGGAGCATTACTTTAAAATGAATACCCTTATAGTTCAGCTGGAGTTTTGCTGAATTCTGCAGAGAACAGCATGCCCCTCCATTAATCAACAAATGCACATCTCAAAGTCTTTCACATCTGCCAGGCTTCCCCTATGGTGCAGTGGTAAAGAATCTGCCTGCCAGTGCAGGAAACATGTGTTCAATCCCTGGGTCAGCAGGATTCCCCTGGAGAAAGAAATGGCAATCCACTCCAGTATTCTTGCCTGGGAGGCTCCATGGACAGGGAAGCCTGATGGACTACAGTCTATGGGGTCACAAAGAGTCTGACACGACTGAGCACAGCACACAGGTGGGTGCAAATGTGGATAATTAGGCTTGACCTTGAGTAGCCTATGTAGTTCACCCAGTTATAGATGTTGCAGCAAGCTGTCCTGGACTAGGATAAAATTTAGTATAAAACCAGCAGGAACCTCTATGTTCTGGAAGTAACTGATGGTTTTGCAAGGAATCTGGCCAGTTGTGTGTATGTGGATGTTAAATTCCACTTTGGGAAATTAAAAGTTCAATTGGGCATATCCCTATACAAGAGGATTTTTGAAAGCTGTGTCCATTAGAGCTGAAAGTAATAGATATGTATGTGTGTGTTATGAAAGTATAAATCAATCTTTTTTTTTAATAAAATAAGCATTTTTAAGTTCTTTATATTCTTTTAGCCCTAAGCTAGGTACTAAGGGTAAGTGATATAAGATAAAATTACTTCCCCTTAAGAAATTTACAATTAAGTATAGGGGTGAAGACTAGTACATATAAATATTTAGATATTAAGAAACAACTATTAACCTATGTTTAAAGAAATAAGAATTAAGAAAAGGAAAAAGAGCTCCCACTTAGAATTTGTTGTTGACAGAAAGGATTTCATTGGAGTGCAGCTTGATATGGATTTTTAACGATAAATAGTAAAATTTGAGCAGGAAGAAATCAGAGTTAAAATTAACATATTATTCATGAGGAACCAAGGATAATACTCAAATGATCCACGATCCAGGCTCAAAATGCTAGTTACCAAAAAGCAAACTCTATTTCCTAACCTAGGATACTTTTAAATTATCTAAAGAAAAGAGGAATAAATCATCAAATAAAATGTATGGCATTATACATAAAAATATATATTAATATAAATTAAACTATAATTCAAATGCTAACTCTACCTCCAGAAAACTGGGCAAATATTAGCATCATCCATAAATTTATCACATTAGTCATTAAATCCTTCACATTAACCATGGTTGAGCAGTTAATGCCTTTTATCCAGAGAATTATTGATTCTACAGCTGACTTCCTGCCTAATGACAACATACGCCAGCTAATATAAGGAGAAAATAGTTGCTGTAGTTCTCACATGGGACCTTTTCAGTGACACTAAGATGGACCCACATATCAGATTCACATGCCTATTATAAGAAGTCTGTGAATTTGTTTTTGTGCCACCTTTTATTTAGACAAGATCCATTTTAGAAAACATTGCTTCACACAAGACTCCATTCCCTGGTAGCTCAGTTGTTAAAGAATCTGCCTGCAGTGCAGGAAACCCAGACTCAATCCCGGGATTGGGAGGATCCCCTGGAGAAAGAAATGGCAACCCACTCTGGTATTCTTGCCTGGGAAATCCCATAGACAGAGGAGCCTAACAGGCTACAGTCCATGGGATCGCAAGAGTCAGACATGACTTAGTGACTAAACCACTACCAAGCTGTCATTTATTACAAAAAATTAAAGAGAAAGCAAAGCAAACATAACCCTACCAGTAGAAATCTACCACTTTAACCCACTGATTTCATCTTCCCTCATTGCCTTCACCTTCCCCTACTCACCCATATGTCATATGTGTCCATAGCATTAATTCAAGTTTATTTATTCACTATACATTATATCATTAAACTCTTTCCTAGAGCTACATGAGCTTCTATAATGCCTAGTTTTCTAGTCATTGTAGTTTTCTGACTGAATTGATGCTCCCTCCTCTATTCTTGTAAAGCATACTATTTTCACCTATATTTTATTATTTTTAATTTTATTTTTATTGGCGCATAGTTGATTTAACTGTTGTTAGTTTTGGGGTACAGCAACATGATTCAGTTATGTATATACATATATCCATTCATTTTTAGATTATTTTCTCCTATCAGATAAAATATCACTCAGTCCTGTCCAACTCTCTGAGACCCCATGGACTATAGCCTGCCAGGCCCCTCTATCCATGGGATTTCCCAGGCAAGAATACCAGAGTGGGTTGCCATTACCTTCTCCAGGGGATCTTCCTGACCCAGGGATCAAACCCAGGTCTCCCTGCACTGCAGGCAGATTCTTTACTGTCTGAGCCACCAGGGAAGCCCCCTTTCTCATATAGGTTATCACAGAATATTGAGTAGTGTTCCCTGTGTTATACCTTATCTGTTGCTGTTGTTTAGTCACTACGTCACATCCGGCCCTTTGCAACCCGCTGGACTGCAACACGCCAGGCATCTGTCCCTGTCCTTCACTATCTCCCAGAGTTTGCTCAGCTTCATGTCCATTGAGTCAGTTATGCCATCCAACCATCTCATCCTCTATTGCCCCCTTATCCATCTGCCCTCAGCCTCTCCCAGCATCAGGGTCTTTTCCAATGAGCTGGCTCTTCGTATTGGGTGACCAAAGTGTTGGAGCTTCAGCTTTAGCATCCATCCTTCCAGCGAATATCCAGGGTTGATTTCCCTTAGGACTGACTGGTTTGATCTCCTTATTGGTAATCTGTCTTATATATAGTACTGTGTTTATGTTCATCCCAAGGTCCTGATTTATCCCTCTGCCTGACATATCTCCCCTTTGGTAACCATGAGTTTGTTTCAGATATCTGTCAGTCTGTTTCTGTTTGGTAAATAAGTTCATTTGTATCATTTGTTAAAATCAGATTGTGCATGAGTGATATCATATATTTGCCTTTCTCTGACTTACTTCACTTAGTATAATTATATCTATGTCCATCTATGTTGCTGCAAATAACATTACTTTGTTCTTTTTTATGGTTGAGTAATATTCCATTGTATACATGTACCATATGTATTTTTATCCATCCATCTGCTGACAGGTATTTTGGTTACTACAAGGTCTGGTCTCACTTCTATTTTAACACTTACTGTGTTGTATAACTACTACCCTTTTTTTTTTTTTTTCTTGCTGCTTTTCCCTACCATGGGGTCACAAAGAGTCAGACATGACTGTGCAACTGAAATGAACTGAGACTATTTCCACCAAGAGACAGTTTCTTTTGCCTTTGCTCTAGCGATGTATACAGGGTTTGGCACCTAGATTCAATAAATAATTGTTAAGTAAACAGCCAGGAGATAGTGAAGGACAGGGAAGCCTGGCGTGATGCAGTCCATGGGGTCACAAATAGTCTGGACATAACTGAGCAACTGAACAACAAAGTAAATAAATGATAGTACATATATGACTTTGAGCCTGTATATCATAATTTATATAACCTCTGCTACTGTGACTGAGATGCTTTCTTATTTTTTCACATATATATCACCCCCTTTGGGATTCATTGGTATTCAAATTTTAGAAAAAAAAAATAAGGATTTGAGATAGCGTGTAAAGATGAGAGCATTGTCAGTAATAGATTAGGGCAAAAGACTCAAACAGTGTTTGTCAATCAAAATTCATCAGAGTGATGGGGAGTTACTTGGCGCCACAACCAACTGCACCTTTGCAAGTACCTTGAAAGAAGCAAAAAAGTAATAGAAATGAATCTGAATACCCAGGGTGGGGATTTTCCATAATCAAGGTATGAGTTTAGTTGGAGAAAGCAGTGGAAATGAGTATATGGTTTTGATGATAGCTGAAATCTTGTGAAAATCAAGAGACAGGTGAAAGAAGATGGGGAGCAAGAACACATTTTTGAAATGAAAGCTCAGCTGACTCATGGCAGGCATCGCAACACATAATATTCTAATATGATGGTCCATTTCAACAGAATAATGCATATAGTTACTGGGACTTCTGACACAAAGGAAACCACATTCCTCCATTTTTTTCTTCAGAAAAGCTCTACTGTCCATAGCCCTCCTGTGAGGTGGGAAAGACAACTGGTCTGCCAAATATGATGTTTGCATTATCAGCATTTGAGTTATGTTCATAAGTGTTCAAAGTTGCCCTTCATCTTGCCTTCTCCGTTCTGTCTGTCTGTATCGTTTTCATGGGCAGCCAACCCTAGTATTCCACAAATAAGAATGCTCCAAAACCTGGCATCTGCCTGGCTTAAGAGGACAGCACTAATTATGGTTGCCAGAGACGAGGAGCCCAAATGAAAGTCTCCACTATCTTTGTTTTGATTTATCATCTGAGCACAGATCTTGAGGGCTTATGGGGTAACTTTCAAGGTCACCTAGTTCATTTGCTTGTTCTGAGGTAAAAAGACCAAAGCTGCAAGTGATCATCCCAGAGAGGAAGAATTGCCTCTCTCTTAGCTCTGTAGAGAAAGCAATAGACACCATCAAATTCCTTATGCAATGTGGTGAGCTCCTTACTATAAGCACTTTGAAAAAGAAAACAGAACTTAAAGTAAGAATTTGGACTCATAAAAATCTTTACCTGAAAACATCTGACTATCTGAAGGCCTGTTTTTCTGTTTTTTTTTCCCAGAGCACAGAGTGCCCCTTTTTTTTTTTTTTTTTCTTTTGTCTCCACCCTCAACTCCTTTCAAGGAGTTCTTGAAGGTCATCATCTTATAGTGGTCATGATTGAATCTTTGCAGAGGCAGCTGGCACGGGCCAACTTTCAGTCAGCAGGGCCCCTTCATAGCCACATATTTGACCATGTTTGGGGGGCATTTAATGGTCATTGTGTCCTACAGTGCCGGGAATCCTCATTCCCAGGTCTAACAAAGATTCCATTGACAGGCCACTCAATGTGCTGTCACTAGACCAGGCCTTGTAAGCAGCAAAACTCTCTGGACCATAGCTGTCTTACTAGCTTCTTGGTCCAGGAAAATATTTCCTCTTGTTGCTTCTTCCCATATCTAGAGTTCAGTTCAGCTCAGTTCAGTTGCTCAGTTGTATCCGACTCTTTGAGACCCCACGGACCGCAGCACTCCAGGCCTTCCTGTCTATCACCAACTCCTGGAGTTCATTCAAACTCGTGTCCATTGAGTTGGTGATGCCATCCAACCATCTCATCCACTGTCATCCCCTTCTCCTCCTGCCTTCAATCTTTCCCAGCATCAGGGGCTTTTCAAATGAGTCAGCTCTTTGCATCAGGTGGCCAAAGTATTGGAGTTTCAGCTTTAACATCAGTCCTTCCAATGAACATTCAGGACTGATCTCCTTTAGGATGAACTGGTTTTATCTCTTTGCAGTCCAAGGGACTCTCAAGAGTCTTCTCCAACACCACAGTTCAAAAGCATCAATTCTTTGGTGCTCAGCTTTCTTTATAGTCCAGCTTTCACGTCCATACATTATTACAATCTTTGATCTCATATGGAACTGCATATCAGCATTTTATCACAGGCTCAGGCACACATTTGGTAATGAAAGAAATAATCTTCTGAAACAAGCTATATAGAAAATAATATAGCCAGCAGTTGTTAGTAATGTCACAAACAAGAACTTAAGTCAAGAACTTTCATTGGGTATAGCCCAGTATACCCCAGGTCATCTGACTCAGTTAAATGATATAGCCAAGTGTTAATCTCCTGGTTATACATCATGGAGCATCTGACCTTTATCCAAAGATTGGTTACTGAGATAAGCTTTAGAAACAATCTTAGAGTGTCCTTTTTAATAACTTAATTAAACCTTTTAGCAATATAACAAGGAACTATCTCAGAAGTGAGTCTTAGTAAGCACAGACCTTAATTAACAAAACTAGAACTTAATATTCAGTGAAACATAATCTTTTTTCTTTTTCTTCTTTTTTTTTTTTTTTTGGAGAACTCATTGTGAGGGCATTAACACTGTAGCCAGGGAAGGCTTTAACCCATCAAATAAAAAATGAGGTCTGTCAGGGAGCCAGGAAAAGCCAAGCGGCTGTCTTGGATTTCCCATAGCCCTGGCTCTTTGATTTTTAGCTGTTGTTTATCCGTTTTTAATTTCCTGATTTAGGAGCAGACTATTGCCAAGTTTTAAGGACTTCAAGATAACAAAGTTCTAACCATGAGGGATTATTTTTTTTGCAGAAGCAAAATGAGCTTTGTCTACATGTACCATAATTTGAAATAATGTTTTATTTACTTTACCAAAGTAACAAAAAGATTTTAAAAACAAATATCAATCACTTAAAGACAAAGAAACTCATAATCTGTTATTGAAAGCTGCATTCTAAAAACTTGGTTCTCTAAACAGAGAGAAGACCAAATTCCAGTCTGGTACCAGCTTACTGTTAATAACAAAACTTGTTTATCTGTTTAAATTAGAAAGTCTTTTCCATAAATCTTGAAGAACTAGCTATATTCTTCTAAAGGCATGAGAGTAAAACCATAGAAGGCCTGTTTAAAATCTGATTCTATTGCAATTGACAAAGAAACTTGGTTATAACACTTTAATATGATAACTAGAATTATAATTGACCATATTTTATCAGGGCATATCAGATATATATGAATTTCACATAATTTTAGGACATCTATATTAGTAACATCAACCATACAGTGTAACCTGAAAAGATTTATCACCCCTTCAACACTACTTCTCACATAATTCAACATATCCATTGAACCCAGGTAGCTTAACAGCTCTCTGGGATGTCTCGGGGGCCCTCTGAAGCATCCCCAAAATAACTAGAAGTCAAGTAAGTTATTTAGGAAGTTTTGTTGATAAATATCAAAAGGGTAGGAGCGTATAAGTCATTGTGAGATAATAGTTATTTACTTAGTCAAAGTTAACAAAAGATTTCAAAGGTAAATATAGAACAGATCAATTAAGAGGTAAAGAAACTTAAATCTAATATTAAAGGCAGTTTAACATCTGAAGAAAATATGACCTCTTAACAGAGAGAAAAGCTGAATTTAAGTTTTTACACCAACTTACTTTAAACTCATTTAGGTAAACTTAATTTATTTTAAACTTTGTCAGTCTTAACCATGTACAAAACTTTTTCTTCAGGGTCACTTTCCACAAACCTTCTAATAACTTTTTGTAATAGCCACCTGTAGGTCAGACCTACTTTCTTTTCCCTTCATAAAATGTAATTTTATTTTTACACCTCTTTTTATTAAAAACAATATCCTACTTTCCTTATTAGATTAGCAAACAAACATTAATACTAGATACTTAATATTGAATATTTCCCAGTTCACATGAATCTGAAATTTATTTAGGTTAATTTTTCTTGTATTTGGAATTGTTTGATTTGTAAGTGGTTACTTTTTTAGGCCAATAAAATTAGAACTCACTTACAACTTTAACAATATTATCAGAAAAAACAAAAGGCATACAAAGACATACATAAATAGAGACAGAGATCTTATGGTTTCTTTTTGAGATTTAAAAATCTTTTTGACCCCTCTTTTTTTTCCTTTGCTTAAAGTTCTAATTTGCCCAAAGCTGAGGACTCAGGCAAAGTGGGCTGTGTATTTCAAGGACATGTAAAGGGTTAACTTCAAGCTTTTCCCTAGGCAGGCCTTTTAACAAACTAGTTGTTTTTAATTGCATATGCAAAAAGAATTGGCTTTGCAGTTCCAAAAATAAAAATTTCTCTCACTCCATTCAATCAGCAATTACACACTCACAGTCATTCAGAGGCTATCACAGTGCCTCCCTTCTCCTGAGTCCCCAGGGTTCCTTACCTGTTGCTCCCTTCCCAGGAGCTCCAAGGAGGTTATCAGTCACAATGCCTCCCTTCTCCTGAGTCCCCAGTTCTCCCTATCTGATGCTCCTGTGGCCATTCCTGTTGAGTTGTTCCGTCCCTCCAATGAGTCCAGTCGGGGCTTGGCCTTCTGGAAAGTCAGAACACTGGTCTGAAAGAGAACCCGGAATACCATCAGGTGGCATGACTCCTCATCTCAGGGTTCCTTCGCTCCAGCCTGGCCAAACCACCAGTCTGACGGCTCAGGGGGAAGTCATGGTTGGAGTCTCGCTGGGGCCTCCAGAAATGTCGCAGAAAACGGTAATCGAGAAACCAAGCACCATACTCAGAGAGTTGGAGAACTCAGGTTTATTACAGGTTTACATCGGCGGGCCCAGATGAGTTAACACTTCAAGCTCTGAGCCCCGGACAAAGGGGTAACAGAGTTTTTACAGACAGACTACAGTGGGTAGCACTAGCTGCTAATAGGCTGGTTTAAACCAAGGGGTTTCACGCACTTGGGAACGGCAGTCAAGACGGGGAAGGGGGGATACCTGACCTTTACATGGACAGGCATGATTAAGTAGGTTTGCAGGAGCTGGGCAATTGCAAAGAGCAGGATGAGGGCGAGTGAGATAAGCTCCAGTTCCTAGTATTCTTAAGTCCCCACTTTCTAAGACAATGTGACCTATGTGATCCAGACTTTGTAAGGAGCAAGCTGAGTTACACAGGCAGAACGAGCAGGAGGCTATGTAAAATTTTAACTTTTTCCTCTTCATCATCAGTGAAAGTGGGAGAATGCATGTACTATTTTCTAAATGAACCTTATCAACAATTCATTTAAAAGAGTGACTGCTTAATGCATGCTGGAGCAACAGGGGTAGATTTATGCAGAAATGGGTTGAAGCCTCTCAAGATGGGATTCTTCTTCATTCTCTTTCTCTCCTCCTCTTTCATCCTAATGAGCTTCCTAACTTTGGTAGCAATGTAAAAACAAGAGAATATTGTCCATAATATCATAATAACATTGTATGGTGTATATGATGTATAAAAATATTGCATCACTATGTTGTACTCCTGAAACTAACAGAATTAAGTCAACTATATGTCAACAAAAGGAAAACGAAGCAATAGGAGGAAAAACAATAGGTTAAAAGTTATAAAACTTGGGTTCAAATCCTGGCTTTACCACTTTCTTGAATGAGTTTGGTTAAGTGATTTTACCTTTTTAGGTCTCACTTTCTTCATCTGGCCTAGGATGAAAAAAAGGTCAGTCTTGTTGAGGTGAGAACTAAATGAGACAGTATATATGAAAGAGTGCAGAACAGTGTTTAACTCACAGTTATCTGTGTCCTTTTGTTCTGGTCATGGGACTTTGGTTCCAGCAACACATAATGATAGTATAGTTGCCACGTGAATGATGATGTTGATGGCATTCCGGAGTGCCTCATATCTGCCCAAAGCATCCCATCCTCCAGTGCTTGCCAGAACCTTCCATTTATTGTGTAGTTTCTTCTGTAGTTTCTGTACACACACACACACACAGTTCAGTAGGTTATTTATTTTAAAGTGCTTACTGAAAACACACTGTATACACTGAGGACAATGCAATGGATAAGATAGAGTCTCTGCCTGAATGGAGCTTACATTCCACTGGGAAACTAGATGATCATAAATGAACAAATAATACATTTCCAGGGAGTGAGAGAGGCTTTGAACAACAAGTAAGGGTGAGAGAAAAGGGTAACGAATGGACCCTTGATAGGAATCCTGAACTTAGTCAAGAAGCAAGCCAGGCAAAGATCCAGGAAAGAGTTTTCCAGGCAGAAGAAGAAAGAGATTACAAATGTCTTAAGGGGGGAAAGATCTGGCAACATCCAGAAATATCAATAAAGTTAGTGTAGCTGTAGAAGAGGGAATAGAGGAAGAGTACAGAAAAAATGACAAATATAAACTTTGTAAACCTGGTTTTATTTATTTATTTATTTATTTATTGTAAACCTGGTTTTAAAAAAAGAGTTTCTTGGTAATTTCCTGGTGATCCAGTGGTTAAGACTCAAGCTTCCAATGCAGAAGTTGTGGGTTCTATCCTGGATTAGGGAACCTAAGATCCCACATGCTGTGCAACATGGCCAAAATACTAAATGGCAACCCATTCCAGTACTCTTGCCTGGAAAATCCATGGATGGAGGAACCTGGCAAGCTACAGTCCATGGTGTCACAAAGACTCAGACACGACTAGGGACTTCACTGACTCTCTTCTGCTACTCTAAGCTGCTTCATATGGGCTTCCCTGGAGGCTCAGCAATAAAGAATCTGTCTGCAATGCTGAGATACTGGGTTCAATCCCTGGGTTGGGAAGATCTCCTGGAGAAGGAAATGGAAACCCACTCCAGTATTCTTGCCTGAGAAATCCTATGAACAGAGAAGCCTGGCTGGCTACAGTCCATGGGGTCGCAAGAGTTGGATACAACAGATGGTACGGCATGGCGTCCTTTTAGATGCTAGGAGGACATTCCAATAACCCACTGCCACACATTTTCCACCTTTGTACAATGCTCTCCGTCCTCAAGCTCCTTTCACTGTAGTCTTAAAAACTATCACATCACATACTGTCTTAAGAGATTGATTTTTAGCATACATGATTCTCCCTACATCAGCTGGAGAATGGTTTTAGAGCCTTTGGGGAGAAAGTGCTCAAGGAGGAAGCTCTCCTTGCTGCCCCAGCTGTGATCAGCTTGCACCTCCCTTCCCTCCCTTCCCCTTTCCTCTACGTTCAGTCAGGCCTGTGCTTCTTTCCTTGGTTTCTTGAGGCATAGATGACCCCAGCCTTCCTGCTCTTTGTAGGCCCCTAGTAAATACTGTTGAATGAATGAATGAATGAATGCAACCAGGAAGCTGCCTCTTGTAAGCACTCGGGTTAAATTGTGCTCTAACAGCCAATGTATAGTCTGAGATTGTGAAACTCACTCTCATAATGGCTGTGAATGGCTTACTTCCTCCTGCCTCTCCACTTGTCCATGAATCCTGGATGCTGACCTCAAGAGTACTCTTCCCCTTTGCCCCAGGCATGTGAGTGTGTATTAAGTCGCTTCAGTCGGTACACTTTGCGATCCCTTGGATTGTAGCCTGCCAGGCCTCTCTGTCCATCACCTCCACCCATTTTCTTCTGCCCCTTTGTTTTTGGGTGCTTCTCCAGGCAAGAATACACGAGTGGGTCACCTTACCCTCTTCCAGGGGATCTTCCCAACCCAGGGATCAGACCCGCACCTCTCCTGTCTCCTACATCGGTTGGTGTTTTCTTTACCACTAGTGCCACCAGGAAGCCCCAGGCAATCATTTCTAGATTTGGGGTGATTTTTTTCCTTCCTTCCTTTTTTTTTTTTGGAGAATGTACTGAAGATTGTGTGAGAGGAAGGATATTACTAGGAGCTGTCAGAGCAGGCTGGCTTCTGTCTTGCCCCTCTGTCTATTTCTTCTCTCCCTCCAGAATCCAGTTCCAACCCAGGGTTTGTGCAGAGTAATGCTGCCAAACCAGGCATCTCAATGCCTCACCCAGCAAAATACTTTCCCCTAAATGCAATTCCTTTTCTGAGAGGAATTCCTGAGAATAGCATCATGCTCCTCTGTTCTAAACTTCCCCAGTGGGAAGAAGGTTCTCAAGCTGGAGAGAGAATTGAAAATCTGCGGCCCCAGTCAGTTAGAATGACTGAAGGACATGTTTAATTCCTCTCATCGCGGCCTCTCACCATGGCGGTGGTTACCTCAGGACGCTGTTTGCACTGGATCTCTTATCTACTTTTCTTCCATTCTGTTTACTGGAATATGCAGGGGGCTGTTGGAAAATTATAGGGAGGTTTTGTATATATTTTGTATTACAGACAGTAAAGAATCTGCCTGCAATGCAGGAGAACCAGGTTTGATCCCTGGGTCAGGAAGATCCTCTGGAAAAGGGAATGGCAACCCACTCCAGTATTCCTGCCTGGGAAATCCCATGGACAGAGGGGCCTGGCCGGCTACAGTCCATGGGGTCACACAGAGTCGGACACGACTGAGTGACTCACACTTTTGTATATATAGACTACTTTCTCTCACCAATACAATAGTTGTAAAATAATAAAAGTAGATTATAATAACAAAAAACACTAATTGGGAAACACAAATATTTTACTATGTACCTTACTTACATTGTGCTAACTGTTTTCTCATGGTTTATGAATTAATACCAGTGGCACTTCTGAGAGTTAAGTATTATTACCCTCAATTTACAGATGAGGAAACAGAAACTCAGAGAGTTGGTGTCATTAATGGATTAAAAGATGCACAGTTAACTGTTGAGGGCAGGATTCAGGTCTAGGACTTCCAGAATCAAACTACAGTAGCTTGGCTATATACGAGAACAAGAGGGGAAAACTGGGATTACTATAACTTTTCATGTCAACTGTATCCTGTGAATTGCATGTCTGATACCTTGCTATGGACTTGCTAAATTGTTTAGAGAGAAAAATAATATGCATCCATCCATCCTTATTGAGGTATATATAACTAGTACACAAAAAACTTCACATGATTTAATGTACATAGTGTTAGACATACATGCCCACTTGTGTTACCTTCACCACAATCTAGGTGATAAACATGTCCATCACCTCCATGCATTTTCTTCTGTCCTTCTGTTCTTTGTTTTGAGGTAAGAACACTTACCCACTGAGATCTACCCTCTGAACATATTTTTAAGTACACAGGAATATACTGTTGAGTGCAGGCCCAACTGTGTACAGTAGAACCCTGCACAACTATAAATTTCGAATTATTATTTTGACTAACTAAAATGATCACACGTTCACATAAAAGCAGATTCAGAACCAAAAAGAAGTGGGAGAAAAAATAAACGCATGTTGTGTATACAGAACGCACAGAGCTGATGTGTTATGACACTCATCCTAATGGATGAGAATCCACTGATAGATACACCTCCCTCCTCACTTGGAAAGAAGGATGTCATAACAGTTGTGTTGTCTCATTTTCATGTATTTATATCACTCCTACACTGTCAAGCTAAAATAATTCAGAGAGTCAAAAGGTACATACAATTAATTTCTTTTTTTAAACACAAGTGCTTAAAAAAGCCTCTCCAAGACACTATTGTTTACAGCTTTTATCCTATCATTAAATATCCCATTCCTTTTTTTTAAGGGAAATAGATTTTTAATTCTTTTATTGTTCACTATGCTGGGTCTTTGTTGCTGCATGTGGGCTTTCTCTAGTTGCGGCAAGTGGTGGCCACTCTTTAGTTGCCGTGCATGGGCTTCTCATCGTGATGTCTTCGCTTGTTGCAGAGCTCAGGCTCTAAGGCTTATGGGCCTCAGTAGTTACAACTGTCAGACTCTGGAGCGTGGGCTCAGTAGTTCTGATGCATGGGTTCAGTTGCTTTGTGGCATATGGGATCTTTCCGGACCAGGGACCAAACCCATGTCCTTTGTATTAGCACGTGGACTCTTCACCACTGGGCCACCAAGAAAGTCCAGATATCCCATTCCTTGCTCTTCCCCAATGTCTACTCTGATAATGACAACTTAAGCCGATCATTAAAGTTCTCTAAGTCTTTCCTCATTTGTAAAATGGAAGTACTATTAATACCACCACATATCACCACATACATGATGGTATTAAAATCTGGTAAGGATTTTAAAAATAGAGGATGAACGTAAGGTGGTAGATCTCAGTTAATGCCATTCTCCTCACCCTACTCAGCTTCTGGAATGTAAACTTGTAGAGCAAAAGTTAACTATGACGTCTAATTCAGAGCTAGAAGCACAGAAGGTAGATTAACTATGATGCAGACTTTGTCAGCACCCTGTAGTGGAGTTCTATCTCCTTAGCCCAGAAGAGAACAATACTCTTTCTTTTTTTTTTAAACTGAGGCATAACTGATGTACAGTGTTATATGTTTCAGGTGTACAACATAGTGCTTCACCATTTTTAAAGATTATATCCCATTGATCATTATTATAAACTATCAGCTATACTCCCCACATTGTACATATATCCTTGTAGCTTACATAGAGAACAGACTATTGGTGGGGAAAGGAGAGGGGGACCTAATACAGGCAGGGGGATTGAGAGATAAAAATTCCTATGTATGAAATAAACAATGCTCTTTCTATATTCCTCCCAGACCTTAAGCCAGAGCCCAAGTGCAGACCTATGAACTGTTAGTTTCTACCACCAGGTGGCATGAAAATGAAATTGTGTGTTTTCCTTGTACTTGGAGCTTTAAAGGAAGTTTTGAAGTAGGAACATTTGTACTTAACAAGACAATTGTTCCGAAGACTCGATTCCATTTCCTGACACCATTTCCCCTGGTAGATTTCAGCCGGATGTGCTACAGCTCATTGCTCACCTATTAAAGCCTGGTTGGCTCTTACATTCGAGATGCACTGGGAAGGTCCACACACAGCCTTCCACTGCTAATAAGATGAAGGCAATGGCTGTTCAAGGCTCATAAACCTGTGACCCTCATAAATCAATTTCAGAGCAATATTGTGCTTAAATGAACACAGTCCCCACAACCAAAAAAAAATTTAAAACAACTCAAACTAGCATTACTCAATATTATGAAGGGGATAGGAAATCCCCTAGCAATAAATTTTAAAATCCCTTTTTAGGTTCTTCCCAATCCACTGCCCCACATGGTACAGCTGTGCTTCTCAAACCAGTGAGAACTTAAAGTTCATGTTTTTTCTTCCCTTCCTTGTCCTCTTTCCTGCCTGCTTTTCTATTTTTTCTCCATTGTACAGCCCAGGAACTGTCCAAGACTACATCTTTCAGGGGAACCGAAGGGTAGGCCCTAATGTAGACCTTGCCAGGCAACACTAGTGGGTAAGCACAGAAAACAATCTGGGAAAACTCAAAAATTAATCACCTACAGTTCATTAAAAATTGGATTAAAAGCTTTTGTCAGATATATAGTTGCAAAAATTTTCCAGTCTGTGGCTTATCTTTTTTTTAAACTATTTTTTCAAAGAGTAGTCATGTTTAATCTTGGGCAAAACAAAAAGTGCTATAGCCATAAAAGGTAAACCATAGCAGAATATGAAAAAAGTTAATCACTTGTATCTTGGCATATCGTACCCAAACTTAAGAAATACAACAAACAGTGCTGCAAAGTGCAGAAGAAATAATGAGATCCAGTTGCAGAAAACACTGAATTAGAAATCTAAAGTTTTATTCCAATTAATTGTATGAACTCTAAAGGGTAACTTTACTTCTGATTATTTGCTACTTGCTTCTTTGTATTGATATGAAAACCAGGACTTTTCTTAGTAAGATGGAAAGACTGAGATAAGGTCACATGGGTCAGTGGGTGAGCAGGAGAGTTCCAGAAAGGCAAAAAACATGTCTTTATGTGCTTTTGTGTCTCTAATACCTACTTGACAGGGCCTGGCTTCTGTAAACACTCAATGGCTTTTGGATGGATGCAAGATTTGTACCTACGCTTCTGAATCCAGAGTCAGTGCCCACAGGCTAACCCACTTGGTGTCTCACTTCCTCATTGCACCTCTGTTCTGTTAAAGTCCCACCCCCTTTCAAATGATTGACAGGCACTTCTAGGCTATGCACTAATGGTACAGAATACCAGTCCTAATCCATGTCATTACTTTTATGATGGTAATATCTCTCTTTTTTTTTTTTTGGCTACACCAAGCAGCATGTGGGATCTTAAGTTTCCCAGCCTGGGATCCAACCCATGCCTCTGTATTGGGAGTATGGAGTCTTAACCACTGGACCACCAGGGAAGCTACAATATCTCTAATATTAACTAATATTCTTTTGAGTTAACATTTAGATCTACAGGACTCTGAGTTGCATGTATTTTTCATAACCAGATGGCACAATTTGTTCCCACTGCTCTAACATTATTTCCCCATTTTCTCTGTGACAGAATGATGCATCCTGACACTAATTAATTGTTAGCATCATGATTTAGGAAGATATTTGGAGGTCTGCTTAGACGTATTTAATTAGAAATTACCACTTTAAGTATTATGTGTTTTTGTGCACCCAGTGCATTATGGGATGGAGTCAGGGCAATAGAGAAGAACAAAGTAGGAAGGACACAAGACGTGTTGTGTGCTGTATCCACAACAGATGGACGACATGTATATAGCACTTTATAGATTGCAAAACATGCTTATTTTAACTCCTCTGAATGATCATGAAGGGTAGGTATTATTGTTAGCCAGTTTACAGATAGGAAGCTGAGGCTGAACAGCATGTAAGCGACTTGTTCAAGATCACAAAGCTGGGTCTCAGATGCCCAGCTTTGCCTGCAGGAAAAGTTCTGAGCCAGATAGTGGAACAACTGAGGGTATCATCTCTGGCTAGATGGCTTAGTATTAATATCCCAGTTTTGCTACTTATTAGCTTTGTGAGCTAAATAAGGCAAGTCACTTAACCTTTTTGTGCATTAGTTTGCCATGAGTAAAATGGGAAGAAAATAGAACCTACCACATTGGGTTTCAGGGGAGTTAGGCTAATGGACATAATTTTCTCAGGATAGAACCAGCTTATTAGGAGATACTTAATAGGGGTGTGTGTGTGTGTGTTTTCACTAGACAACTGTTTCCCACATTTCTGGAAATCCCTCACACATTAGTTCCTGAAATACATTTCCTTTCTTAAAAAAAAAAAAAAAAAGATTCTTGGCAGCAGCCTGATTACAAACTACGCGTAATATGTTTATGAGGACACTGTGCATCAGGGCACCCATTTGGGAACAGGGCCCCAACAACAGAAACAAAACCCTGACCTCCGATGCAATCTTCATTAAGGCGCTTCTCAAATAAAATTCCTGCGCTTCAGGCCACAGTGACCCCACAGCCCACAGAACATAATGCAAGCACTAATTTAAAATTTCATGCAGGAAGGGAAAGTTACAGTTTTCACATAGTCTGTAGATCAAACACAAGATAAGAACTAAGTGTCTGCCCAGTGAATCAAGCATGGAAGCGGGCAGCGTGGCTTTTGCGTTCTTTCCTAGTCAATTTTACTGATTAAACCTCAAGTTCTCGAAGGTGGTGTTGCGTGGATGTCTAAAAGCAGCCTTTGAATAAAGTGAGGAGACTAAATCTGAACAGTCAGGAAGGAGAGATCCTGTTCAAAAATACTGTGGTGTTTGCTTTAGAGCCACTAAAAACCAAGAGACGACAGTGACTCTCGAAAGGTTTAGGGTCGCATGTGCCAAATTCTGCCACTTGAGGTGGAGGTGCCATGTTTGACTTGCTGGCCCTTCACTAAGCTAGATGGACAGGAAACTGCTTTTTGAACAGACAGGAGCAGCAGCCCAAGACCCTCCTGGGTGGGTTAGGACACCTCCTACGCTGCCTGGTCGGATGCATTCCCTTTTGGCCTCATCATTTATAATTCTCATTATCTTCATTCAAATTAGGCCGTGCTACAAAACTACCCTGCCTCTGGGAGACTATATGAGGTTGCAGAAATCACATAAACTTCAGGGTCAGAAAAAAACACATCTGTTTGAGTCCATGTTTTACTTTTTATTACCTGTGTGATAAAGGGCAAGTCACTTATCCTCTCTCTGCTTCAGTATCTGTAGCTGTAAATGGAGATAAAAATAGTAATTTCAATATCATCAGGAGGATTAAATGAGACAATAGATGGGAACGTGTTCAGCACATATCAGCTAGTTAAATGTCAGTTCAGGGAGAGAGAAACAAAAGGCAGTAGTATTAACTGGCTTTTAGAGAGAGAAAACTTCCAGAAACATAGAGATGAGTGTCTGACTTGTTAATAAAATTTTAACCTGACTGAGATCAATGAAATGTCCCGTGTTGACTGCAAACGCATACTCATCATCAGCAATCCCAAGGAAAATCTATCAGGATAATTTCCTTCCCTTAAAGAGCAATATAAATATTGATCAACTTTCCTAATTGGCCTGCGCTTTGCTTTCATACATCACACTTCTCTTCTGCACACAGGGCACAAATCTTCCAATTACCTTTAGTTCATAATTCATCGTGTCACATTAGAAGCTGAACATGAACACAGGGTCCTCACCAAGAAAAGGTACCACTTGAGGAGCATTTCCTCTGTTGCTTTTTATTCTCCAAAAGATACCTGAGCCCCCTCATAGTTGATGTGTGTAAGAATATCTTCACCCTCCCCAGGTAGGCCAACCTCTTACATCTGAAATCAAAGCAACGGCATGGTGGGGTCAAGAGATGGTGAGCCCTCCTACTCAGGACCAGAAAGGAACGGCACATCAGCTCATTAAGAAGGAATTGTCAGGCTTGATGACAGGAGGAGGGCTGGAAAAATGCCAAAGCAAACACCTGTTGTTTCATAAAGATGGCAAAAGGCATGGTAATCATCTTGTTGTGGTTAAAACACTGAAGATCTTCCCTTTAAGGGCAGTGGCAATGCGTCCTGTCTCTGGACTTGGAAGCAAAACTAATGATAATAGTGTACAATACTGGATGCCCAGAATCCTGCATGATTATCCAATGATAGCTGTCTCTCTAGAAATCTGAGTGCCTCAGACTTAACCAGCAAAATAGATGGTTCATTCAGGAATTTTCTGGCTAGTTTATTGCCAAGGAAGTGAATGAATCCGTGACCTAGAAAGGTCCTGGGTGTCCTGCAAGTTTGAGGACATCATGGCCAGAGTTGTGCCTTTCTCTACCTCGGTTTTGGAGTGGGCTTATTACTATACATTGTCCTGTTTCTTCTGACAGAACAGCAATCCTTCCTTTGCACCTTTGTCTCTTGTTGTTCAGTTGCTCAGTTGGGTGCAACTCTTTGTGACCCCATGGGCTGCAGCATACCAGCCCTTCCCTGTCCTCCACTGTCTCCTGGAGTTTGCTCAAATTCATGTCCACTGCGTCAGTGATGCCATCCAACCATCTCATCCTCTGTCAGCTCAAAACAAAATTCCTGCTGCCAAATGAAATAGACACGAAAGCACTCTGAGTAGCTCCTGTTGGAAATAGGCACTGTGTACCTTGGGCCCTGTCCCCTTCATATGTCAACACTGGATGGAACTGGAATTCAGCTCCCTTAATTAGCAAGAGAGGATGACTACCCACATGAAGTGTGATCCTTCCTCCAGGAAATACATGTTTATGGATATAAAACAACGCTGGTTTTCAATAGGTTCTCACGTTTAGTTTGCTTAATTCTGAGAAAGAATTGGTTTTAATTTTTTCCTTTGTAAGCCTCTGTTCTTTCATATGTGATAATAGAAGTTTTCCACTTGTTATGGTAGGATATCTTTCATTTTCTTATTGTCTTAAAACCAAAGGATCCCAGTAGAATGTTCTCCCAAATTGTTGTGGCATTGCAGAATTGAGCTGAAGGGGAAGTAAATGTAGGATTCTGCTTTTTATTAGATAAAATACATCATCTCTTTTCCTTTCTCATTGAGGTAGATTACTAGCAAGAAGAGAATATAAAACAAAATGAAACAAACTTCACAAGATAATTCAAAAATGACTTAGTTGGCATCGTAATTTTTAAAAACTAAATTTATACCTAAACCCTAAAGACGATCCAGATCAGTTTCTTCAGTGCATGTGTGAGAAACAGAGACGGCAAGTGACCACTCCCAGATCAATGAGTGAAAGAGTGACCTGACCCAGGAGTATGCAAAGGCCAGGTCTTCTGACTTCATTATTTCCTTCCCATGCTTGTTGAACTCATTGTTATTCAGTCCCTAAGTCGTGTTCAATTCTTGTGACCCCATGATGCATAGCCACCCCCCAACCCGAGCCTCCTCTGTCCTCTACTATCTCCTCGAGTTTGCTCAAATTCATGTTCATTGATTTGGTGATGCTATCTAATTATCTCATCCTCTGGTGCCCTCTTCTCCTTTTGCCGCCAATCTTTCCCAGCATCAGGGTCTTTTCTAATAACTTGGTTCTTCACATCAGGTGGTCAAAGTATTACAGTTAAACTCATAGGAAGCCAAAATACGACATTAAGATCAGTGACTTGAGGGACAGTAAAATGGAAATGGAAGATGGCACGCCCTGGCACAAGAGTTCCACTAATCTGGCTCTGCTAACTGATCTCATCCTCTTTCCTGGTAGGGGCTTCCCTGATGGTAAAGAATCCACCTGCAATGCGAGAGACCTGGGTTTGATCCCTGGGTCGGGAGATCCCCTGGAGAAGGGAATGGTTACCCACTCCAGTATTCTTGCCTGGGAAGTCCCATGGACAGAGGGGCCTGGTGAGCCAGTCCATGGGGTCACAAAGTGTCAGACATGACTGAGCTATATCTGATTTATCTATCTTTCCTGGTAAGTGCACACACACAACCCAGTGCTTCGGGTAACCATCCCCATGAATTAGATTTCTTATACACTGTGAAGCATATTTACTCTTTCTGGTTTAGCAATTAAGTGCATGCAGCTTGGAATAGGGTTGATCAGTGTTCAAATTCCAATTCTACCACTTATCAGCTGTGTGACCTTGAACCAGTAACTTGACTTCTCTGAGCCTTGAGTTCTATAAATCAAAGGTAGTGTTCCTTTTGGGGTTGGTAAATAGTGAATAAAGTGCTTGACACAGTGCATGGTACATACTATGCTCTCAATCAATGATACTTAATATTATCCATAAGAATTAACCACTTTTCTATGTTTTCTGCATTTCAACTTTGAAGCGTTAGATTTACCAAAATGTGTGTGAGGGGAGTTTTATGAAGCTGTTCAGTGGTGTCTTAGGTCTTTTTGCTAGATTCTATATTGACAATAATAATAAGTAATTCTCAGAGAGACTCCATTTAGAAGTAAATTCTAACAAGTAGAACCTGTTTGTCTATTTTCAGCCACGTGCTCAGTGTCGCTCCAGAGTATCTGTTGCATTGAACTGCAGTTCAGCTAAAGATTGCTCATTTAGAGGCTCAAGAAGCCTGGAAAGATTTTAGAATTCAGGTTGGAATCAATGTCAAAGCTGAATCTGGAGATGAGGTGTTCTTACATGCCATCCCCAAAGCAAAGGGTACAAGAGACAAAAACACAGAGTGTGGCCAGGTGGGAAAAGCTCTTTGATGAGATGTCCTTTCCATAGATACTCTCCAGGAAGAGAGAGCTAAAAAACAGTCAAGCACACACTTGATGTCCACTGGGGCTTGTTTGCAGAGCCTGAATCTGGGGCAAACAGCTTGCCGCATCTCTTAATGCCTAGCCTCAGCACTTATTTAATTTGAGATGCATTTATTTCCTATTAAAAACTGTTGCAGTCACTCTTTGGCATGAACTGTTTGCTGGAAAGCAGGGTGAGACTGTCAGATGGTTGTATTGGCTGGTGACATATTCAAGCTCTCATGTGATGGGGCAGCCGTTCAGATAATCACTTTAAATATTTCACTAACACAGTAGTAAATTTTTAAAAAGTATACAGTGATACTGCTTTTGTTCATCATATTCACACTGCCTTTTTATTTCTAACAAACTTTGTCTTCTGAGGATATGTTGTCAAGAGTTCTCCCT
This sequence comes from Oryx dammah, assembly GCF_014754425.2. Lineage (NCBI taxonomy): Eukaryota > Metazoa > Chordata > Mammalia > Artiodactyla > Bovidae > Oryx > Oryx dammah. The sequence goes on from NW_024070185.1 coordinate 16,095,498, forward strand.
AGAATATTATCATTTGTAATAGATGCTCCCAAACAGTTTATTTTTATTTATACTAGTAGCCGGGGAGTCATGGTAACACCTGGGAAAGTGCAAAAGCAAAATAGAATTTTCTTTTGAGGAGATAAGAGGAAGCCGCAGAGAAAAAACTGTTGGGTGCCCTTCGAGTCCTTATCTCCTGAAGTAATGAATTAGTCATCCAGAGGGGCAGGAATATTCCCAGCAGGTGAAGCTTCCCTGGTTGGGAGGTTTAATTCTCACTAACCATTAGGAGTGACTGTGAATGCCAGCTCCCCGTCCTTGTGTGTATGATGAGGCTGTGAGCACTGTACCTCCCATCTGGGCGTCTGCTTTTTTGGAAAGAAAAGAATGCAGATAAAAATCTGAATTTTTGCACAATGCCTAGAGTCTATTTCTATGAATGTTGCATTAATTACTGAGACTGTCTCTTATGAATTTTCAGGTGTGTGCTTCCAATTCATTTTTTTTTCCCATTTACATAAAAAGTCAATTGGAACAGGAGTCTTTGTTGCTGCCTTAGTGGAATCTTCTCAGGGGATTTTTCACAGAGATTTATGTGCTTGAAACCAAACTTAGATCAAAAAATATACTGAAGGTTCTTCAAATTACCATGGGAATGGTTCAGCTCTTAGTGTATTCCTGTCACACAGAGAATTTTCCAGCTAGGCTGACTCCTGGCCCAGCCTCTGCTCTCTTGGGAACTGTAGAGAGGGTATAACATTAGGTTCGCACCTTCATCCAACCTAATGAATCTAATGAATCTTCTTCCTACAACTTATATCCTTTAAAAAGAAATGAAGATAAAACATGTGAATAGACTTTTAGAAAGAGGGGTCCATACAGTGCAGTAGGTAAAAACAGAGACAACAGAGCCAGACCTGCTATGAGCATGCGACATCAAGTCCATTTCTTAAGGGCTTTGAGATTGGATCATGTCATCAGCTAAACAGAGATGGCAGTGGTACCTCTCTTGTAGAGTTGTGGGGAGTAAATGAGATGACCCAAAGAGCATCCAGCACAGTGCCTGGCATATACATTCTCGCTATGATTTTATTATTCAGAGGTTTTCTTAATTCAAGTCATTTTGGCCTCAGAAAACATTCCATGCAAATATAAACTCTGGATGTGCCTACCTAAAAAAGCGGGAGTTTAAGTCATGATGTAACATAACAGTTCTGTTGCAAAGAAGGGGCTGGGCTCAAAACTGGAGAAGAACTGAATGTCTTATGAGAACAAGTCCACCCTCCTTCCCAGAAGGCAGACTTGAGGCAGAGATGTTGAGGAAGGTGCTCTTGGTAGGGAAGTCAAGCAGGTCTCCACAGGACACTCAAACTCAGGGACCAGCTTCATCTGCTGTCACCAAAGGGCAGCGAGGCAGGTGGCGAGCCAGGAAGGAAAATCCCTTCCTGCCTTGTTCTCTCTCACTGCTCAAGCCATCACTTCAGTTCAATTCAGTTCAGTTCAGTCACTCATTCGTGTCTGACTTTTTGCAGGCCCATGGACTGCAGCATACCAGGCTTCCCTGTCCATCACCAGCTCCCAGAGTTTGCCACGATTACCAAGGCAACTACATAGATAGTCTAAAAATCTACCACAAGTACTCTGATTCAGCAGGTGCTATTGTAGATTCTGACTTAGTGTGCGTTGGATAAAACCCACAGATCTGTATTATGTATACACACATATATAATATTTAATTTATAATATTTATAGTACACATTTTACAATTGAACATTTATTATCATTCAAAATTCAAAATGGACAAGAATAGAGATAATAAACATCCTGTCTCCTGCCCCAGCTCCCTTCCCTGGAAATAACCAATGTTATCTTTGTATTATTCCAGAGCTGTTTTATTCACATACAAAGATACATTTATTTTCTCATATTTTACATAAATGTGGATCAGCGTCTTACCATTTTCAGAGTACAAGTCTTTTGCCTCCTTAGGGAGGTTTGTTCCTAGGTATTTCATTCTTTTTGATACAATGGTAAATGGGATTTTTTTAAAATTTCTCTTGCTGATGTTTTGATGTTAGTGTATAGGAATGCAAGAGATTTCTGTGTATTAATGTTGTGTCCTGCGACTTTACCAAATTCATTGATGAGCTCTAATAGTTTTCTTATAGCATTTTTGGGATTTTCTATGTATAGTATCATGTCATCTGCAAACAGTGACAGTTTTGTACTTCTTTTCCAATCTGCATTCATTTCTTTCTCTTCTTTGATCTCCATGGTTAGGACTTCCAAAACTATTTTTAATAAAAAGTGGCATGAGTGGATATCCTTGTCTTGTTCCTGATCTTAGATGAAATGCTTTCTGATTTTCACTACTGAGAAGAATGTTAGCTATCAGTTTGTCATTTATGGTCTTTGTTACATTGAGGTAGGACTTCCTTTCTGGCTCAGCTGGTAAAGAATCCGCCTGCAATGCTGGAGACCTGGGTTCAATCCCTGGGTTAAGATCCCCTGGAAAAGGGAAAAGCTACCCACTCCAGTGTTCTGGCCTGGAGAGTTCCATGGACTGGATAGTACGTGGGGTGGCAAATAGTCAGACACGATTGAGCAACTTTCACTTTCACATTGAGGTTGGTTCCCTCTGTACCCACATTCTGGAGAGTTTTTATCATAAATGGGTATTGAATGTTGTCAAAAGCTTTTTCTGCATCTGAGATAATATGTTTTTTGTTCTTCAGTTGTTTAATGTGGTGTATCACATTGATTGACTTGAGATTTTGAAAACTGCCTGCATCCCTGGGATAAATCCCACATGATCATGGTGCATTATCCTTTTCATGTATTGTTGGATTCTCTTTGCTAGTATTTAGTAAAATACTAAATATTTTATTGTCAAGGATTTTTGTGTCTATATTCATCAATTGGCCTGTAATTTTCTATCTTTGGTATCTTTGTCTGGTTTTGGTATCAGGGGTTGGTGGTCTCATACAAAAGGTTTGGGAGTGTTTCTCCCTCTGCAATTTTTTGAAAGGGTTTGAGGAGAGGTGTTAACTCTTTTCTAAATCTTTTATAGGATTTGCCTGTGAAGTCATCTGACTCTGAACGTTTGTTTATTGAAAAGTTTTTCATCACAGTTGCAAATTTTTGTGATTGGTCTGTTCGAATTTTCTGTTTCTTCCTGGCTCAGTCATGGGAGATTGTACCTTTCTAAGCATTTGTCCATTTCTTCTAGGGTGTCCATTTTATTGGTGTAGAGTTGCTTGTAGTAGTCTCTTATGATCCTTTGTATTTCTGTGGTATCTGTTGTAACTTCTTTTTCATTTCTAATTTTATTGATTTGAGTGCTTTCCCTTTTTTCATAATGAGTCTGGCTAAAGGTTTATCAATTCTATCTTTTTAAAGGACTTGCTTTCATTTTCATTGATCATTTCTATTTTTTTCTTTGTCTCTATTTCTGCTCTGTTTGATTTCTTTCCTCCTACTAGTTTTGGGTTTGGTTGTTCTGCTTTCTCTAGTTGCTTTAGGTGTAGGGCTAGGTTGTTTACTTGAGATTATTCTTATTTCCCGAGGTAACACTGTATTGCTATAAATGTCCCTCTTAGAATCGCTTTTGCTGCATCCCACAGGTTTTAAATCGTTGTGCTTTTGTTGCATTTAATTTCTTCTGTGATTTGATGACTATCTTTACTATTGTTTCAACTGCTTTTCTTTTTTGTCTGTATATCTGTTGTAGATTTTTGCTTTGCAGTGACCATGAGGTTTGATATAGCACTCTCTCTATATACATGATGGTTTTCAGCTGCTGGTCTCTTAGTTTCAAAGGCGTTCCCATTATCTTGCATTTGTACTCTCTTCTCACAACTGCTGGTTTTGATATCATAGTTGTATGTAGATGATTTCCAACCTTTACTGTATATTTGCCTTTATCAGTGAGCAAAATTACAGTGAGTATTTGTAAGTTTCTTGTTTCTAGTTATGCCTTTTTCTTTTCTGCTTTGAGAAGTATTTGTTGAAGAGCTGTACTGGTGGTGCTGAATTTCTTAGTTTTTGCTTGTCTGTAAAGTTTTTGATTTCTCTTTGGAGTCTGAACGAGTCCTGCTGGGTAGAGTATTCTTCGTTGTAGGCTTTTCCCTTTCATCACTGTAAATATATCGTGCCACTCCGTTCTGGCTTGCAGAGTTCCTGCGGAAAAATCAGCTGATAACCTTACGGGGATTCCCTTGTATCTTTATTTATTGTGTTTGCCCTTGTTGTTTTAGTATTTTCTCCTTGGCTTTAATTTTTGTCCATTTGATTAATGTGTGTCTCAGCATGCTGGACTTGGGCGTATCCTGTATTGGACTTTCTGCACTTCCTGGACTTGAGAGTGTTTCCTTTCCCATGTAGGAAAGTTTTTGATGATTATCTTTTTAAATATGTTCTCAGGCCCTCCCCTCCAACTCCCACTTTGGGGACTCCTATAATGCAAATGTTGTTGTGTTTAATATTTTCCCAGAGGTCTCTGAGACTGTCCTTATTCACTCCTTTTTTTCTTTATTCTGTTCCACAGCAGTTATTTCCACCATTCTTTCTTCCAGGTGACTTATTCATTTTTTGGCCTCATTTACTCTGATGTTGATTCCTTCCAGTATACTTTTTCATTTCAGGGATTGTATTGTTCATCTCCTTTTGTTTGTTCTTTAAATCTTTTAGCTCTTCATTAAGCATTTTTTGGTACCTTCTCAGTCTGTGCCTCAATTCCTTTTCTAAAATCTTGGATCATCTTTATTGTCATTGCTCTGAATTCTTTTTCAGGTAGATCGCCTATCTCCACATCACTTAGTTGTTCTTCTCGGATTTTATCCTGTTCCTTCATCTGGAAGGTTTTCTCTCCTGTCTCATTTTGTCTTAACTCACTCTGTTTGTGGTCTGCAGGCTGCGGAGTCGCAGGTCCTCTTCTATTGTCTGCCCCCTAGTGGGCGAAGCTGGGTGTAGCCCCGCTAATAGACAGGATCATGTCAAGGGGGGTGTTTAGAGGCAGCTGTGGACTCAGGATGACTTTAGGAAGCCTGTTTGCTGACAGGTGGGGCTGTGTTCCCACTGTTGGTCGTTTTAACTGAAGTGTTCCAAGACTGGAGCCTGCAGGCTATTAGGTGGGGTCAGGGCTTCCCTGATAGCTCAGCTGGTAAAGAATCTGTCTGCAATGCACAAGACTCCGGTTCAATTCCTGGGCTGGGAAGATCGGCTGGAGAAGGGATAGGCTACCCACTCCAGTATTTTTGGGCTTCCCTGTGGCTCAGCTGGTAGAGTCCGTCTCCAATGTGGGAGACCTGGGTTCGATCCCTGGGTTGGGAAAATCCCCTGGAGATAGGAAAGGCTACCTACTCCAGGATACTGGCCTGGAGAATTCCATGGACTGTATAATCAATGGGGTCACAAACAGTTGGACATGACTTGAGTGACTTTCACTTCAGGCAACCTCTGGGAGAGTTCATGTTGATGGATATTCCCTGGGACTCTGCCACCAATGTCCTTGTCCCTACCTGTGCCTTGAGCCACAGCCATCCTCTGCCTCCTCAGGAGATCCTCTAAGACCCCAGCAGATCTGGCACAGTTTCCTAGGAGTCACTGCTTAGCCCTGAGTCCCAGTGCATAAGAAACCTTGTGTGTGCCCTCCAAGAGTGGAGTCTCTGTCTCTGCCAGTCCTCCAGAGTGTCTGCACTCAAACCCCACTAGCCTTCAAAGCCAGAGGGTGCTCCCCCTGATGCCAGCCCTCCAGCTGGGAAGCTGGAGTGGGACTCAGAACTCTCAGTCCTGTGCTGCTAAGTCACTTCAGTCGTGTCCAACTCTGTGTGACCCCATAGACGGCAGCCCATCAGGCTCCTCAGTCCCTGGGATTCTCCAGGCAAGAACACTGGAGTGGGTTGCCATTTCCTTCTCCAGTGCGTGAAACTGAAAAGTGAAAGTGAAGTTGCTCAGTCATGTCCGACTCTTTGTGACCCCATGGACCGCAGCCTACCAGGCTCCTCTGTCCATGGGATTTTTCCAGGTAAGAGTACTGGAGTGGGGTACCATCACCTTCTCCGGGGAGAACCTCTATGATATAGTTATTTTTGAGTTTGTGGGTCACCCACCCAGTGGAGACAGAATTTGATTATCTCGCTAAAGCACCCCTCCTGCTGTCTCAATGTGGCTGCTTCTTTGGATGTAGAATATCTTTTTTGGTAGGTTCTAGTCTTGTCAATAGCTGTTCAGCAGTTATGATTTTGGTGATTTTGTGAGAGATGAGCTCAAGCTCTACTCCATCTTGTCCCTCCACCCTCCAATCAGTAACAATTTTTTTTTAATATAAGGAATTTGTTGCCACATTTGATCACACCAAGTTTATATACAAAATTATATTCTATATATAAAATACTGCCCTATTAGTATATATGAAGTTATTTAATTCAAAGCAGTAGGATTTGGTTACTATGTATGTCGGATGCAAATTGTACCCGCTTTGCAAGAGACAATATGCTGATATAAATGTGCTGATACCATGTCAAGGAGGTATGGGATGTAGTGGGAGTATTGCAGCATAGAAATCAGTACTCACTGGAAAACAGGAGAAAACTGGTTGTTAAACATTTACCAACACAGCACTGTTTCTATAGGTCAAGTATCCCAAACCAAACACACACACTGTCCTTAACAGGCACAACTGCAGAGACTGAGCAGGCAGGCAGGCACTGCTAAAAAGAAAGATATTTTATTAAATAGTACATTACTAAGACTGGCACATTAAATAGAAAGTTAATCACAGTATTGACTTCTTAGCTTTAATCACTGAATTCTTGCCAGTAACCAAAAATGTGGATTAGACACACAGAAGTTATCTCTCATCTCTTTGCTATTAAGTATCTAAATAATTATTTCTGTAGTCAGAGTCTCCAAAGCTAAACACATGATGAAGAAAAAATGTCCCCAGGTCCTTACTCTTATAGTCCTAGAATGCAAATCAGAAATCTAGATATTTAATAACTTCTCTGGCATCAAAATGAAGCATGTGGAGAATGTCTCGGGCACATTTGATAAGTTATCACACTTTCTAAATCTCCTATCTTTGACTCTTAGAGCAAATATTTCCAAAAACCAAGGAGCATTTCGAGATTTTCTAGCATTAAATAGCCTTGGAATTCCCCACTTAAGTTGAGGAATAGTATTCATACATTTGCCCTATTGACCCTTTTCTCCCCTAGAGTGCTAAGCAAGAAATTAGCTCTCTTCCCTCACCTTACTGATGGCTGCAGTTTCAACTTGTGAGTAAATCAGATGCATTACATGCTGTTTTAATTACCTGCTTCTTGTTTGTGAAACCCAACTATTGGTCAAAAATGACATTCCGTAAACAGGAAGAACAATGGTGTTACTCTGGAAAGTTTTAGTGCTCTGATAATCCCAAATAAAAGCATGCAATACTATGTGGCAAGGAGCACAGTCACTGGCCTTGTGTGGTTTGTGCTGCAGGTTTGTCAAGGGCTTTCCCATTGTCCCAGGAAATAGCACCTGCAGGCCTTTGGTGACTTAATAGCAAGCTGACTCTGCCTTATGTTTCCATATATTCCTCTCTGCCTACAAACTGCACAGGCCCCTGCACTCAACACCCACCCAAAAGCTTTCTCTAAAGCACTGTAATGACTCCTAATAAAAGAATGCAGAGAAATAAAAGATTTGAGCTGTTGACCTCAATCCTAGGAAGCCTGGAAAGGGACCCAGAGGAGTGTCATAGAGGACTGCAGCTCAAAGCATCTTCTCTCTGGCATTGCACCAGGCAGCCCAGGACTTTCCTTCTCACTGGTCCAGAAAGTACAAACTCAGCTCTTTCATCTAGAACACCCCCAAATTTCTACTTGCATGACAGATAGTAAAGCCTTTAAACTGACCTCACTGGTGAAGAGATTGTGGATTGGTGGTGGTGGTGATATGTGGGATTGTGCCAAGTTGCTTCAGTCATGTCTGACTCTTTGCAACCCTATGAGCAGTAGCCTGCCAGGCTCCTCTGTCCATGGGATTCTGCTGGCAAAACACTGGAGTAGGTTGCCATTTCCTCCTCCAGGGGGTCTACTCTACCCAGGGATCAAACCAGAGTCTCTTGCATCTGCTGTATTGGCAGGCGGGTTCTTCACCTCCAGCACCAGCTGGGAAGCCTGTGGCCTCCCAAGGGTTCCATCATTGGACAGGTCAGCGTCATACCAGACCCTGTACCGTGGAGCACTGACATGTTCAGGACAGACAGAGGTTGCTAGAGGACTCTTAGGAGGGCTTTGGGGAAGACAGAGGAAAGAGGGTTAGGATAAAGAGGGGAAACTTTTCCTCATTAAATAAACTTGAAGAAAGCCTGTCTTTCTCGTGTCCCAGGTTTTCTAAACGTTGCTGTTCTCTTCTGACAATTTTATCTAATTAACATCTATTTTTCACTTCTTTATGCAGTAATCAGAGTTCAATTACCAGAACCCAGCTGCTGATGCTAAAAAGTACTGGAAAATTATATTCATACAATAAATCCTCAGATGCCCTCACCATCTCCTAAAGCAAAACAAAGGAGTTTGATTCCTCAACTCTCTCTATTACCTACATACCTCCATTCCCCTTTTATAAATTCTTCTGTGACTTTGGTTCCATTTCAGGACCATTATTGAAGGCCCATAGGGAGAGGGTCAAAGAAAGGAATAAAAATAAACACGAACACTAACACAGAAGTTTCCATCTAAGGATATTAAAGGACTTACAACATATGTACATATTCCAACATTTTTGTTTTTAAGGAATCAAACGAAATTTGAAGAGCATTTTACCTGAAGTTAATATTCATATATCTATTTGGTACAGAAAATTTTGTTTTCCAGATGGAAAAATTCTCACCTCAGTTTGTATATTCTTTATTAGCTTTATGAGAGAGGTCGTCATTGAAATCCTTCCCTGAAGGTCTTATAAACAAACTTATGATTAATTAAATGGTTAATTTTGATAATGATTAATATTTAGAAGTTTCTAATTCCATCAAATTTTTTTGTGTATGTAGGAGGTTACATTTTATAATATTTTGGTCATCTTAAGTCTTTGAATAAGACAGGAAGGAGGTAAGGGAGAGTAGGAAGAAAGGAGGAAAATGGAATAAGAAAAAGAAGGAAGGAAAATGGAGGGAGGAAAAGAAAAGAAAAATTGTGACCTTTTTAAATGATTATGAAAAATACAAAGTCTTGTTGTAGAACTTGGGGTGTTCCTTTGCTATTTTAAGTAAAAAGAGGAAAGAACCAAGATTTGCTATAGGGCTCCCTGTCTGTCAACTACTCCATGTACCTAATTCACTTAAAAATCTCAATAAATAGTTGGTAGATAGAGGTATTATCCTTGACATTATGAAACAGAATTCTTGAGTTTACATGCCATGGTTAAGGAGTCAGATAAGATTGTCCAAACCTTCCTGTTCCCTTTCCATGGTATCTATTTTCATGATGTGTCTATTTCCTGGCATATCATCATGCCTGATTTCTTGATAACTGGTTGGCCATTCCATGTCTTTGAACTCAGCTTCCTATTATAAGATTGTTGATAGAAAGTAGGACAGTCCACTGTACAGAATTTCTCACACTGAACTTCAGGACAAGAATTGAGAGTCAAAAGCAAAATTTCCTTGGGATTTAATAGAATTCATAAGCATCACTCTTCCCATAGCACAAGCAGAACACAACCAATGTTGTTTACTTAGGGTAACTTCTTACTGTTCCAGTCCTCTGGTTGTAAAGATATCCTAGGCCTCAAATATTAAAATTTGCTCAGTTCTAATCCTCAGACTACTTACTTGATCTTAGACATTTTTTTGTCTAAAACTAGATTAATCAAGATCAAAGAATGTATGTGTTCTTCATATTTGTATTGAAAGAACTCAGTTTTGAGATAAGCATCCAGGAGAAGAACAGAACTCCTGAACCAAGAGAAACACCAGTGCAGGACCATCAGGAGAGAAATCTACACGCACCCAGGGTAGTGGCCATCTTTGACTGGGACAGCTCGGGTTTTTCTCCTGTTGCCCAGAATATTATATGCTTAGCGCCTCCATCCCTTCACAGGAGAGTTCCAGTTTGGGTGGCGTCCTCTGTGGTCATTCTACCTGTATAATGTAAAACCTAGACCGCCAGAGTAGACACATGTGGGCTTCCCTCCTACCTTGAGTTTTGCTATGGTGAGAACATGCAATATTAATTCAACATTATGAGGCCTTAGTGAAGCCAAACCAACTATATGACCAATGCTGCTTATGTAATTCATAACATATGTTGAAAGCAGCTGTTTGTTTCTCTGCAATGGCAGACCTATGTTTTCACAGAGATGGGCAGAGGAAGCTCAGCTGGCTTTGGAGTCGATGACAGAGCTGGGTTAGAATCCTTGCCGTGCCACTTGTTACAGCAATGACCTTGACCTGGCAGCTCTACTCTCCCTAAGGCTCAACTGTATATTCTACTAAGAGAATAGGCATAAAACCACCTACCACCCAGGGTTGCTTTTACCAAAATAACAAGGGCTTTAGAGCCACAGACACCTCTGTTTAAATACCATTTGTACTACTTCTTGGCTGAATGACCTTGGCATTAAATTTGACCTAGAGACTCAGTTTCCTTATCTACAGAAAATCTAACAAGTACAGTTCCTATCTCAGAGGTTATTTTGAGGACTAAATAATATAATGCATATAAAGTAAGCATGTAATAAATACTGTCATCATTTTGAAATATAATATGGGGATATACTTAAGGCCTATAAATAATTTGTACAAGAAATTGTTAAGATTGCTTTCTCTCAGGCCACACATTATTAGGTACTGGCCACACATTATTAGGTACTAACTGGTCTAGCTTAAATCACAGTGATATTATCTGAGAATCAAATTAAGATTTCACCTGGTTTTAAATACTCAACCAGAGGTTCACATAAATATACCCTATGAATTATACTCCTGAATTGGATGAATTAAAACCTCAAATGACATTGTTTTCCATGAAACAAATTTAAATTGCTAGAATTATTTCCTTATGTATGCTGTTTTATACTCCAAGCTCTTTCATATTTTTTCACCTTCATTCTTAGTCATAAAAATCTCATTTTCTGAGCCATTTATTGGTTTTCTTTTGAGACAGTTTATCCAAATGCAGCATGTATAAAGGTAAACATAATATGTGATTCCCTATGATTCCAGAGATTTTTACTAAAATAGAAACTAGCAAATATATGTAAGCCTTCCTAGTATGTATATATGTCTAAATATCTATACATAGACACACACATACATTGTATATGTAGTGTGTATATATAAACATGTATGTATGTGTCCAAGGAAACACATAGTTAATCAACTCAATCTAAAACACACATATGTATATATAAATGACAGTTTTCAGCCCTGTTTATATATTTCAGTGGAAATTGAGATGTGATTTCTGTATTCCCTCATTGGAAATAACTCAAATGAAGGACAGATTATTCGTGAATACTCTATTGGCAGCAAAATGAAAAGAGATGTCCAGTGCTGCGTGGCAAGAGGAGGGTGTTAGAGACTGTTGGGAGTATAGACAGAAAGCCTGAGTGCAAGTCCCTATTCCAGCACTTGTCATGTATCTGACGCTATGAAGTTATCCTTCTGTGTCGTTGCTCCTATAGAATTCTGACAACTGAAATATCAGAAGTGAAAAGCTCATTGCCTAAGCCTTTCATGTATTTCCCAAAGTATGGGATGCATTCCAATGTGATCCTCTCATTTTAGGAGGTACAAAATGTTTAGTAACCCTGAATTAATGAAGATGAAGCTATTCCCTTTTAAGTGTACTGTCAATCCTCTAATTATAAGGAAGAAGACGACTTGGTTTTAACACCTGTCTAACCCTGACCATTATCCACATGGAGATCAGGTCTCTGGCACATAGCCTGGGGAGATCAGAAATTGTAACTAGAATGTAATATTATTTTGTTTCCATTGTCTATATTTTTAAAATTAGTTTCCATTTACTATTTTCCATTCTAGTTTTCCATCTAAAATTGTTCAGTGAATTCTTAAGTTTTAAGAATTTAAGTTTTAAGTTTTAAGAATTTAAGTTTTAAGTTTTAAGAATTTAAGTTTTAAGTTTTAACTGATATTTAAGTTTTAAAAATGAGGTGATTGATTGAAACAATTAGTGCACCGAAACACTGACTCAACACAAATCACGCCATGATCAAAAGGCCTGGTATCTAGAAACATCATGTTCCTGTTCCTAGTACCCATTATTAAAGGGTTGCCATGCTCTGTACAAGACGCTGTTGAGCATAAGCATACCGCACTGACTTTCCTTCAGGACAAGAATAAGCACGTTCCTATACGAACAGAGCTACCGCACAGACCACACAGGCTGAGGCTTATGTGGCATTCCCTTTCTAGCTTCCATGACTTGAAGCCTTTCCTTCCCACTGACCCTATGCTTGTGGGCTGGAGCACCATGGCTGAAACTGCTATTCCATTAACACACGTGGATGTCAACTCAATAAGCAGAGAGTCCAGTAGGGAAGACACAACAGGCACGAAAATAATATATGGTAGGAAATCATCAGGTAGTCATAGAGCAGTATAATATTGACAGGGAAAATAGAAATAGTAACCAGAAATGGTACCTACCTTCTCCTCTGTAATGTGGGCTGATTAAGTGAAAGGTACATTCGTTCATGTCCATGTATCAGTTAGTCACAGCAGCAGAGGCTTACTGTGATTGCATTTTAAAGTGCTTTCATTATATTTTTATGTTCTATCTTTTCAAAAGTAATGTGATGCATGTTGAAAACATGTTTTAAACAAAAACGCAATTGATAGAGTGTTGCTGGATATTTATTCTAACACTTAACATTTTGTTGTATTTCTTTACAATCTTTTGTTTGATGCATAAGGATATTTTCCCGTTTATTATATTCACACTATAGGTATAAATTTATATCCCACTTTTTTCACTTAACATTTCTGCATGTATACATTTTCCAAGTTATTAAATATCTCCTATAACCATGATTTTAATTCCTATATAATAGTCAATTTAAGGAGATGAATCACAGATAATGTAATCACTTCTCCATGACTAGACATTGTTTTATGCAATATTCCAGCATATTAAATAAGACAGTAAAATGCATCTTTGATGTTAAATTGTAATTTGATTCCAATTTGAGAAAATTGAATCATTAATTTGTTTACTGGACAGTTTCCCTACTAGACTATTAACTGTTTGAGAACAAGAATCACATTTACTCAACTCTACATCCATAGCTCTCCGCCTTGAACATAGAAGGTACTTGTGATATGTTTACTGAGCTGAACTGAATGTACTTTCTTTTTTGACAGTCCTCCATTCTTTTCTGGAGAAAATTCGAGAAATCATTTGGCATTCATCAGTTTCCGTTCAGTTCAGTCACTCAGTCGTGTCCGATTCTTTGCGACCCCATGGACTGTAGCACACCAGGCTTCCCTGTCCTTCACCATCTCAGAGAGCTTACTCAAACCCATGTCCATCGAGTCAGTGATGCCATCCAACCATCTCATCCTCTGTCGTCCCCTTCTCCTCCTGCCCTCAGTCTTTCCCAGCATCAGGGGCTTTTCAAATGAGTCAGTTCTTCGCATCAGTCATCAGTTAGTTGCTAAAATAAAGGAAAATCCCCAAGTATCTACTAAAATTAGAGGCAAAATCTATTGAGTGTCTTGGGATATAAAAATTATGCATTCTTAGTTAGCTTTTTTGCCGTATGGCTTGAAAATAAGATCATTCACTTTCATTTTCTCATCTACAAAGTCGCTAGAAAAATGATAAAATTCCTATCATCATAATCGAAAAATGACTTTATTATACCTAGTTATACTAAGTCATTATTAGTATTATTAATATGACTTAATGTTCTTAACAGAATAGGCACATAAATGGAAATTTTAGGTGCAATTCTCTATCTGGCAAAGATAGTTATATCAATAAGCACCAAATTTGAACCGTAATGTGGCAAGATATTTTGTTTTTTTAGATTTGGAGAAATACAAACAAAACAGCTGAATGTAAAACTGCAATGATATTTTAAACAGGTAATTTTCCAGATGCCTACATCCTTTCAAGAATAACATAAATAAACAATAGAAGCTTAAAATATATCCATGCACACTAAATTGTTACTTAATATCTATATCTCGATATATTGGCAGAGAATAGCTAGCTACTCACCAAGCCCTCTTCCTCTTCCTCATAGGCACATAGCTAAACTTCATTTCCCAGACTCCCATGCATAGGTGTACCCACAGGACTGAATTCTGGCGAGTGAAATGAGAGCAGAAACGATGAGTGCCATTGTTAGGTATGGTTCATGAAGACCTCTTACCCAGAATCCTCTTTGTCTTTCTCCATCTGAAAATGGAGCACGGCCAGGACTTAAAAGATCTAGGAAAATGTGGAGCTACGAAAGGCACAGGTACAAGTCCCTTCGTGTTTTCCTGAAGCAGAACTAATAAACTACTGGTTTAAACTACTGTATTACAACAGCTAGAAGAAATTTATATTTGTTCATTTCCAGAGTGTTCCATATGGGATCTGAGACAGCTGTCTTGTCTGAGGAGCTTTCAGAAAGGTCTGGGTGACTGCAGCTCCAACTAATTAAAAGCAGGTAATCTCCAGGGGGAGTCCCTTCATTCAGGAGTACCCACACTTCAGAGAGTCCAGTTTTTCATGGAACAATAGATAAGATTTAGGAATCTGAAGCGAAAACTACTTAACAGAATTCTTCTCTATTTGATCTTATTTTCCCAGGTAAAATTTCTTAATAATAAGAAATGGCCCCCTGGGGTCACATATTTCATAGAGATTGGCCCAGGTGGATCCTGAGGGATAATTACCACAGAAAGGCAGCCAACCTTTTTTTCATTCCATAGGGAGGCGTTTATTTTATAGCTCTTCCTAACTCTATTGTCAGAGGGGTTTAAGTAACTTTTTAATAGGAATTTTTGTCCAAGATTGTGGTCACCTCAGTTTGCTCATTTGTAATATGAGATACTTAACAGATATTAATATCTACCTTAATAAACTAACCCAGTGCTTCCAGATTGCATGTCCCTGAAGGCAACTCTTTAATCGGGAAATGTTTGTAAGTACTCTTTTCAGTTGAGAGTTTACATGTCTAGGAGATACCACTTAATAATGTTTCTCTTTCTCTGAATAATAACAATAATATTAGTTAATGTGTATGGAGCTCCGACTTCATATACACTCTCACATTTTATTGTTATGATAACCTAGTAGGTTACCAGGGAAGCCCAAGTTTAGTTACAATTATTCCCATTTTAGAGTAAGAAAACTGAGACTAAGAAAGGGCTAAGATTTAAACAGATTTTTATTATTGCATACCTAGGTTCTTAGCCATTACCTTATACTGCCGTATAGATTTGAAGCACTTCATAATATATTGGTGAGACCATCAGGCATCTTGAGCCAACTACCCTACATTTAATAATATTAATTTCAAAGAGATACATCTCAAAGCCACACAAAAACCATTTTCATCTCTCAAAGGTTTAAGTAGAACAGGCATCTTCTTTATGTCCAAGTATTCTATGTAGGCCAAAAGGAGACTCAGAACTAGAGCAGAAGAGCCAATGATTTGCACTTCAAAGAGATCAAAATAAACACAAGAACAGAGGGCTCTCTGGTTTCAGGAAAGATTAAACAGAAACTATTAATTGATGACTTAGGACAAGCTTTGCTAATTGTTTACTAGTCACTTGAATACAAAATGAACTCATGTTTTGAAGTAGATACAGTCCAGTGGAAAGCTGTTTCAGAACCATGAAAAAAGATACCAAAGCATAGCCCAGAGGGAAGATGAGGGAATTTTGTGGTTTTCTCTGTTGTTAAAAGGAAGCGTTACTATTAAATTTTTTTTAACAAAAATAGTTATAGTTGCTATTTCTTTGAGATGAATTGTATACAGTGAAAATGTGTGAGAAAGGATGGAAGAAGTACAGGGTGAAGGGTGAGAACTCTGCCTTTGAAGTAAAAAATGCACAGAAATACTGGCTCCATAACTGTACATACATGGTAAATTGCTCCAGTTGCGTCTGACTCTCTGCGGCCCTCTGGACCATAATCTGCCAGGCTCCTCTGTCCATGGGATTCTCCAGGCAAGAATACTGGAGTGGGTTGCCATGCCCTCCTCCAGGGGATCTTCCCACCCCAGGAAGAAAACCCATGCCTCTTAAGTCTCCTGCATTGGCACGTGGGTTCTTTACCATTAGCGCCACCTGCACCTTTACTAAGGCTGTATAATCTTAGGCAAATAACTCACAAGCAAGAAGTGTCCTTACCCTTTCTTCACAGGTCAGGAGGTAAGTGCTTCACCAGGCTCTGCTGGAATCCTTCAGTTTTCCACTATAGTTAAGGGCACATCATGACTTTGGTCTGACTTCTCCTAAGAAATCTAGAGAATAATTGTTAGGCTTGACTGTCTCTCTGTGGCTCAGGAAGGGAAGCTGATGCTGTACTGGGGTTTTTCTACATTGATGGGTTTTTACCCATCATTTCTACACATGAATTTTCCTATGCCAGTGTGGGCAACATGCATGAGAAAGCCAGTATGGACATTATATAGGCCTTTACTATCATGTCATCTGGGAGGGTCATGGGCGCTCAGTCATCTCTGACTCTTTGTGACTCCATGGACTGCAGCATGCTAGGCCTTCCTGTCCATCACCAACTCCCAGAGTTTACTCAAATTCATGTCCATAAAGTCCGTGATGCCATCCAACCATCTCGCCCTCTGTCTTCCCCTTCTCCGTTTGCCTTCATACCTCTCCTGAATTAATTATAAAGGGAAAACAGAGGGGAAAATTTAAGGTGCTATGCAACTACATCCATGAGCCCTGCTTGTCCAGTTTACTAGCTGTATGATTTCACATAAATTTCATTGCATGAAATCATATTAACAGCTAGTTTTCATATATAGAGAGAGACTTTAAATCAAGTGGTAACTACAAGCATCTAACAGTCTCCATTCAAGTGACTCAAGATCAAAATTTTATCTTTAGCTATTTACAGAATTGGTCATCTGCATATGATTAATATCTACAATGGTAGATAACTGTTCACCTACCTGCATAAACCACTGAGTAATTTTATCACCCATTTGTAATTTATCACCCCATTTTGTTTAGAAAATATCATCAGATATCCTCCAAACTTGGCTTTCGTGTTGGCCGTTTCCACTTCCTCCATGAATATTAAAAGAAGAGTCTTGATGTTGAAAGTTTCCATTTCCTCCCTATCAAAACTAAGTTGAGAGAAAAAAGGTAAAAATACTTTGGAGAGTAACTAGAAGTCACATAGGATAATTTTCATTTTGCAGAAAAACCATTCAAGTCCAGTGTTCCCTACTAGGTTGGGGACTTTGGGGTTCAATCTCAAGTTCACTCAGGTCCTTCAAAGAACTTAGGTAACCCTGGTGACTTTCACAACTTATGCTAAAATTGATTTCTCTTGGTTTTCAAATGTTTTATACAACTGTCACAACTCTTCAGTATCTGATTTGGACACAGACCGGTATTTATGAATTTATGGTTTTAGACACCTGAAAGTTATCTCATATATTTTGGACACTATTTTTTTTATTAAATCCTTTACTTTCTTTTCTTCCCCCAATTCCCTCTCTCATCACCCACCTCTCTTCACTTGGGAAATAGGTTCATTTATTTATTTCCACTAAAGCTAGCGTTTGTTTGTGCGAAGGTTTAGAGAGATTTCTGTGCTATCCATTTATTGTTGTGTGCCCTTGTTCAGATGCCAGTCAGGAAACTAAATTAATCATAGAATTCTCAGGATAAGAAATTTCTCATCACCTTAGCATCTATCAAAGTAGCTGTCTCTCTTCTAGGTTTTCTTTCTAAACAACACACAGCCATCATCATTTTTTTCTCTTCTCCTTTATTTTTTTTTAAATGATAGCTATTGGAAACTCCTTTTCTCTTTATAACTGTATCATCCTTTAGAGGATTTCCTTCTTCACTATCTTCCAAATCTGTCTTCAGAGGAAATCCATGTCTCCTTGGCAACACTTTATGTTCTGACAGATACTGTTTCAACAAACCATTCTCCCATTAAAATAATTATGGCAGTCACCTTACACACACCACCTTTAATCATCACATTTATCCTGCTTTATGACCGCAAATTAGCATACAGAATACTGAGAATCATAGATATTGTATCAGCTTACCCAGTCCCACAGCTAACAGATGTCAAACTCAGAGTTACATATAGCACTCAAATATTGTTTCTGTTTTTCTATTGTGAAGCCCTTTGGTTTTGTTTGTTTCATGCTTTAATACAATGAGTTGCAAAATATACTCAGCACACAAAAAATAGAAGCAAGAAAATATCCCAACTTCGTACATTAGGTTTAAAAAGGCACTTATCATTGAGCCAAAAATCAGAATTAAGATCAGCCTTTGATCAGAATTAATGGAAAGGCCCTAGCTGGCTTCCTGCAGATTTTAGTCTCCTGCTTTACTCTTAATGAAATGAAGTTCATCTTATCAGACCGTGGTCACAGTCAGACATTGCGAGCAAGCTTTGATTGTAAGACTTCCGCTGACAGTGGAAGCTAAATGGAGTCAGCAGTTTGTCCTTCTAGACTAAAACTAAGAAGTATTGTGATAAGAATAATAAAGCACAACCTTCCTGCACAGTTTCCAAACTATATACATCAAAGAACTGTGATGAGATATGGCCTCATATTATCTACTTCTGCTTAGCTGAAATAAGTAGAATGGAGGACCTGCCCAGAAGTGAAAGGAGCTTATCTGCTGCTGGCTTGCTGAGCACTTATCCATCCTTCTTTGTGATGGTCCTTCACTTTG
The DNA here is from genome assembly GCF_014754425.2 of Oryx dammah. Classification (NCBI taxonomy): domain Eukaryota; kingdom Metazoa; phylum Chordata; class Mammalia; order Artiodactyla; family Bovidae; genus Oryx; species Oryx dammah. Next base: position 16,114,390 of record NW_024070185.1, read on the forward strand.
GAACCAAAAGAACAAATTTTTAAGGAAAATGATACTCAACGCTGTATACCGTAGTTGAACTCCTTTCTGGTTGAGTTGCAGCCGTGGTTAAATTAGATACTGTCATTTCCATGTTGGACACAGAGCCCGATTAAGGGATCTAAACAATGAAATAACATTTTCCCAAACCATTACTGAAATAAACCAAAAATAGGATGCCAGTAATCTCATCTAACTGGTGATATATAGATCACGCAACTCTACCAGACAAAACGACACTCAGCAGTAGAATTTATATAGCTCATTCTTTATCATAAATCAAAATGAAAAGTACAAAATGTGTAATAAAACTTCTATCTTTAACATGAAATCTGTAATAAAATGTACATTTTCCCAGCCCTACCAAAGAAATACCCCCGAAAGTATCTGAAAAATTTTACTTTCAAAGAGTGGAAAGTCCTTCGGCCCACATATCTTGACCCAGTGACAGACACATTTGAGAAACTTGAATTCCTCATCTTGTTACTGCTAAACTTGCCATCTCAGGTCCCATCCAGTTGCCAGAAGGCTAGAACTCATCTTTGCCTCTTCTCCTCCACCCCTCACAGTCAATCCATAAAGAAAACATTTCTATTCAGCCTCACAACACCTCTTGAATCTGTCCACTTACTGAAGACTACTCCTGTGAACCTGCTTTGTTCTGGTTCGAATAATGCAATGGCCTCCTGAGTTTCCAGCTTCAAGGTTTCCCATCCTGCAAGTCTATTTTTAATGGCAGTCAGATTAATCCTCCCCAAATGTAAATCTGTGCATATCACTCCTTAGCATAAACCACTTTAATGGCTTGCCATTGCCCTCAGGATAAAGTGCAAACAGCTTATCACAGTTTACAAGCCCCTTGTAAATCACTCCTCTAATTACCTCTCAGCCTCTTTTCCCCTCCATTTCTCTTTTGGTTTTGCTCAAACCATTCTGGACTACATATTTTAATTCCCCAATCACAGGGTGTTCTCCATTGTTCTTACGCCTCTGCACATACTGTTCCTTTTGTCTGGAACTCACCATACCTTCCTGTACCAAGGATGGGGGGGAGGTTGTGAATGAAAATATACTGTTGCAAGTCTACTATATATTTTAGCTGAAGCAATTCGATAAAAAGTATAAATAAATTGTGGTAATTAAAGATGTATACTCTAATTCAGACAGAAACAAATAAAAATAATGTAAATAAATACAGAAAGAAGAATTGCAATGCACACTTAAAACCTGTACTTGATCTTAGTCAAAAGGCCCAGAAGCAAACATACTTTTTAAAACCTAATTGTTTAAAACAGAAGATAGGAGAATGAGAGAAACAAAAGAATTCAAGAGAAAAATGGCCAACATATAACAAAATGGCATGCTTAAATGTGGCCATATAGTAATTATATTTTATTTAAATGGAGTTAGCAACCTAACAAAAGACAGAGGTGCTCTTTAACTACAAAGATACCAATATGTTGAAAGTTTCATATGGGAAAAATATATACCATGGAAACATTAAGCTTGAAAAGCTAGAGTTGCTGTATTCATCATTCAAAATAACTTAAAGACAAAAAGTATTACTAGAGACAAAGATGGACTATTCATGATAAAAAATCACTAAATCAGAAATTAAACATCTGCTTAATATCAGAATTTCAAAATATGTAGGGGAAAAATCTACAGAACTAAGGGAAATGTAGACAAATTCATAGCTGGAGATTTTAACACATATTTCTGTCACTGATATATAGAATAACTTAGGAAAAGTTAAGATTTTTGCAATCCTTATTAACATAAGCAACCATATTAATCTTCACAGTTTTTGTGGCCCACTATACCACCAAACGGAGAAGGCAATGGCACTCCACTCCAGTCCTCTTGCCTGGAAAATCCCATGGACGGAGGATCCTGGTGGGCCACAGTCCAAGGGGTCGCTAAGAGTCGGACACAACTGAGCGACTTCACTTTCACTTTTCACTTTCATGCATTGGAGAAGGAAATGGAAACCCACTCCAGTGTTCTTGCCTGGAGAACCCCAGGGACGAGGGAGCCTGGTGGGCTGCCGTCTCTGGGGTTGCACAGAGTTGGACACGACTGAAGCGACTTAGCAGCAGCAGCAGCATACCACCAAACAGCAAATACACATTTAAGTACAAATGGAATGGTCAGAGATTGACCCTATGCTGGTCCATAAGACAATCTCAGTAGATTTCAGAAGGCTGACATTTATTGGTAAAAATAAATAACTCAGCATCTAGAAAAGACCTAAATATTTGGAAGTTAACTCAAAATTATACTGTCCATAGGTCAAAGATGGGAACAGAAAAATAATTTTGAAAAAAATTTTGACTGTCTTTTAAAATATATTAAAGTTTATGAAAGGATATAAAATGCATGAAGGGATAGTTATAATTTTAAAAACTTATATTAGAGGAGGAAAAAGGCCCAAAATTGGTGATATAAGTTTCTACCCTAGGAAACTTTTTAAAAAAGTTCAATAAAACTGACAAAATTCTAGCAAAGCTTATCAAGTAAAAGGAAATGTACAACTTACCAATATCCAGAGTAAAAGCAATGACCTACAGAGCTTGAAAGAATAATAGGGAAACTTTGACTTCAGCCAAATAAAATTCATATCTTGATGAAATAGCCAAATTCCTTAAACACATTACCAAAATTGACACAAAAAAGAAATAGAAAATCTGAATATTTCAATATCTACAAAAGAAACTGACTTACACTTCAAAACATTCCCACAAAGAAAACTCTTAAGTTCTTTGGTTTCACAGGTAAATTCTATTAAATATTTTAGGAAGAAATAACAATCTTATACCAACCCTTCAAAATATAGAGGCCAAAGAAATATTTTCCAACTGATTTTATGAGGTCTCTATTACTCTGATACTAATACTACATAAACATATCACAAGAGATGTAAAAAACCAATATTACATAAACATATCACGAGAGATGTAAAAGAGAAAAAATTCTCATGAAATAGAAAAATTATTTACCAAATATCAGCAAAACAAACCTAATAAAATATGTGTGTATATACACAGACTTCATACAAAGTGGGGTTTATACCAGGAGTTCAGAAGTGGTTTAACATTATTTGCCATGTTGAAATAATAATACAGAAAAATAATAAGACCATTTCAATAAATGCAGAAAAGCATCTTTCAAAATTCAACAACTCATTTATGGTAAAAAAAAAAAAAAAATTCTAGTTAACTAGGAAGAGAAGAGAACTTCCTCAATCTAATGAAGGGCATCTATTAAAAAAAAAAAAAAACACTAAAACATAGCCAACATCAAACTTAATGGTGAAAAAAATAAGTGATTTATCTTAAGATTTGGAACAAAATAAGGCAGACAGCTTTCAGCACTTCTATTCAACATCATCTTAGAGGTAATAGCAAACACAGAAAGGTACAAAAATAAAGGCATAGAAGTTAAAAAGGAAGAAACATTTGCTGAAGCAAACTGAAGTGAAAGTGAAGTTGTTCAGTTGTGTCCGACTCTTTGCAACCCCATGGACGGTAGCCTACCAGGTTCTGCCGTCCATGGGATTTTCCAAGCAAGAATACTGGAGTGGGCTGCCATTTCCTTCTCCAGGGGATCTTCCCAACCCAGGGATCAAACCCGGGTCTCCTGCATTGCAGACAGACACTTTACCGTCTGAGCCACCAGGGAAGCCTGAAGGAAATTAAAGATCTAAATAAATTGAGAGTGCCATTATATTCAAAAACTGAACATTGTCACACTATCAGTTCTCCACTAAAAACTATAGATTCAATACAATTCTTATCAATATCCCAGCAAGCTTTTAGAACTGGCAAGCTGATGCTAAGACTTTTTTGAAAACTCAAATAATCTTTAGAAATGTCAACACAAATTTGATCCCTTATTGTTAAATATATCTATGACTTTTTACATGTGAAAACAACTTCAAAAATCAAAATAGTTTTATCTTCTAATTATAAAAGTAATACAAGTTATATTGTGGGGAAAATAGAATGCATGTAAAGTTATAAGAAAATGGAGGGATTAGAGGTGATTTCCATCTCAAAACAATTACTGTTGTGAACATTGTCGTTATATACTCCCAGTGGGACGGGGGAGCCTGGTGGGCTTGCGGTCTATGGGATCACACAGAGTCGGACACGACTGAAGTGACTTAGCAGCAGCAGCAGCAGTAGTTTTGTTCTTGCCTATATATATGACTCTGCTCAGATGCCCAGTCGTTTCTGACTCTTTGCAACCCCACAGGCTGCAGTCTGCCAGGCTCTCTGTCCATGGGATTCTCCCAGCAAAAATATTGGAAAAGTGAAAGTCATGTCCATCTCTTTGCGAATTCTCCAGGCCAGAATACTGGAGTGGGTAGCCTCTCCCTTCTTCAGCAGATCTTCCTGATCCAGGAATTGAACCAGGGTCTCCCAAGGATCTAACCCATGTCTCATGTCTCCTGCATTGGTGAGTGGATTCTTTACCACTAGCACCACCTGGGAAACCCCATATATAGAACTATATTCCTATATATATCTATATAAAAATGAAGAAATATATATTCCTTTTTGTGTGTGTGAATATATATAAACATGTATATATCATATTAATGTATTAACATATATATAAATTACATTATATATTTATAGAATATATTATAAATATATTAATATTTATATATTTATATATAGAAATACATTTATAAATTGTAATATAAATATTTATATCACATATATTCCTATATATAAATTCCAATATTATATATACTATTATGTTACATATTTCATAGATCCCTGTATAAAAACATGCATTTATAATATATTAAATATATATTTATATTATACATATATATTCCTAAATATAGGAATATAAAATTCCTAACATAGAAATATACATAGAAATATGCATGATTGATTTTACTCATGCACACAAAAAGGGGTATATATCTATTCATCTTTCCATGTTAACGAGTACAGACCTAAGTCTTACATGTTATTGGCTACATATTCCCTCATAGCTCAGCTGGTAAAGAATCTGCCTACAATGCAGGAGACCTGGGTTTGATTCCTGAGTTGGGAAGATCCCCTGGAGAAGGAAATGCCAACCCACTCCAGTATTCTTGCCTGGAGAGTCCCATGGACAGAGAAACCTAGAAGGCTATAGTCCATGGGGTCGCAAGAGTTGGACACAACTTAGCGACTAAACCACCACCCACCACATATTTTGTAGTATGCTTATATCTGAACATATAACTAAGATCCTACTATTACATATTTCCAGTTTTCCTATATTATAGACAAGCCTGCACCTAATGTCTATGCACTTAGTTAAATTATTTCCCTATGATACATTTCTAGGAAAAAAGAAAAGGCCCACCCTCTTTTGGAGGTGGTACACATGTTTACGGTATAGATAGTGGTGGTGATTTCATGGATATATACTTATCTCCAAACTCAAATTGTATACATTAAGTATGTACAGTTTGTACAGTTTCTGTATGTCAATCATTACTCAGTAAAGTGGTTTTGAAAATGTTTTAAAGGAAAATGGTTTAAAGGGATGAACATATTAAACTTATATGTATCATTTAACCTCCTCATTGTTGTACTTCTACCTCCTGAAGGTTATACCAGTTTATATTTCCTATACCAGTTTCTTCAGTCACTAAACTTTGTCAATCTGATGGGCAAAGGTGTTATACTCCTGTTTCATTTGTATTTCTTTGCACAGTGAAGTTGGTCAGCTTTTCATATATTAGCTGCTTTTAGCTTTTATTACATTCATTGCCTAGTTTTCTATTGACATCCACCTCTTATCCTTATGGATTAATAAGAACTGTTTGCTTACTACTATGGTTAGTCCCTTATCTGTTATAAGCCTAAAAGACAATCTCCATTTTAGCAATTGCCTTTGTGTGTGTTTACTTGCTTGTTATACTGCTGCTGCTGCTTGTTATACTGAATTTTCTTCAAATGCACGCAGTTGAATAGATTATTCTTTTCTTTCATGCGTGCTAGCTTTCGTCATAGGAAAGGTTTTTCAATTCTATTATTGTAAAATTAAAGAATTTTCTTCTGGTATATTATTTGTTCTTTCATTTTAATCCCTCATCTGGAATTTATTTTATTGGAACAAGTGAAGTTGATGTACAACTTTTCCCACTAAATTCCTATTTATATTTTTCTCTCTGGATTAAAATGCTACTTTTCACATATGGTGACTTCTCAAATATATTTAGATAAAATTCTTTACTGTCTGTTTCATTCACTGTGTATTTTCATGCCAGCATGATGCTAATTTTTATCATAGTTTTGTAATTTATGTTTAAATTTTTCATGAGTGCTTTTATTACTAATTTTTGATGTTTCTGATTAGTCTCATATTTATATTCTTCCAAATTAACCTTAGAATTTTTCAAATCCAAAAAAATTCTTCAAACTGTATTTATTGAGAATTATCTTTATAATTTTAAATCTTTCTATTGAAATATATACTATATCCCTCTTTTTAGTAAGTTTTGTTTCTTCATTAGGGCTGAATGGTTGTAATACTCTGTGTATTTCTTAGTTTATTCCAAAGGTTTTTTTTTTTTTAATTAATTTATTTTTTATTTTACTTTACAATTCTGTATTGGTTTTGCCATACATTGACATGAATCCACCACGGGTGTACATGCGTTTGACTTTTTCAGAATTGCTATGACTAGAACCATCTTATACAGTAATATTTTCTAAATGATTTATATGATTCTAAATAATTTTTACATATGAAAATTATTTTATTATATAATATTAATTTACTTATTCTCTTTGTTCTAATAATTTCTGAGTCAATTTCGTTTGCAGATCAAACTAAAGTTTGTCTTGAAAACCAAAGAAATATTGGGAAAGTTGTGGCAAAATTAAATCTTCAGTTCAGTTCAGTTGCTCAGTCGTGTCCAACTCTTTTTGACCCCATGAATCACAGCACACCAGGCCTCTCTGTCCATCACCAACTCCCGGAGTTCACTCAGACTCACGTCCATCGAGTTGGTGATGCCATCCAGCCATCTCATCCTCTGTCGTCCCCTTCTCCTCCTGCCCCCAATCCCGCCCAGCATCAGAGTCTTTTCCAATGAGTCAACTCTTTGCATGAGGTGGCCAAAGTACTGGAGCTTCAGCTTTACCCTCATTCCTTCCAAAGAAATCCCAGGGCTGATCTCCTTTAGAATGGACTGGTTGGATCTCCTTGCAGTCCAAGGAACTCTCAAGAGTCTTGTCCAACACCACAGTTCAAAAACATCAATTCTTCGGCGCTCAGCTTTCTTCACAGTCCAACTCTCATATCCATACATGATCCCTGGAAAAACCATAGCCTTGACTAGACAGACCTTTGTTGGCAAAGTAATGTCTCCACTTTTCAATATGCTATCTAGGTTGATCATAACTTTTCTTCCAAGGAGTAAGTATCTTTTAATTTCATGGCTGCAGTCACCATCTGCAGTGATTTTTTGGAGCCCCCAAAAATAAAGTCTGACACTGTTTCCACTGTTTCCCCATCTATTTCCCATCTCCCTCTAATTGATTTTAGTAGCACTTTCTGCAATTTTGCTTTTGTCCTACATTTTGAGGCCATTTTTTCTAGTGATTCACTATTCAGTTTGTTCTTACTTGTCATTTATGGATAGATGTGTTTAGATATAGACATAGTTATATATACATAGACATATGTAAACACTGATTGAAGATTTATACTCTTAAATGATTCAGGAGTGAATGCTGAAGTTTTATCAAATACCTCTATATCTAAAAATATTACTTTAAACTACTTGCCCTTGAGTAAACATGGTCTCTGTGGATGAAGCACACCCCTGGGGATCTCAGGTTCATACTTCTCCATAACATACTTCTCACTATTCAGTTGAGCAGTAAGTTCAGTGTCTGCTTAATGGCATACATTTAAAACATAGTCAGTTCCAATCTTGTTTGATATCTATTTAATTTCAGCTTAGGTTTAATGGGTTTGAATTTGAATACGAAAAAATGATGTTCATTTATTATTTAAAGACTTTTTTTCTTAAAATAATGACTCTTCCCACTCATACATATTTAACCCAAAAAACCGTAAAGAATTTTCATCTTCATAGCCACTATGATGCCTCATACCTATGGTAAACGTGAAGAGTTCAGGGAGATTTTGAGGATTTTTTTGTTTACCTCAAAAAAGAAAAACCCTTTATAAATCAAAATTTGCTGAACTCTGAAAGAGGTACACCTTCTAGTTAAAAGGGACTTTGGTAGCTCAGATGGTAAAGTCTCTGCCTGCAATGCAGGAGACCCGGGTTCAATCCCTGGGCCTGGAAGATTCCCTGGAGAAGGAACTGGCAATCCACTCCAGTATTCTTGCCTGGAAAATTCCATGGATGGAGGCTACAGTCAATGTGGTGGCAAAGAGTCTGACAAGACTGAATGACTAACACTTTCACTTTAACAGAATATTTACATATGAAGGTAAAACATCTCAACCTCTTTCACCGAATGTAACTTTGTTTTGTACTTGGAACCCAAGGTTCCTAATGTTCAGTGAAGCTTCTATGAGCTTCATTTTAAAGAGGATGACACCACAAACATCAGAGATACAGACACTGATTCAAACTGCATAAATGTCCTCTTAGCCACTGACCTCTGCTTCTGTCCTTTAAGTTCAAAATAAAGCCTTTTGTGAAATGTATTGTTTTGCACCAGTCTGTGCCAGACACTATACTAGTCTTTTGAGAACTCCATGAACAGAAGAGCCTGGAGGGCGGCAGGCCATGGAGTCGCAGAGAGCTGAACACACACAGAGTTGTTCAGTACTGAAACTGTCATAACTCTAGAAAGGTACTATCACTGTCCCTCTTATTTCCATTTCACAGCCAAGAAAACTGAAGTACAGGGAGGTGAAATATTAATAACTTACCCACGACCATGTTAATGATGGCAGCTCTCAGGTTTAAAGGTCTGATCCGATCTGCAGCCCTCCAAATCTAGGGTCTTTTTCATTGTACTCACTGTCTCCTTTATGTCTCTTTACCTACCTATTTCCTAACTCAGTTTTTCTTCCTCCCTTCTTTGGCCCCTTCTCCTGCAGGCCCGTGACCAAGGTGTAGACTAAGACGGGGAGTCATGCTTCACACGGCCTTATCATGTTGGCAGCCATTCCTGGGTCTGGCTGTGGTCTTAATCTTCATGGGCTCCACCATTGGCTGCCCTGCTCGCTGCGAGTGCTCGGCCCAGAACAAATCTGTTAGCTGCCACAGGAGGAGGTTGCTCACCATCCCAGAGGGCATTCCCATAGAGACCAAAATCTTGGACCTCAGCAAGAACAGGCTGAAAAGCATCAACCCCGAAGAATTCATCTCTTACCCTCTGCTGGAGGAGATAGACTTGAGTGACAACATCATTGCCAATGTGGAGCCAGGAGCCTTTAACAATCTCTTCAACCTGCGTTCCCTCCGCCTGAAGGGCAATCGCCTGAAGTTGGTCCCTTTGGGGGTCTTCACAGGCCTCTCCAACCTCACCAAGCTTGACATTAGTGAGAATAAGATTGTCATTTTACTGGACTACATGTTCCAGGATTTGCATAACCTGAAGTCTCTAGAAGTGGGGGACAATGATTTGGTTTATATATCACACCGGGCCTTCAGTGGACTGCTTAGCTTGGAGCAGCTCACACTGGAGAAATGTAACCTCACTGCGGTACCCACAGAAGCCCTCTCACACCTCCGCAGCCTCATCAGCCTGCACCTGAAGCATCTCAATATCAACAACATGCCCGTGTATGCCTTTAAAAGACTGTTCCACCTGAAACATCTAGAGATTGACTATTGGCCTTTACTGGATATGATGCCTGCCAACAGCCTCTATGGTCTGAACCTCACCTCCCTCTCCATCACCAACACCAACCTATCCACCGTCCCCTTCCTTGCCTTTAAACACCTGGTCTACCTGACCCATCTGAACCTCTCCTACAATCCCATCAGCACTATTGAGGCAGGCATGTTCTCTGACCTGATCCGCCTTCAAGAGCTTCATATAGTGGGGGCCCAGCTCCGCACCATTGAGCCTCACTCCTTCCAAGGGCTCCGCTTCCTTCGTGTGCTCAATGTGTCTCAGAACCTTCTGGAAACTCTGGAAGAGAACGTCTTCTCCTCCCCGAGGGCTTTGGAGGTCCTGAGCATTAACAACAATCCTCTGGCCTGTGACTGCCGTCTCCTATGGATCCTTCAGCGGCACCCCACCCTGCAGTTCGGTGGCCAGCAGCCCATGTGCGCTGGCCCAGACACTATCCGCGAGAGGTCATTCAAAGATTTCCACAGCACTGCCCTTTCTTTTTACTTCACCTGCAAAAAACCCAAAATCCGTGACAAGAAGTTGCAGCATCTGCTTGTGGATGAGGGGCAGACGGTACAGCTGGAATGCAGTGCCGATGGAGACCCTCAGCCTGTGATCTCCTGGGTGACACCTCGAAGGCGGTTCATCACCACCAAGTCCAACGGAAGAGCCACCGTGCTGGGTGATGGCACCTTGGAGATCCGCTTCGCCCAGGATCAAGACAGCGGGATGTATGTCTGCATCGCTAGCAATGCTGCCGGGAATGACACCTTCACGGCCTCCTTAACTGTCAAAGGATTCGCTTCAGACCGCTTTCTTTATGCCAACAGGACCCCTATGTACATGACTGACTCCAATGACACCATTTCCAATGGCACCAATGCCAATACTTTCTCCCTGGACCTTAAGACAATACTGGTGTCGACAGCCATGGGCTGTTTCACCTTCCTGGGAGTCGTGTTATTTTGCTTTCTCCTCCTTTTTGTGTGGAGCCGAGGGAAAGGCAAACACAAAAACAGCATTGACCTTGAGTACGTGCCCCGAAAAAACAATGGTGCTGTCGTGGAGGGGGAGGTGGCTGGACCCAGGAGATTCAACATGAAAATGATTTGAGGGTTAGCCGCTCCAACGATTGTTTCCGTGTCATTGTCTGTAACCAGTGAGACAGCCTGGCACAAGAAAAGTACTAGGTTAAAAGGCAGCTTAGTGCAGCTTCCCCTGTGTCAAAGCAGGGTCCGCAGAAGCAGGAGGACTTGTGATGGAGACGCTCCACCTAGAGGCAGGCAGGCATGCGTCAGAGCCCTTCCCACAGTGGGGCACTAATTGTTTGCGTTGCAAATACTGGCATTCTGGGGATCTCAGTAATGAACCTGAAGCTTCGGCTCATGCTCATGGACAGTTACTCAACCTTTTCTACCACTGCAAAAACAAAAGAAGAAATCAAAAGGAACAACCTACAATGTAGGATTTACGTATTAAAAAGACATATTTGTCTAAACCATACTCGACAGAAAAATTTGTATCTATGATTCTCCTTTGTTAAAAGCCTTGCATCATCCCATACTGTTGGTTCAACACCACAAAGAAATCAATATATTCTTTACTCTTTTTTTTTTTTTGGAAACATATATGCTGTATATGTTTTAAAGCAATATGAATGAGAGGTTGTGCTTTTTAGTTACACACCACTATCGACCCAAGTGTGACTTCACCTTCCTTTACATAGAGATAACCCTGAGACTAGATCCCTGGAGTTACGGGTGGATATATGTGGAGAGATGAGTTTTGTCTGATGTAGGATGCCAAGAGATAGGACCCAAGGCAAAAATGCCCAACTCTGTTAACTTCTGTTACTATAAATAAAGGCATGTGCCTAGTTTTGATACAGAATGGAATATTTTTTATACTTGTGATATCACACTGGACCAGTTTACTGTAACAAAGCCTTTGGTTTCTCCAGAAAGTGGTGTGTCACTGTTTATACCTGTAAAATGCAAGGTAGGTGTCAATAATGAAACTTATTCCTTTAACCACAACTTGATTTTACTTTCATCAATTGCTACTAAGGGAAGAGGATGTGATGTTTATATCTACTCCTAGGGTAATATTCAGCTCATAGCTAAGATCAAAAATAATTCAGATATGTAAAGCTCTCTGGATAATAAGTTCTTCTCAGATGCCAACAGAAACCAGGGCAATCCATACAACTAAGGATCTGTTTTAAAAACAATGTTGTCTGAAGTCTGGATCACTGCCAGTCTGAGGAATCATTTGGCTACTGCACCTCTGATGTTGTTTATTCAAATACTCTACACACAGTATCATCTTAAATGTACAACTCCAGGGTGTCTCCCTGCTTCCTTTCCAAGGAGATATTGATTTTTATTTTGAAAGCTGTCTGGAATCTGTCTTGTTTTTAAAGAAGTGGCAAAAAACAAGGTGGATTTAAAAGCACTTTGTGATATTTTTTTTTTCTCCACTGAGGAAAAGCTAAGATTTACCCCTATAAATAGGTTAAACTATGCTGACACTTTCACCCCTCTGAATGAATTTGTCCAATTCAGTTTGTATCATGATTGTTACTCAAGTGAAAATATTATAGTATAAAAAAAATGGCATCATGCCATTCCCACCAGTGATCTGGTTCAACTGAGACAAAATTCCATTTGGCTGAAGGCTGAGTCAGTGGTTTTCAAAGCAGATACAGCTGACCCTTGAACGTGAGAGTTAGGGGTGATGACACCCTGTGTGGTTGAAATCTTCATATAACTTATAATTGGCCCACAAGTCTGCATCCATGGATTCAACCAACCTCAGATCACATAATATCAATACTTGTAGTATATGCGGTTGAAAAAAAAATTGTGTATAAGTGGACCTGCACAGTTCATGCCCAGGTTGTTCAAAGGTCAACTATAATCATATGATCTGGGAAAGCACTGACTATAGTGTATTCATGACATGTGATATATTTAATTAGCATAGAAGAGATAGATTTCTACACTTTTCATACTTTGAGAAGAACCTTAAAAAGAGCACCCTTTGGTACAGTGTGTAAGCTGGAATAGAAGGTGTCTGGCATTTGTTCCCTGACATATCACATTGGAAGTTTAACTTTCAAAGAGCTGACTTTTTGAGTAACTTCAGTAAAATAAAAGTGACCCCAATAAAAAAGTGACAGGTCCAAAAATTGTTTTGCCAACTGGTTAGCAACATGTTTAAACATAGTTCTCCCTTAATAAAGGGTAGAAATGAGATAGGAAGATTGAAGAATGGACTGCCTGAGTAATTTTTCATTTGACTTTCCTGATGATTATCACAGACCATTTAGAAATTCATTTTCCCCTTATGGAAATTATCTTACTTATATCTAACAGTGAGTCAAGATCTGCTATAAATCCTATCACAGTTTCAACTTGTATGGAAATGGAACAGAATCTTTCAGTTCTAAAATGAACAAAGTTAATGTAGACAGAGAGTCTTCCAAAAGTTAGTGGAGAATACTTTGTTTGGAATAAGTATTTAACTAATTGCCCAACTGGAAAAAAAAAAAAGAGAGAGAGAGAGAAAACATTTAGCAGGTAATAACAGGGCTTTGAGATTCTGCTATTTTCTGTCAAAATAAAAGTGGACCAAAAAGCTTAGGCAAATGAAATTGGATTAAAGTCAATCCATCCATGAAAAGATTTAGTTATTATTCCACAAGAAGTAAAGAGACTGCACTCTCTTGGGGGTTTATATACTGTGATCCCTGGAACAAGTTATTTAGGATATTAATAAGTGTTCTTTCCAGAAAAGTCTCATAAACTAATAAGTTGGGGAAATGATGCATGCTGTAACAACCTCTTGGAGGTTCAATATATATTTGAGCCAAAGAAATCTTCTAAAAAGTTCAATAAACATGAATGTTATTTAATTTTGCTTACCTTGAGGTTTCTCCAGCTTATTTGAGCATGAGGCACTTCTTTTCATGATATAACTGTTAAACATCTTGAAAAACTAGAGCTTCACAGAACCCAGTTCAGGTAACATTGGACTGGAGTTCTACTCCTCTGAATTATTCCTAAACCCAATGTTTCCAAGAAGAGTAAAATTACTGTTTGAATTGGGTTCCAATGGATTACAAAAAGTATGCCACTTGGATGAATGATCTGATCATACAGATGAACTGGCCAGAAAGTTCTAGGAGGAGCTGTGACTTTGTCTGAAGCATGATAGTAATGGATTTACAGGTAACTGAATGGCCACTTAATTTTCTACATTCTATCTGTTCAGATATTGGATTCCTTTTTATAACTGTAAAGCTTTGATCTTGGGTTCCATTGACTAGAACTTTGATGCTCTAGTATAAAACTTCACAAAGGGAATTTTCCCTTGTGACTTCAGCTTACCTCTTTATTAGATCCAACTAGACTGCAACAAACAATAATATCTTACATCAGCACATGGGACAAATTTTCCCCTAGTAGTCATCCAGGGGTGATCAGTCTTCCCAGGGTATTTTTTTCAAACTATCCCAAGAAGAAATACAGTTGTTTGGCTCAGCATTTAATTCTGGGTTGACCAGTTCTTTGTGTATATTAAGCATCTTCAATGAAGTATACTCTTTAGGCATTAAATTTCGAGAAGAAAAATTCCCTGGCTAAAGACCTAATGGTCACAGAATTGATCTATTCTGTTAGAGTATGATAACTCAAATGATTTGGCCTAATGTGTTTCTGGCAAGTGATTTCTACTTTTCCAAATTCTCATGTTACTTTTTAAAATTTTTCGTTGCATTTATGAATTTTTCAAATATTCTCAAAGTTTGAAAATGTAACCCTAGAATTGCCAAGACTTGTACTTCCTAGTCCCAGAGGACATTTTCATAACTCTAGCTTTGCTCAAGTTTCTCAGAAATTTTTCTTATCACCAACAACTCCCACCCCACACCCCACCCAGTAGTATAAAGGCATTCAGGATTTGCTTCAAGGTGGATTCTTTTTCCATTGTTTGGTCAAATCTGTTCTCTTCAGTTCTCAGAGCCCAGAAATTATAATCTTCTATGATTTTTTTTTAATCATTTAAATCTCACCTGCAAATCTTAAATTTTAAGCCTGACTTTTGTCACTTTTCATAACTCAATCAGGAACAAATATATAATATAAGGTAGAAAAGAGAGGATGTGATCCTGGAGAAGAAAAATTTAGTGAAGTCCCATGTAAATTTACTTACCCTTCCAGGACCTCCCTTTATCTTCACATCAAGACATTTGCTTTAACTTCAGTAACTGTGCTCAGAAGATATTCAGCATCACAGGTATGTCTTGAAGCTTTCTAGAAAAAAAAAAACAACATCATTTTCAACTTAGAAGGCTAAGTGATGACCCAAAAAAATATATATCAAAAGTCTAAAGAAAGGTTGGAGGGAGACACTTGAATCCATTTTAATCCTTTTTCCTTTCTAATTTTTATAGTTATCTTCTTAACTGGAGAAGCATCTTCTTCAACTTTCATCAATGTCTTTTTTATCCCTATTACCTATGTCCAGGTCACCTTTATAGAACTCACATAAGCCATTCCAAATGGATTTTGTGCCACGTGAACCTACTAACAAAACATGTGGGGCCAAAGCCATTCATTCTACACAGTACTTAGGTAAAGATTTATCCCTTTATTCCTGGGAGTAAAGCCTTAGAAACATTCCCCATTAGACTAAGACATCAGGTGCCTGGTAATTTCCATTGACTTTCCACAGCTGGCTTTAAGAGTCCTATCCTTTCTACTAAAATCCTTGCTATTTTCTGAAGGAGGAGTTCTGGAGTTATCCTTGCAGTTGTGTATGGAAGGTCTTGAGGGATGAAGTATTGTCTGACTTACTGATCTCTGAGTTCCACATTAGGTAGCAGAGTGTGCTTCCTAGTACTTTGGCAAACATTTGACATGATACTCTGTTATTCTTCCCCTAACTCCTTCAAAAACCATTCCACGGGGAGCCTTCTCAGTTTCACTCCAGCAAAAGTGCCATTACAGGGAAGGACAGTTTCACAATTAACTAGATCAAAATGTGAACTGATTCACCACAATATTTAGCTAAATTACCTAGCAAAAAAGGTTAAGGAGCCATAGGCCTGGATTGGCAAGATTTGGACAAGCAAACTGCATTTTCCATCAACGATGAAAGATAGGTTTCTGTTTTGATAGCAGTAAACGTAGCTGAATATTTTCTCAAAAAACATTAGAGAATGGAAACTGCTTACCGTGTTGTAAGCTTTTCAACAGGTTGCCTAGGATAAACGTTTGCAATAAAAAAAAAAAAAAGACAATTAGGAAGTTTGTAAAAGCTTTTGATTTTCTAAAACAGGCCTGAACTGAAATTGATATTCCTCTTCCAAAATTTGGGAATATGATCAAGACAAATTTGCATGTACCCCAGACTGCCCTTCTCCAGTTGGCCGAAGTCTTTAAGACCTCGTCTCCCTCCCCTCCCCCACCTTCTCCCTAAGAACATGCTGAATAGGAAGGAGGAAACGAGCATGGACCACTGAGTCCCCTGAGACAGCTCATGGAGACAGAAGAGCTTTGGTACCCCCTCATTCCTGCCTCCTTTCCTGATGCCACCACTGAAAGCATCCCTCATTCTCCAGCTCTCCCTGCCCCACCACTGTCATCTCCCAGCTGCTGTCACACCCTATCAATGAATGTTCTCTCAAGGGAAAAGTCTCCTTTCATTGGTACTCAGAAATTCTTGAGTAATTGTTAAACTGGAAATTGCTTTTTTTTTCAAAAGCCCTCTAGCCTATCTCACAGAACACTTAAAAGTTAAGACTTACCATTCACATAATTACAAGGTGACAGCAATCTGCAGGTTGAATGATTCTGATATTTTTTTCTCTCTCTCTCTTTCAGAAGCAGGTGGGTTGATATAATGCCAGCCTTAAATAGAAGCTTTATTTATAGCCTTAGCAGAATGAGCAAAGAGCTGGCATAATCAAGAGAGTACTGCATATTTTAAGGAAGGCTTTACCTTTAATATGCAAAATAGCCATTAGAAGACAACAAAAATGCAAATGTACATTCTCCTAAATTGGTTAACTGTATTAATTCCAATAAAGTTCAAAAGATAACTTTCCATCCTACAAATGGGTCAGAGTCAGAGATGTATCTATCCTACAAGGACAAAACAGAAAACGCCCAAAAATCACCCCAGAAATTCAGTTGCCATGTTAGCTTTCTTCATTTCCTTGCAAACCTCCTATTCTAAATTGCTTAAATATATTTAATCCCCACTACCATGAAATCAATACTGTAATACAATGTAATCAACAAACAACGATTATGCAGTAGAGTAAATCAGACTTTCAAAAAAAAAAAAAATTCGATCTTTACCACAATGTGTGTCCAGCAACACACTGAATCAGACATATCTGTGTGATGGCAAGAGACAGACGCTAAGTCATGAACAAACTCTTTAGAGGCTGTTTGGAAGGAACCATGCTCTTCTCCTCCCCAGTTATAAAATCAGATGTATCACACACATGTGTGTTGCTTTGATACACAAGTCAGTTGTCTTATGTTTTATCCTTTTCCTTATGGTATGAAATGTCCCAGATAATAATTTAAATGCTATTGTTTATATATACATATATAAATATGAGGGGGAGGGTGATTTGATTTTTTTAAGTGTTTAAATAAAATGTAACTGTTTTAAAAGCTGATAAGCTTGAGCAGGAGAAAAAGAGAAACAGAATGTGTGTGTGTGTATTTCTTTAATGTCTTATCAAAGTCTTATTCTGGGAATATCTTATGATTGGGAGTTACTAACCAACAACCTTTAAAACTTTTTTTTTTCTTTAATGCTTGATAGCTTGTTTTTATTCTCAAAAAAAAAAAAAATAGTGCTAATGACAAAAGTACCTTGATTTATATTTGTGTATCACTGACAATTATTATTGACTTATTGTGGGCATGTTTTGTTTTTAACATGTAAAAACAAGTTAACTTATTTTATTAACATGTAAAATAAGTTAAGAACACATGTTTTCTTTACTAATGTAAAGGGCTTAAGCATATGATATCTCAGTTAAAACCATTTGGCTATTATTAAGGGGAAAAAATGAAATGTAATAAAAGACAATTGGAGTCATCTGTCAGAAAATACTCCCTATTGAGAGAGGTCGGTTATATGAGCCTTGCTCATGAGGAACATAAGCTTGCTTAAATATCTTTAACATTGTGATTAGATCAGATAATCTATAAATAACTCCAGTCAGAGAAGCACTAGGCCCAGGGGAATCAGTCTACTGCTGGGATGAATGGAAACCACTCAGAGAGGAATCAGAGGCCAGGCTTTCAGATTCTTCATAAGCAAAATGTCCAAGGAGCCATGATTTGGCCTGCTGAAAATCCAGATTTAGGTCATACCGTGCATATTAGAGGGCTTGCCTGGTGGCTCAGCTGGCGAGGAATCTGCCTGCAGTGCAGGAGACCTGAGTTTGATCCCTGGGTCGGGAAGATCCCCTGGAGAAGGGAAAGGCTACACACTCCAGTGTTCTGGCCTGGAGAATTCCATGGGCTGTATAGTCCATGAGGTCGCAAAGAGTCAGACACGACTGAGCGACTTTCACTTTCATGTATACTAGAAAGATACTCTACTTTACTGAAGATAAATCCTGCACCACTTGCAAAACCGTCCCATCCATTACCGTTGGTGACAGAAGCAAGTATGGCCGTGACTTCAGGCATGAAACATATTTGAACAAGTACTGTAGGGCCCAGCAAGCCAAACACACATGATCATCTGGTCACCCTCTATGAGTCAGCTTTCACTCAGCCAACTATCTATGACTGAGACATCGTGTAAGATAGGAAGGCACAAAAAACTAAAACAGAGAAGTCTTTTGTCCTCAGGCACGTTGACAACAAAGGAAAGAAGCCTGTCTAACGTAAAAGAGGGAAAGAACTGACCATGTGAAAACTACCCTCATGCAATCTTTCTTCTGAGAGCAAAGGTGTTCTCTCCTTACTTTTGGTGCTTAAGGGAACGGGCTTTGGGGAGGTATGCTCAGGTAGCTGTCATCCTGTGTTTTCATCTTCACCCCTAGAGCTCACGCTAGATGCCTTCCAGTGAAGAGGGAGTGAGTGGAGGAAGCAGAGGGCTGGCAAGGATGGGACCTGGAAGCCATATTGATAAATGACCAAAAAGCCCAAGATCACCGCTAGGCAGCAGAATGCACTCTCATTCTGAAGCTGCTAGTAAGAAATGCAGAAAAGGCCTCCTTGCTATTCTTTAATTATAGGATGAAGAGCTTACCACCAGAAAGGGGTTTCCTTCTCCTGGAAAGATTTTTTTTTTTTTTTGGTATTGCCAAAGCTATGTGTCACCTGATGGTGGGCTTTCATTTTATACCACTAACCTAGCATGACCAAAACAAAAAAATGTTTCCATGAATAGTTAGGAATACATCTCTGTCAACTAATACATCACAAGTTAGGTTGTCCAGTAAACTCCCTGATCAGGGAGAAGATAGCCCTAATACTTCAGGACTTTTTCTTAAACAAGGATAAGAGGGAAGAAGACAATATAATGGAGTCAAAATTTTAAATAAGAAACTAAATATACTCAACTCCATAGAAGGTGATGGCACCCCACTCCAGTACTCTTGCATGGAAAATCCCATGGACGGAGGAGCCAGGAAGGCTGCAGTCCATGGGGTCGCAAAGAGCTGGACAAGAATGAGTGACTTCACATTCACTTTTCACTTTCATGCATTGGAGAAGGAAATGGAAACCCACTCCAGTGTTCTTGCCTGGAGAATCCAAGGGACAGGGGAGCCTGGTGGGCTGCCGTCTATGGGGTCACACAGAGTCGGACACGACTGAAGCGACTTAGCAGCATACTCAACTCAGCAGCCTGGCTTCTGGCTCTATCCTTATAAAGACATTCTGGCCATATGTTGCTTCATACATTTAGAAGCCAATCAGAGTTGTGAGTTGGGATGGGAGTTGCTGGACTTTTTCTCCCTCTCATTTTCCTTGGTTAGGAGTATATCACTCCAGGTGATTCCAGGTGTCATTTGATACAGTCAAAATAAGAGTTCCTAGATACTCCCATTAAGGCAGATAAGTATATTGTAGAACGCAATATTCTCTTCATAATCACCTCATTGTCAGACCTAAAACACAAGATGTGAAGAGTAATGTGGAATAAGACCAAGTTAAGGAGAAAACTGAAACACCTTAATGGGATTCCTGAGTGGAAATTCACCTGGGAATTCTGCCACTGATGGGTGGAAAAATTGAAAATGCTGGCTTGTAGGGCTCCTCACTCCCATGCCTTGCATTAACTCTTATAAACACCTAAATGCAAAAACTATGACCCTCTATTAAAAAAAATGGATTCAGAAGGAAATCCCTTGTTATAGCTATGCTAAGTCGCTTCAGTCGTGTCCGACTCTGTGCAACCCCAGAGACAACAGCCCACCAAGGCTCCCCCGTCCCTGGGATTCTCCAGGCAAGAACAGTGGAGTGGGTTGCCATTTCCTTCTCCATGTTATAGCTATATAGGCAATGTATCATTCCATAATACTCTGAACTGTGTAATTCAGAATATTAGAACATGTCAATAAGTCTCTCTATAAAGTACATGTCATTTAATGCCAGATACACACACACATACTAAGAACCACACATACTAAGAAACATTTGGAGAAAGATAAAGGGAAGAAAAGGCAGATGGAAAATATATGGCTTATCTGAGAATTCCCATGATTCTGTTTGCCTCTAATAAGAAAAATTAAAAACAGAATCCAATCACTAAGAAGACAGGGTCTGAAAGATGAAAATCCAAGGAAAGTCTCTATGAAAAACAGCATACTATTACATAGGTTATCTCTTTTCTTGAAAGACCTAAATCTTATATATGATTGTGAAAGTTAGCCATATATTGCATAATTTTGTTTGCTGTCACATTGGGAGATAAATTCATTTACCAGATACTCCTCATTTATATGAGCCTTTTCTATCCACAGCATTGCTTCTCAAATTATTCTTAAGCACAAGAAATCAAGCATGCTGGTGCCATAGCACAGAGAGGCAATTCACTACCTTTAATCTACAGTATTATTTTGCTCAGTCACTAAGTCTTGTCTGACTCTTTGCAACCCTATGGACTGTAGCCTCAGTCAAGAAACCTAGAGTGGGTTGTCATTTCCTTCTCCAACAGTATTCTTTTATTCATGGGCTATTAGCTGGATGTATGAAAGTCTAAAAGATTACAAAGACCCCGGTTTGATTCCTAGGTGGGGAAGATCCCCTGAAGAAGGGATAGGCTACCCACTCCAATTTTCCTGGGCTTTCCTGGTGGCTCAGGTGGTACAGAATCTGCCTGCAATGCAGGAGAGCTGGCTTTGATCCTTGGGTTGGGAAGGTCCCCTGGAGAAGGGCATGGCAACCCACTCCAGTATTCTTGCCTGGATAATCCCCATGGACAGAGGAGCCTGGTGGGCTACAGTCCATAGGGTCACAAAGAGTCAGACAGGACCGAGTGACCAAGCACAGCACGTTATATACGTTCAGTGCTCTTGTGGAAGTTAATCACTTTTTAAAACACATACACAAATCTATACCATGGTGTTCAGAGCTTCTTTAAGCCTCACTGTGTATTACCATCAGTATAAACATTCTACTGGGAATTAATTTACTAAACAGAGAACAAATGTGAATGCAAAGAGATTACCAAGTCAACTCTACCATCTTGATTTACATAAGCTCTTCTATTTTAGCGACACTTGGAGAATCCAGTTGCCTCTACTTCAGTGGTCTCAAGAGCCTTCTATGGCACTACAATTAAAAAAAGAAAAATTGCTGGTTTTAACACAGGGCTGGTTTTGATACATGGCAGCTGTTTTCTGAATCTTCAGGAATAAAAAATTTTTTAAAAATGGGTTTACATAAATGGAAAGTAACTGAAAAGTGTTCCCTGGCTGGTGAGTTCGAGAGAGAAGTAGTTCATTGTTTTCAGTTCAATGTATTTTCAAAACAGGATTTGATAAGAACTGGAGAACACAAGTTTTTCAAATAAATGACAATGAGAAAATAGGTATAGATAAGGGAATTTTCTTTTGAAGGTGAATGGATGATGTTTATGTATGAGGCAGTGCCTCTAATAGTGATCATTACAGTTTAGATTTGAAACCAGTAAGTACACAGATTATATATTAACAGTTATTTTAAATGTCTGTGTATTTATATCCTTTGAAATGCTGCCAGTATTAGCTCAAATACATGCCCACAGGAAATTTAGGAATCTACTTCTTTCTTTCTCATTCTTGATTAGAAATTGGAAATCAGATTTCTCCAGTTCTAGTTTTAAAATGTGTACAAAATTTAATTTTCCACCTATACAAGCACAATCTCCATTCATTCACTCATTT
This sequence comes from Oryx dammah, assembly GCF_014754425.2. Classification (NCBI taxonomy): domain Eukaryota; kingdom Metazoa; phylum Chordata; class Mammalia; order Artiodactyla; family Bovidae; genus Oryx; species Oryx dammah. The sequence goes on from NW_024070185.1 coordinate 16,136,665, forward strand.
ACTCATTCATCGATTTAATCATTTAACACCAACCGAGTAGCCACTATCATACTAACTTCACAGCACATCAATAAATAAAATTGCTATCAATTGTAGCCCCAAATTTAATCCTGCATTTCTCCATATTAACTTCTTTGGCTTCCACATTGACCATAACCGATTTCTCATTCCATCATTCAAATCATGTAGTTTAGAGATGGGCCTTAGTGTCCAAATGGCCAGGTACTAATCTGGCTTTAAGGACCTACCTGCTTTAATGATCCACTCTCAGGGAGTCCGTGTAGTTAAGTTCTAAAAGACAAGGATTTGGAGTAAGAGTTCTAAGGGCTCTGTCACTGGGTTCATGCTTCTCAATGGGCAATATACTTAGCATCTCTGCATCCCCATCTCTAGAAATGACCATAACACTACCTACCTCACAAGGGTGCTGTGAGGTTTACCATGAAAGCATGAGGAAACGGTGTGGAGAACTGGGGCCCTAACACAAAGGGGCTACAGGATTTAGAGTGGCTAGATGAAGTCACTGTGTATGATCCCTTCTCCCCCGGGAGGCCTAGGTCAGCTCCCTCTATAATTAGAATCTAAAATGGCATTGACCATCAATTGGCTTGGTTTATCTCTAATATATGATGTCTAGGAGATCCATCACAAATTCCCCTCTCTTTGAGAGATTTTAGCTTGGAAAAAATGATTAAACTAGTTTTGACAAAAGGTTATGCAATGATTCACTTCCAGGTGCTGGGGGTGGGGTAGTTATTCTAATATGAAACAAGAGTTTGAATGGCTATCTTCAAGGGGATGCATTTCATTGGCGCAATCTATTGCCTAGGGTTTTCTGTTGTTTTCAGTCTGACTCCCCAGCTTTCTGTACCATTGTTTTCACATACATCCCCTTCTTCCTTTTGTTGGAAGGCAAGCTATAATCCTCGTTTCATGATTCTTTTCATGCCGTCTGTTTTGCTCAAAGGACAATTCTTTTCAACAACCATTGTGATTATTTTCTTAAGAGGGCCAATTTTAATTGCCATATTATTTAGCTAAGCCCTACTGTCTTGGTGTCCTTCAAAATTGTCAGTTGCTTTAAAATACAAGGGTGGGAGGGGAGAGCTGATAAGCACATTGTTGTAATTGATTTGTATGTTTGAATTGTCTTATCAGAAAACAAGGTTATGAATTTCATCTGTTTAGACACAAAAATAAAATACTTTTCCTAAAAAATGTATTTGGCTTTTGAATGTTCTAAAATACCATTTATTCTTCTCTTCATCCTTTTAATATTTCATAATAGTATTGCATTACTAATCATATTTGAATCATAACTATAATTATAATAGAAGCTCAGCCTTTTCCTACATTCATTACTATAGCTCAATTATTAAATATCTACTTGGGAAACAGTAAAATAAAATTGTTCAAGATTTACAATTGAAAAAAAATCTAGATGAACCTGTTCTGAGGGACCTACATTCAAGGCCAACCACAAAATCACTTAAGACAGATGGGTGTGAAGAAATAGGCTTTCCAAGGAGTACAGTAATATGACCTCTTTTTCTTTTCAGCAAAAATTGTCACTGCTAGTGATGGGAAATAGCCATGAGATATTATCTCTGTCAGTTGTTGAAACTTTAAGAAATGAGATGAAAACAATTAAACTTGGCTTTTGAAGTATTCCTGGGCCAAGATCTTGCTATAGTAATTTAGAAAAACTGTACCAAACAAAACAAAAACATCATTGATGTCTTAGCTTGGACTTCCATAACAAAGGGGCTCAATGGCAAATAATCTGCCTGCAATGTAGGAGCCTCAAGAGACTCAGGTTCAGCCCCTGGGTCAGGAAAATCCCCTGGAAGAGGAAATGACAACCCACTCCAGTATTCTTTCCTGGAGAATCCTGTAGACAGAGGAGATTGTCCATGGGGTCGCAGAGTCACACCTGAATGAAGTCACTTAGCATGCATGAACACCATAACAAAATACCATGAACTGGGTGAGTTAAACAACAGAAATGTATTTCTCACTGTTCTGGAGGCTGGGAAGTCTAAGATCAAGGTGCCACAGGGTCTGTCTCTGATGAGAGCACTCTCCTTGGGTTACAGGCACCTGCTTTCTCACTGTGTCCGTACATGGCCTCTCCATGTACACACACATACCGAGAGGGAGATATCTCTTTCTCTGTCTCCTCTTATTAGGCCCACCAACCCTATCTAATTAGCACCCCTCTCTTATAACCTTATTTAACCTTAATTTCTGTCTAAAAGCCCTATCTACAAATACAATCACATTGGGGGTTAAGGCTTCAACATATGAATTGGGGGCGGGGAGACATAATTCTGTCCATGCATGTATACATGCATGCTTAGTTGTTGTGTCTGATTCTTCTGTGACCCCCATGGACTAGCCCACCAGACTCCTCTGTCCATGAGATTCTCCAGGCAAGGACACTGGAGTGGGTTGCCAGTTCCTTCTCCAGGGGATCTTCCCAACCCTAGGATTCTGCATCTCCAGTGTCTCCTACATTAGCAGGTGGGTTCTTTACCACTGAGCCATGTGGGAAGCCCAATTCTGTCCATAGCGATTGCTTTCTGCACATTAATCAAGTGTTCCATCATCTTTATTTACCACGAGCATGAGAGGCAGTATATAATATTGAAACCATGGCCTGTCCTAAAACGGTGCACTGTAGGGTTGACAGAAACTGGTGACTAACAAATTCCTGAGCTAGTCTTCCAGCTTGTTAAAAACCCATATGCTTGCAGCGCACCTTGATGGAGCAGACTTGCCTTAGTTATTTTGTTGTCAACTGTCTACCCTACAACCTTCACCTAGTCCAAATAATAAAATGTTTGTCAGAATTGTTTTCAGGAACTTGGAGTCAGCTGTGTCTGCTTTAACTGGCTAAGATGGGTTGGGATGACCGACCTCAAAACTGGACCTGTGCAGGTGTCCAAGGAATGACCTTTTGACATCAGAGAGCCAAAAACTCCACCTTCAGATCGTGCTAAGCACCTCCATTTTAAACATACATCCCATGAAATTCATGCAACTCAGATATTGCACAGAACATAGATTACCTTGGTTTTTCCCTACTTTCCATCACCTGTCTCTACTCCCAAGACCATCCTATTTCTTTATCCCATAAATATCCCAAGCCCCTCGCCTTTAGGGAGGTGGACCTGAGGGGATATAAGCCCTTTCTTTGCTGTGAATCTTGGAGTCTCAGGGTTTTTACTTGCTGTGCATGAGGCAAATGAACATGGTTTGGTAACAATAGTAGGAAGATAAGTTAGAGAAGTCAATATAAAAAATGAAAAAGGATCTCAACAACTACAAAAACCCTCTCCTTGTTTTCCCTTACTTTACTGCACCTTGACTCTTGAAGACTCTGGCCTAGTCATTCGTTTTCTGCAATGACACACGACTTTTCATTCTGTTAAACCAAAGTTCTTAAAGAGCTGTGTCTTCTCTTTTTTCACAACACATCTGCAGAGTTACAAGTCTGCAAAAATCTTAACCTCTTAATTTCTTTCTCTCTTATGCAATATCATTATTTAACATACTCCTTTCTAAAACTAAAGAGCCTCATGATGAAAGTGAAAGAGGAGAGTGAAAAAGTTGGCTTAAAACTCAATATTCAGAAAACTAAGATCATGGCATCCGGTCCCATCACTTCATGGCAAATAGATGGGGAAACAGTGGAAACAGTAGCGGACTTTATTTTGGGGGGCTCCAAAATCACTGCAGATGGTGATTGCAGCCATGAAATAAAAGACGCTTGCCAGGGGCCACCACAGGAGATCCCACCCATGACAAGGTCATGTGGAAGAGAACTGTTAAGCAAGGCTTCAGAACTCAACGGGCTCCCTAGGCTTTCTCGAGCATCTACCCCAAAACCAGAATCCGTCTGTTTTACTACTTTATGACTTTCACCAGCTCCTCTGACATTAACAGGGGGCTAAACCTGATCATCTTTCTCTGGAGAAAATTAACTTAGGGCTATAGCTAATAAGTCTCCTGGACATGAGGGGAATATTTCCAATCAAACCCCCTCTGTTAGCATTCTAGCTTGCTTAGCAGGTATACCCAGACTCTTGCAGCTACACATATGATTATTTACAGCCTCCCAACTGTGAGAGGCATGGAAAGCCTAAAACATAGAGCCTTTCAAAGAGTTAAAAGTTATTAGAGTAGTGTTAATGTAGGATTCCATTATTTGGCCAAATGCTTGTTGCTAAGTTCCCATATCTCTTATCCACTGTGCACCTGGGAGTGTATTAGTTAACATAGTTGGAAAGTAAGAAAAACAAGTGTAGCCTTGAAATTAACCACATCAGACTTTTGAGCTAATTGGTTCTTTCTTGTAACTCACTGCACCTTTGCTTCGTGAGAATGTAACTCTGTTTAATACTTTTTGAGGCTGACATAGATTAGAAATATAAGAAAAAACATTTCAAGGGAAAATAAGTTTTCTGGTTGAGAAGCCTTTATCAAAAGAGGGTCATAAAATGTTCACAGGCCTCCAAGGACAGAAGATAATGTACACAACATTGTTTATGGGAAAGGTTTGCAGAAAAAATCCCGGTTTTGATAAAGACAAAACAGATGTAATGTTTGGGCTGACTCTGCATGACTTTGCATCTTTCATTTCCCTCTATGTACAAGTAAAGGTATAAAAGACCCTTTTAAAAATAAAAACAATGGGCCTCACTTGAAGAAGCTTGGTCACCCCGTGTTTCTCTTTCTTCTCTTTTTTTCTCTCTTACTTTCTTTTTTCAGGCTGATCCTTTAGAGCATAGAGGCTCCCTGCATTCACTTATTTGCCCGGGTTTCTAAGACCTGAACGGGAAGACGTTCTGCATCTTCACTCCCTTGGGAGACCGGGAAGGCACCTGTGGCCTCCCTGAACAGGGCAAACTTCTTGTCTCGAAGTTTTATTGGCTTTCTATGTAAACCAAGGAGTATCAGCCTCTTTCTCTCCTCTATTTTCTTATCTACAACATTTTCTTTATCTCTCTCTAAATCATCCGAAGACGCCGTTTTTCCTTCAGGTTCCCCTAGATCCTGCAGGGGCTGGACCCTGGCAGACGCTTACTCCTTGGAAGGAAAGTTATGACCAACCTAGACAGCATATTAAAAAGCAGAGACATTACTTTGTCAACAAAGGTCTGTCTAGTCAAGGCTATGGTTTTTCCTGTGGTCATGTATGGATGTGAGAGTTGGACTGTGAAGAAAGCTGAGAGCCAAAGAATTGATGTTTTTGAACTGTGGTGTTGGAGAAGACTCTTGAGAGTCCCTTGGACTACAAGGAGATCCATCCAGTCCATCCTAAAGTAAATCAGTCCTGGGTATTCATTGGAAGGACTGATGTTGAAGCTGAAACTCCAGTCCTTTGGCCACCCGATGCAAACAGCTGACTCATTTGAAAAGACCCTGATGTTGGGTAAGATTGAAGGCAGGAGAAGAAGGGGACGACAGAGGATGAGATGGTTGGATGACATCACCGACTCAATGGACATGAGTTTGGGTAAACTCTGGGAGTTGGTGATTGACAAGGAGGCCTGGCATTCTACAGTTCATGGGGTCACGAAGAGTCGGACATGACTGAATGACTGAACTGAACCAATTTCTGAAACAGCCATCCTTTATCTGATGCTCCTCTCACACATTTCAAGTTCTCTTTTGACTCTGCCCTTCTCCCCATCCACTAAAGAGAAAGATAAGATGCTATTCCCTCATGATCCAAAATGTGCTCACATTCCGGGTCAGCTGTCCCATTTTCATGGTTTACCCATACTGGCTAAGTGACAGGCTATTAGCTTGTTCTCCATAGTTATTTTGGTGCAGAAATGTCAATCAAAGTGTTTTTGTCTAAACAAGCACCACAGTGTTTGCTAGGACCATTTGCTTGACCTAAGGAGCCCCAAACCATCTGTCTGAAGAAGATAACTGCCTAAATTAAAACTCACTCAACCTGCCCACAAGCTTCCCTGTAGCTATTTCTCCTAGGTTTGCTGATAGTACAGAAACCAGGGTGCAAGGCTCAGTGTGATAAGCCAGCACTTGTCCCAAGTTACTCATGTCCACTGAGGTTCCCAGAGAACCAAAATTCAGTGTCAGAGGATAGGCCGTAAGACTTTGACCCACACTGGAACCAAATGTTCCAGAAATCAGGGAGGGACAAGGGAAAAAGAGTCAGAGTCCTCAAGTAAAACAACTTTTCTTTTTCTAAAATTAGAGGTGTATTTACAAAACCAGATTCTGTTATAGAGGACACTCTGTCCTTGCCTTTTATAAGCTCTAAAGGAGTCTAGGGTCCTAGCCTACTGGGGCAGTACTGATTTCTGAAGCTAGAATTTGAATTTCTAAACTCATGTTCTATTAGTGTACATCGGACCATGAGTCAGCTAAGTTCCGCAAACATCACTCTTTGAAGCATCCAGAACGAGACATAGGACAATGAAGTAATTAATAAGGGGTTGTTTGAGCTTAGTTTTTCTAGTTATAAAAGTACTATTAATATATGCTGACTCATTGCAAAAAAAATAATGTATCACACAGAGGACTCTACTCAATGCTCTGTGATGACCTAAATGGGAAGGAAATCCAAAAAGGAGGGGATATATGTCTATGTGTGGTTGATTTACTTTGCTGTACAGCAGCAACTAACACAATATTGTCAAGCAACTATACACCAATAAAAATTACAAGAAAATGTAGAAAGTATTGAGAAGTCAGGGAAAAAAATCCTTTATCCTCCTATCTTTCAAAGGTAATCACTGTCATTATTACAGTACAATTTTTACCATTCTTTTTAGTCTTCTTTAAATAGTAAACTTGGCTTTAGAGTGCAAAGGTCTTGCTGCCACCACCCCAGTCCATGCCTGACCCTGCTCCTCTTCCTGCTCCATCTCTCCATTCAGCTCTCCAGACCTCTGGTGAAGTGCCAACCAAAAAGCTCCGGAAGGAGAGATAACCTGCCTTCTCCCTCATTCAGGATGCCAGAAAAGTGCCTGAGAAAACCCTATGTCGTGATCATGGTGGGAATAATCACTTAAAAGTATCCTTAAAAGTTCACATTCTTCTTCTTAAAAAAAAATTTACTCAGCCCAGTCTATATGATCCTCTGAAATTTATAGACGCAAATAACAGGCAATAATGGCTACCAAATACTAGGTACCTACCGTGTAACCTGGATCATTATAAAAACAAGCTCATTAATCTTCCCAGAAACCCTGGAAGTGGTGGGCACTATCTATTTTTTAATCGAAGTATAGTTGATTTACAATATTCACTAGTTTCAGGTGTACAACATAGTGCTTCCACATTTTTAGAGATTATACTCCATTTACAGTTATTACAAAACAATGACTAGATTTTCCTGTGCTGTTCAATATATCCTTGTTGTTTATCTATTTTATACAGAGTAGTCTGTCTCTTAATCCCATACTCTATCTCACCCCATCTCCTTCTTCCCTCTCCCAACTGGTAACCACTAGTTTTTCTCATTTTATAGCATTTCTACCCAATGCTAATTTCAACATCCTCCTGTTTCTACTCTGCCATGCTACTGTGAAACTCTGAAACTCTCCTACGTAGAACAAAACCTTATAATCATTTCATAAGGCAGCTTCCATTTACCGCTGTTCTACATGTGCCATTCAGTTGAGATTCATTTTTTTTAGTGTGTGCCCCACCTGCCCCTGCCCCCTGCAGCAGCTCTGAATCTCCTACTCAGTCCCCTGGTGTTCTTCACAATAATATCCATCCAGATGTACTCTCTCACTGCTAATGGAGATCTAACTAGGGAAGCTCTGAAAATACGACTGTAATTGGGTATTAATTAAAAACTAAATGAGAAGACAGTGTGGATTCTTTGGTGCTTGCTTGTAAAAGCTTATTGACTATCTTAAAGGGCAAAGGGGCATTTTTCTTCCTTTGAAGTTATCACCCCATGATTGGGATCACAGCCACCACAGGGAGAAAGCTTGCTGCTCCTCATCACCTTCAAAACTCTCCTGCCTTCATGCCAATAAAGCCTCTTTCTATTAGCTGGTTTAGGAAATTGGTTACATAAGCCACCTACAACGGAGTAGACAGGGTTCTTTTTTCTGACACATTTTTCTTGATGAGAATAGGATTTTCCTGGGATTGAAATAAAACAGAAGATAAGACTAGACTGTGCCCCCCACAGGTAGAGGAAACCCCATGTGCTCTACAGAGGAGATCATCTCTCTTCTGCAGACCTTCATCATTTCTTTTTTTTTTTTAATAGAAAGGATGTAAGTCTTGAAGTATATGAAACACATTTGCCAAATTTGGGAATATTGTGTATTAAGTATGGAGGAAATTTCTGCTAATTATGAAAGAAGAGAGGTGGAAACTGCACTCTTTTTAAAGGTTAATGATACAGATGGACACTGTGCGGAGACCCTGGCCCAACCATATCCCCCAGGAAGATGAAAACTCCCTTCCAGCTACCAGGAGAGAAAAGAATCATTAACAGTGGTTGCCTGCAGGTGTCAAATAAAGCAATCTGAGCACGCCATGGAAATTCATCTCATTCAGGGACAGATAAGCAGAATGACAGAGAGTGATTCTAACACAGAAAACTTAATTTATTATTTAGGTTCCCAATTAAATGCCTGCATGTTAAGCAGGGCCAGGCTGGTTGTCTGTGTGTATTTTTCAATCTTACTATGTAACATGTGCTATTCATGCACCTTCTCTTATTGTTGTTTAGTCACTAAGTCATGTCCAACTGTGACCCAATGGACTGTAGCCCACCAGACTCCTCTGTCCTTGGGATTCTCCAGGCAAGAATACTGGAGTAGGTTGCCATTTCCTTCTCTAGGGGATCTTCCTGACCCAGGGATCACACCCACATCTCCTGCACTGCAGGAAGATTCTTGATCACTGATCCACCAAGGAAGCCCATTATACATAGTACTCTTTCCAAATTCCTTACATTTTAACATGTCCCAAGTTGGTATAAAAAGGAAGAAGGAAAAAAGGACCCTTGTCTAGGGTGCTTTCAGTGAGATTAGAAACACATGAACTGACATCTGTACTCTTGGTCAATCATTCAAGTATTTATTGAATGCTTACTCAGTGTCAGCTAATATTCAAGGGATTTCACATTAAGTAAGAAACCTAAAAAAGGAGGTATCACATCACTGCTTGTCCTTCAGCTACTTCTCTGTGTGGAAGTCATTCAGCAAGGTGCCTTTTATTCCTGCTTCTCTCCTGCTTATATGATAGAAGGCAAGGTAAGTATATCAGTTCTGTCCTGGGAAGCTGGGCCCAGCAAATAGTCCAGTGACATGGTTAGGAGACAACCTCAAACAGATACTATTGCAGGTCAAAGGTTCCATTTCATTATCAAGGAGCAGCGCTTCCAGGCAAAAAAGTCTCAGTAGAGTGGGCTATCCAAAATGAAAAGCCTTGGGATTGGGCTAACACAGATACTTAACCATTTTGGGAATATCTTCAAGGAAAAAGAGATAAATGGGTGTGGGAAAAAACTTTCCCTCTTTTCCAGGGAAATGGCTACAATGGTGGGAAAGTGTTGTACAAAGTCAACAAACCCAAGTGAAGGGGCAGCCTAATACAGAGTTTGGCATACAGTAGATGCTCACTAAGTGTATGTCAGATAAATGGGTGCATAACCCACAGATAGGTGACAGCATGGGGAAGCATATTCATAGGCAAACTTCTATGCATGAAACTCTCATAAATCCATTATTTGTGGGGTTTGTGTGTCAAATATGCACATAGCAAATGCTCCTTATAGAATCATTAAAAAACAAATAGAAAGGAGAAAACTTAAAATTTCCAGTCACTCTAAATGAAGAAATAACTACTGGTAATATTTAGGTGGTTAAGTCAACACAAGCATCAACCAATTTTACTATATAAATACATATTTTAATGAGTACATATTGTTTCATAAACTTTTTTTCACTTAGCATTTTATTATGAATATCTTTCCATTTTAAATGGCCGCACAGAATTCCACTGTCTAATTGGATTGTAATCTAACTAATGCCATATCATTGTATATTTAAGTTGCTTCTAATTTTTTTCTCCTATTATCAATGATTGCACTGAGTGTCTTTGGAACTAAATATTCAGTCATAACCTTAATTACTTTTGTAAGCTATATTATCTGAAACAGGATTGCTGAGTCAAAAATTAATGTAACTTTTGAGGTTTTTGATACATGGTGATACCAAAGAGGTGCCAGCTTACAGGTACAAGAGGGCTCTTTTCTCTGAATGCTTATGAAGATTTTAGGTTTTGATAAGAGCATCTATAATGTGGTCACTCTTCTTATATGAAGTATCAGATCCCACCTGATCCTGTATTACTGTCCTACCAACCCCACCTCTTTACAATATTTTCCACTTTCTTACATAATTTTCTCCCGAGCTCTCACATTAACACACATGTGCCTAACAGGTCCTTTTGAATTTGATAAGTGGTCAAATCTAAATGCCAGTATTCACTCGAGTGCACTTATTCATTTATTCAATAAATGCACAGTGATTGCTATGTACCAGGTATTCATCTATTATGCTATTAAAAACACTGAGTCAGACAGATAAAACCCCTAACCACAAGGAGCTTGCATTTTGATAGAAGACATTTCAAATAAACAGACACTATAATACCAGGTAGCCATAAGTGTTATCTTGTATTCTAGAAAAGGTAGTCAGAGAAGTCCCTTCTGAGGGACTGACTCATCAAGCCATACTTACCTCTGACATAAGACTGTCAAAAAAAAAAAAAAAAGCAGAGCATGTGCAAAGGTCCTGAGGAGGAAGTGAGTTTGACATGTCCACAGAACAGGCACGCCAGTGTTATTAGAGCAAAGTGGAAAAGACAGATGGGGATAAGAAATGAGATCAGAGAAGCGGCCAAATCAAGGAAGGCCCAGCTTGGCCACTGAGAAGACTGAATTTCCTCCCAGATGATGGGAAGCATTTGAGAGTTGTACTCAACAGTAGAACGTGATCCCATTTATATTTCCTAAATACCACTTGGATGTTAGATGGAGAATAGACTATGGGTCAGGAGTAAACACAGAGAGACAAGTTGCAAAGCTCTTATAAGAGTTTTATCAACTCGGCATTTCAAGCTCTTGAATCCTAATTTTGGGAGGAGGCAAGAAACTAAAAAGTGATATGAATACTCATGGTTAAAAGCAGAATTCTGCCATTACATTTCCTGGTTCACTGACAAAACATGCCTGATCATCCTCACGTGAGCACTTCTGCTGTCGGATTGGTTTCCACATGAAGGCGTCCACAGAGCAAGTTATGAGAACTGCTTACGCACAAGGGAACTCAGCACAGACAATATGTGGCCCAGTATCTTTATGTCCGAACTATTACAAAAAGTCTGAGCTAACATATCCTCCTTAGAAAGAAGTCAAATAACTGGGAGGGACTCTACGGCAGTGCTCAGCTGCCCTTTCTCTCAACCCTTGGACTGTCTTGCTATTGACCAAGCAGAGCTCTTGAACAAGAACTGAGTTGAAGGCAATGGCATTGCAAATATGAGAGGCCAGTGACTGAAGTATTCATAATCAAATGTCTATTAGGATATATCACGGAAGTACTAAGTTAAAGGTACATTTCTGCTTCTAGAAACCTACTCACTGAGTATCATTTAAGCTTCTGAGGGGTAAAAGCAGGATTAACTTTATCATTCTAAGGATCATTGGATTTTTCTAAATATATAAAAAGAGAACATCGTGTGCTTCTTTTAAAATCACACAAAAATGAAAGAGACTTTTGAATCCACAAGGAGACACACGTGGCAAAAATTTTAAGAAAACCAAAGTTACCGGTTTTCTGTATGCCTTTTAATTTTTTTTAATTTTTCCTTTTCATTCCCTCTGACACAAATGTGTAATTCTGAGAATCTATGCTAATGAAGAGTGTGTCCACGAGATGTATAATGCATGCCTTTTAATTAGTTCTGCTGCTGTAATTGATTAACATTTTGCTTGTGTGGTACTTCTACAAAGAATGAGCAGTGGAACACAGTCTGCAGCTAGTCCCTATAGTAAAGAGAGAAGGAAAAAAAGCACTGAACATTGCCATTGTTTAACATCTGCACCGCCAAAGCGCGCCTCCACATTCCTATTGAAAGTCTGTTGGGAGGTGCTTTGAACAGCCTAGAAAGAAGCAGAAGAAATAAAAGACAAAATGAAAGGGCAAAAGGCCCAGAGGAATGACTCTGGAAAACATTATAAGGGAGGGAAAGAGATCATGATAAATACAAGGAGTATGAAAACAACCATTACTCCATACAGAATCCAGGGCAGATGGAGGAAATGAAAGTAAAAGCTGAGAAAAGAGAGGCTGCAAATTGTGTGTGTGTGTGTCTTCAGGGAGGCATGATAGGGACATGTGTATATATGTAACTGTGTGCCGAAAAACAAGGACAGAAGTTAACTCTGGAAATGTAAGGCTCCAGTACCAGCCCAGAGCTTGCTGATTCAGTTCCCAGCCAGGGCCAGATCCACCTGACTTAGCATCTTTAGCAAACGGGTACCCCTACCCTTCCCGGTAAAAGGTGAAAGGAAGGACGATTCGTCAATGGCTCCCGAGCCACTGAGAGAGCAGGAATTCTGAAAGAACGCTGTGCTGGGGAAACAGCACTAAAGCAGGCAAATTTCCTTGCTTCAAGCTGCTTATAGTTGAGTGGCAGAGTCTACAAGCCAGCAGGGAGTGAGGATGGTCTGACCTCAGGACAGGAGAGCAGACAAATACAGACAATTGACACTCAATTCAGTTCAGTTCAGTCGCTCAGTCATGTCCGACTCTTTGCGACCCCATGAATCGCAGCACGCCAGGCCTCCCTGTCCATCACCAACTCCCAGAGTTCACCCAGACTCACATCCATCAAGTTAGTGATGCCATCCAGCCATCTCATCCTCTGTTGTCCCCTTCTCCTCCTGCCCCCAGTCCCTCCCAGCATCAGAGTCTTTTCCAATGAGTCAACTCTTCACATGAGGTGGCCAAAGTACTGGAGTTTCAGCTTTAGCATCATTCCTTCCAAAGAAATCCCAGGACTGATCTTCAGAATGGACTGGTTGGATCTCCTTGCCGTCCAAGGGACTCTCAAGAGTCTTCAACACCACACTTCAAAAGCATCATTTCTTCTGTACTCAGCTTTCTTCACAGTCCAAATCTCACATCCATACATGACCACTGGAAAAACCATGGCCTTGACTAGATGGACCTTTGTTGGCAAAGTAATGTCTCTGCTTTTCAATATGCTATCTAAGTTGGTCATAACTTTTCTTCCAAGGAGTAAGCATCTTTTAATTTCATGGCTGCAGTCACCATCTGCAGTGATTTTGGAGCCCCCCAAAATAAAGTCTGACACTGTTTCCACTGTTTGCCCATCTATCTCCCATGAAGTGATGGGACTGGATGCCATAATCTTCGTTTTCTGAATGTTGAGCTTTAAGCCAACTTTTTCACTCTCCTCTCTCACTTTCATCAAGAAGCTTTTTAGTTCCTCTTCACTTTCTGCCATAAGGGTGGTGTCATCTGCATATCTGAGGTTATTGATATTTCTCCCGGCAATCTTGATTCCAGCTTGTGCTTCTTCCAGCCCAGCGTTTCTCATGATGTACTCTGCATAGAAGTTAAATAAGCAGGGTGACAATATATAGCCTTGGCGTATTCCTTTTCCTATTTGGAACCAGTCTGTTGTTCCATGTCCAGTTCTAACTGTTGCTTCCTGACCCACATATAGGTTTCTCAAGAGGCAGGTCAGGTGGTCTGGTATTCCCATCTCTTGAAGAATTTTCCACAGTTTATTGTGATCCACACAATCAAAGGCTTTGACATAGTCAATAACACAGAAATAGATGGAAAAGGTCAGTTTTCATTCCAATCCCAAAGAAAGGAAATGCCAAAGAATGCTCAAACTACCGCACAATTGACACTAAGCCTGGGCAAATGAAGGAAGGCTCTTCAGCCTAAGTGATTTCTACTCTGGAGACAGTCATGTGAAAAGTGGGTGAAGGAAAGGATGTTCCAGGCTAAGAGAACACTCTGTAGGAAGGAATTGAGGAAAGAAGGGTTGGGGCCTTTCAAAGAAATGTAAATAGTTCAGGAGAAATGGAGAGGAGGGGAGTAGATTAGGAGACTGACAAGTAGCAGAGGCCTGATTAGGAAGACCTCTGGGGGTCGGGGGGAGTTAGTTTAAACAAAATTTAACAAGTTTAATCCTTTTAAGACTTCTCGAAGACACACAGTACAATGAAGGACATTGTGAATTGCTATTTAAGGGAGAGAGTAAGCAGAATTCCTTAGGTTCCCCCCCCAACAAACCCCCTTCCCCACCCCCACCACCCTCTCTCTGCAGGCCATGCTATTCTATTTTTGGAAAATGAGCTATTCACATCTTAGGTATTTAACAAAAGACCTGTTCCATTCAGTCTGGGAATCACCTGCCTGAGTGAATTCATTTGAACTTACTTCTCCATCCTCTATAATCTACCCATCAGGCTATTTGTTCAGATGTATAAATTCATAATCGCCAACACTGCCCAGCAGTCCTGCTCTGGTTCTTTTTACCATTGATCATTATTTCCATATTTCATTTTCCCTAATAGCAATTTCAAAATTCCTCTTAAATCTCCAGTCTTTTCCCCATGGCTCCCCACTCTTGGCAGACAACTTCTACTTCACAGAAATTCAAAGCTATCAAAGGGGAATTCCTCATTTTCCTGATATCAAATTCCTAGGACTCCTACATCTAAACTCTCTTCCCTTTTATCACAACAGAGGAACTGTCTGGCCCCCTTTTTCTCTGAATTCTATCTCTTGTTTATTTCAGCAAATTTACACTATCTCACTATTGTGAGAAAATGTGTCCTTTCTCACAAAAGTCTCCTTTTAAAGCAACACTATCCACTAACCCACATTCTTCTCTGGCAACTAATTTCTCTCCTTGGCACAGAATCTCTGAAATAGTGTGAAATAGCCAATATCCCTTTGGCTCTATCTCTTCACTTCCCACTTTCTTCCACCTGCATCCATCCACCAAAATACCTTACGCTAAGGCTATGGTTTTTCCAGCGTTCACATATGGATGTGAGAGTTGGACTGTGAAGAAAGCCGATCACCGAAGAATTGATGCTTTTGAACTGTGGTGCTGGAGAAGACTCTTGCGAGTCCCTTGGACTGCAAGGAGATCCAACCAATCCATCCTAAAGGAGTTCAGTCCTGGGTGTTCATTAGGAAGGAATGATGCTGAGGCTGAAACTCCAATTCTTTGGCCACCTCATGAGAAGAGTTGACTCATTGGAAAAGACCCTGATGCTGGGCAGGAGAAGAAGGGGATGACAGAGGATGAGATGGCTGGGTGGCACATGAGTTGGGTGAACTCCGGGAGTTGGTGATGGACATGGAGGCCTGGTGTGCTGAGATTCATGGGGTTGCAAAGAGTCACACACGACTGAGTGACTGAACTGAACTGAACTGAAGGATAATCAATGCCTCTCTGGCACTAAATCCAAAGGACATTTTTCATTTAACACTATCAATCAAATCCATCACTGACAAAGCTTTCCCCCCTCAGCTTCCATGGCAGAAATCTCCCCTAGTTTCCACTGACCTCTGTGATCTTTTCGTCAGCCTCCTATACAGTTGTGCCCTCCTCCATTCCACTCTTAAAATGCTGCAATTCCTCCAGTCTCAACCTCCCTCCTTCGGTCGTCATTCTATACTCCCTCTTTGGGTAACTCCATCTATTTCTACATCTTCAATTACATCCTGAACATCTCTTAAATTCCATATACTAATCCCAGTCTTCATTGCCATCAATCAACCACCCTTTTTTCATGCCCTTGATGGGCCCTCCCACAATAGTCTTTGGGTATCCTTTCCGATACTCTTGCAACGTGTCCTTCATATTTCCATGCTACAGTTGGAGTGAAAGCTTTTCAGAGCAAATCTGATTATATCAAAACTTTTCTATGTGCAACATGTTCATGTAGGATGCAGGAATACACATACACACACATACATACCCTTAGAACAATTTTATAAATTTTTATTATGCTTAGGATAAATACCAAATATACTTAACATGATCTCTAAGGCTCTGTATGCTCTGGCCCCACCTGCATCTCCATCCTCATCTCCCTCATTTCATCCTCCTCTTTCACTCAGTCTGTGTGTTTCATTATCCTATTATTTACCTTTAGATTTCTCAGATGCACTATCCGTTCTCCCACCTCAAGCCCTTTGCATATTCTATGCCCTCTGCCTGGAACACTCTTGCTCCTTGTGTGCCCTTGATTACCTCTGAGATAAATTCAAATCTTCTTATGGCAGTCCACAAAATACCAGGTCAGAAAAGGTGGTTTTCAATCTCAATTCTTGAGATCTCTCCCTCTCTCTTGCAAATAACTTCTCAGGACTTAACTCTCAGTTCAGTTGTAAACTCTTTAAAGAAGCCCTCTATGCTAACCAGGCTCTTCATCCTAAAACCTGTTTGAAGTCAGAAGTCTTATTATATTGTTCACCATCCCAAACTAGCTGATACTGAAAAATATTAAAATAGGTCATTGAAAATCAATATAATCCCAGATGGGAGAAAATATCTTGTAGACTTGGAGTGATGTCTTAGAACATATGTGTGCTGTGTGCTACAATCGCTTCAGTCGTGTCTGACTCTTTGCAACCCCATGGACTGTAGCCCATCAGGCTCCTCTATCCATGGGATTCTCCAGGCAAGAAAAATGGAGTGGGTTACCATTTCCTCCTCCAGGGGATCTTCCAAACCCAGGGATCGAACCTGTGTCTCTTATATCTCCTGTATTGGCAGGCAGGTTCTTTACCACAAGAGCCACATACGCCTAAACTGATGGCCAATATAATGTGTCTTTTTCTCCGCAACGCAAGGAACACATCTGGGAACAAAACACTGGAAAGGTGGATAGAACCTCTTGATGGGGCATTTAATGGTCCACACTCAAAATATTTGTCTCTTGATCACACACTCAGCACTCTGCTTGTCCACAGGTTTAATACCTGTGGGAGGGACATTTCTACTTGAACATAGCTAATATTTCCATTAGATAAAAGCTGAGTTTCCGTATGTACATTTCTGGCTCGTGTATTTTATGCAAAAGGAGGTGGTCACGGGATTGGCTAGGTGACTGACACAGACAATAACAGGAAATATTGTTGTTGCAACACAGTAAGGACCACAAGGATAAACCCAAGTATACTGTAAACTACCTCCTGTTTCACCCTGTTAACATTAAGGGTAGACTCTCTCAAACTACACATAGTTTAGACCATCCCAAATCTTGTCTTCTCACAACATTTCGATTACCATATCAGGGAAGGAATTATGACTGTCTGAGATAATGGAGAGAGAAAGGGGGAATGTGAACTGGTTAATAATGGGAAACGAAAATAGCAAATGATAAGGAAGAGTTGTGGCCTCATAACTGTAGAATCAAGTTGGTGCCTCTCCTTGCGTGCCCCTGATTACTTCTCTTCCTCTCCTTTCCCTTGCTACTTATATCAGTTATGTTGGTGGTGGTTCTCCTTTCCATTAGTCTGTTAAGCTGCAGAATATTGAGGTGGATTCATGACAGAACAAAGAAGGTAAAAAGACATGACCTAGAAATCCCAGATGTAAAGAACAGAGATACTATATTGCCTCAGCATGAGCTTTGGAGATGGACCATTCTTGTACTTATTGACTTATTGATTCAACAATATATCTAAAATAAATACAAATCTGTTTATGGCAGTCCACAAAATGCTGTGTGAGAAAAGGCGGTTTTCAACCTCAATTCTAGAGATCTCTCCAACAAGTTATAGCAAGACTTGGCCCTGCCTGGGGTAGGGACACTGTACATTTACCATGCCCTTGCATAAGCAAGGACGAGAACCTCAGCAGCACATAATTACATTTCCTGTCTCTTAAATTACAACCAATCTTTATATGAGTGTCATACACTCTGTTTCAGTCCTTGCATGTTTTATAGTTTGTGATTATTTCTGTAAAGGAAGGTAGGCTGGTAAGCCTAAAATAAATTTCAACACAATTTCTTGCATTTTTAATAACCAGCAAAGCTGAAATGCAGATGAAGACATGAGAGGGACCCATCAATATATCCCTGGACACACTGCTATATTTGCCATGTGTCTGGAGGAAATGCTATTTGGGTTACAGGATTTTCTGCATGAAAGCTTTATCCCTGTGAGCCAAATGTCGGTGGTTTTGTTGCTGTTTTATCTGGTGTTCTGACATTCCAGAGGAAAAAGTCTATGTCCTGCTGCTGCTACTGCTGCCACTAAGTTGCTTCAGTCGTGTCCGACTCTGTGTGACCCCACAGACGGCAGCCCACCAGGCTCCCCCGTCTCTGGGATTCTCCAGGCAAGAACACTGGAGTGGGTTGCCATTTCTTCTCCAATGCGTGAAAGTGAAGTCGCTCAGCCATGTCCGACTCTTTGTGACCCCATGGACTGAGTCCTGGCAGACTTTAATTCCAGTGCCTCCATATGTCCCAAAGAAGCTGGATATTGAGGAGAAAGTGATTTCCTAAGCATAAATATTCTTTGTGGATCTTGTTAACTAAAAGAAAATGAGAAGATTTTATAGTGACTCACCCCGTGAAGTTACTCAAAAGTTTTGGGGGACAAATCAATGACATTCAATTAGTGATACCTTTTATGAGTCACATTAACATCCTGGGAACTTATCTTCAAAATATAACAAAACCCCCAAAGCTACACATTTGACAATGTCAATTCTGAGTGTGTGTGTGCTCAGCCATGTCCGACTCTCTGCAACCCCATGAACTGTAGCCTGCCAGGTTCCTCTGTCCATGGAATTTTCCAGGCAAGAATATTGGAGTGGGTTGCCATTTCCTATTCCAGGGGATCTTTCCATCCCAGGGATCAAACCCATGTCTCTTGCAGTGGCAGGTGGATTCTTTACCATTAATGCCACCTGGGAAGCCCTAAGTTGTCAGCTCTACAATGTCAGTTTCACAATACAGCAAAAACCTGTAGATAATCTTTATGTCCAGCAAAAGGAAAGCACATCATAATTATGGTCCTTCAATAAGCTAGAATATAATGCAACATATAAAAATGATAATTCTGATAACTGTATAGCTGCATGGACTTATTCATGATGCTATATGGTAAGGGGAAAAGAGCAGCCTTCAGAATGCTATATACAGCGTAGATCTGCAAGATCAGCATAGAAAGAAAGCTCGATAATAACGTTAAAATGGTTCATGCTGATGGCTAGGGAAATTATTTTAACTTTTCAAATATTAATAAAAAAATCAGATTCATAATCTGTTAAATTAGAAATTTATAAACTACTCAATAATCATAGAATACTTTTAGAACACTGTGATGTATTACAGAGAGAAAGGGTAAGAGGTACAAGTAAAATGCTACCCTCAAGGTGTCTGTGTCTATAACAAATTAAAGCCAACTCATTAGAAACATTAGTAAAAAAAAAAAATTACAAGACCATTTGATATGAAGTTCTAAGTTCATAGAAGACAAGTGTAAACAATCAAGAATGACTTCAAGGAAGAAGTTGGACAACCCCTGGGCCATGAGGTATATAAGAGGTCTTAATGGACAGAGCAGGGTGCGAAGGACGGTTACACAGAGAGCAGAGGTATTGACACAGAATTATGGTGGGGTTGCCTTATCTTTACTTGCTCTGACAAGGCATCGGCATAGATAATGGGAGAATAAAGTGTGCCCTGCTCGGAGGAGAAGATGAGGGATGTCAGAGAATAGGCTCTATTTTTTCT
This sequence comes from Oryx dammah, assembly GCF_014754425.2. Taxonomy (NCBI): domain Eukaryota; kingdom Metazoa; phylum Chordata; class Mammalia; order Artiodactyla; family Bovidae; genus Oryx; species Oryx dammah. The sequence continues at coordinate 16,156,493 of NW_024070185.1, forward strand.
TCTGCGTCAGACACATAAATAACTGAATCAATAAGAGTTTCTGCTGTGTGTTAATTTATTATCTGCGTAGCAACCAAGTCCACTGTATTCTTATCCCACTGATCCTTCAAAGATCAGTAGAATCCAAATAGGTGCGCAACTGATGTTGGCAAAGTGGAGAGTCAAAGTTTATCACAAAGATGATCCCTCATAGGTAGAACTAGCTCTCTGGAGGACTGTAGGCATAGAGCTATATATGTTCTCTAAGACCTGTGTCTTCCCTAATGCCCTTGAATGTTTGCATAAGGCTGGTGTGGCACATAAAAAAATAACCATTAGCTAGAGGACAAAGATGTCAAAAGCTGGTTATCTTGCTAAAGTCAAAATACCACTTGATGTACACACTACTATATTTAAAATGGATAAATGACAAGACTTACTGTATACCACATGGAACTCTGCTCAATGTTATGTGGCAGCTTAGATGGGAGGAAAGTTTGGGGGAGAATGGACACACACGTATGTACAGCTGAGTACCTTCGCTGTTCACCTGAAACTATCACAACGTTGTCCGTTAACCGGATATACCCGAATACAAATAAAAAGTAAAAAAAAAAAAAAATACCATGTGAAATAAGTCGTTAAAATCTAGGGGTCCCAATTGCAGGAGTTAAAAACAGAACAGGATTCTAGAAAGGCAGCATATTACCCCACATAATGTCACATCAATCTGCCAAGGTAAAAACCTCTATGGTTCCTTTTACATCTGAAATTCCATTACTTTCATATTCAGTTCAGTTACTCAGCCATGTCTGACTCTTGTAACCCCATGGACTGCAGCACACCAGGCCCCCTGTCCATCACCAATTCCCAGAGCTTACTCAGACTCATGTCCATTGAGTCGGTGATGCCATCCAACCATCTTATCCTCTGTCGTCCCCTTCTCCCCCTGCCTTCAATCTTTCCCAGCATCAGGGTCTTTTCAAATGAGTCAGTTTTTTGCATCAGGTGGCCAAAGTACTGGAGTTTTAGCTTCAGCATCAGTCCTTCCAATGAATATTCAGGACTGATTTCCTTCAGGATGGACTGGTTGGATCTCTTTGCAGTCCAAGGGACTCTCAGGAGTCTTCTCCAACACCACAGTTCAAAAGCATCAATTCTTTGGTGTTCAGCTTTCTTTATAGTCCAACTCTCACATCCATGCATGATTACAAGAAAAACCATAGCTTTTCATATTTCTCAAGGCTTTGTCTCACCATAGTTCTCAAATATGAGAGAAAAAGAAAGACTAAGGCATACAGAGGCCAAAACACTGCTTCCAATACTAAAAACACTGCAGATGTGGCTTAAAATTCAATGCAGAATTCAAAGACTTATTGGTATTTACACATACACACACCCACATACACCCCAGAACTATAGCCTGGAGGAGGGAGTGAAATAAGTACTCCCTGCAGACAGGAAGTTCCCTAAGGAAGGGGGAGAGGATGAGGCAGAGGTACAAATATCTGTTTCTCCTTGCAAGCTCACAAGTCAGGTATGTCATTCCTACACCTCTTGGGAAGAATGAATGAGGGCGTAAAGAAAGGCTTTGGCCACCTGATGCAAAGAACTGACTCATTAGAAAAGACCCTGATGCTCAGAAAGAGTGAAGGAAGGGGGAGAAGGGGACGACAGGGTGAGATGGTTGGGCGGCATCACCAACTTGATGGACATGAGTCTGAGAAAGCTCTGGGAGTTGGTGATGGACAGGGAAGCCTGGTGTGCTGCAGTCCCTGGGGTCGCAAAGAGTCAAACAAGACTGAGCGACTGAACTGAACTGAACTGATAGTCTCATGTTGGCATACGTCCCTCCAACATGGGAGAAAACATCACAATATAGACTAGATACCCACTCTCTCCCAAGAGATAGGTCTTGGCGAATTGTTTGCAAGTATAACCACAGAGTAAATTCCTAGCAAAGGAACTTCTAGGTCATCTTTATCTTCATTAATATTGTTAGCTTTCCCTCCAAAAAGGTTGCACCCATTCTCTCTCAGCAACAAAGTATGAAGATTCCCTTTATTCATGCTCGCACCACTAGTTCTGGACACAATCATTTTATATTTTCCCATCTGATGTGCAAAAGGAGGAATGTATCTCATTGTTGTTTTGATATGCATTTTCTTTATTGTGATGAAGGTGACCTTCATTTCATATTTTGAGCTTTTTTAATATGTGTATTTATTTTTTTCTATAAGCTTATGTCTCTATGCTTTCCTCTTATTTTTTTTAAGGTTGTCACTGTTTTTGTGACTGGTTTGTACGAGCACTTAGTGAACTAAGGGAGTTATTCATGTGCCTTAGGTGTTGAAACGCTGTTTTCCTAGATTGTTATTCCCTTTTAGCTTTGTTTTTGCCATTACACAATTTTAGACTATTACATGGGTAAATTTATCAATCTTCTGTAGAAATATGACGCTTATATTGTAGTTCTTTATCCAGGTAAATTAGCATAACATAGTGTAGATTTGACTGGGTTTCGTTGCCAACCTTGACAACAAATTATATTTGCTATCATTTTAGACGGTGTTCAAGGCTTCCACGGAGGGTAAAGAGTAGACCGTTAAGTCATTTACCTTACTTAACTTTACTCATCATTGCTTTACAGAGATGGTGCTGGAATTTTATCTGTTAATACTGTTCTGTACAAAATTGTACTTTAAAAAGTGAGTGTAGCTAAATGGGTGTGGGGGAGAGTTGAAACTCATTTTTCCATCAGGTTGGGATTTACAAAAACCAAACACTGATACCCCCAGTCCACTCTAGAGCCACGTACATGCTGTACACGGAAGGTTTTTCTCTATTAACTCTCTCCTTGCACCTCCTCCAGTCTCCTATTTCTAGCTCCAGCTAACATTCACTCCTCTGATGGAGGAGGGTACATTAACCCAAGCTTGTGCTTTACACATTCATGTGCATATTATGGGTTACCACGTGTTTGATGAAACTGTTGAGACCGTGGGGAACAGGACTGGAAGTGGAGAGAGCCAAGTGGTCATCTTTGAGCGCCTGCCATTGGAAGCACTCCTCGGGCAGGCAAAAATGGCTGCAGGCACTCAGAAGCCAGACACCTGGGCTGGAACTCTTCCCATGGCAGGAATGCCCAGCTGCTAGGGCACAACTCCTAACCTCCTGCTGCTGCTGCTGCTAAGTTGCTTCAGTCATGTCCGACTCTGTGCGACCCCATAGACGGCAGCCCACCAGGCGCCCCCGTCCCTGGGATTCTCCAGGCAAGAACACTGGAGTGGGTTGCCACTTCCTTCTCCACCTAACCTCCTAGAGACCAGCAACTGGAAGGTACTTCCTGCGATGACTGTGTTCCAGGGATCTCTAAAAAAGAACCCACGTGTTAAATGCATTTGCGTGGGTCTTGACAATGAACACAGCACTCCCATGGGCAGATTTTCGCAATGATGTAGTGATGATATCACTAGACCTGCAATCAGAAAATGCAACTTCTGCTCTAATACAGTGTTCCTCTTGGAGATAGGCAAGTGTTTCTTCAACAGGACACAGAAATTAACCATAAAAGAAAAACTTCGCTGAGATTTCATTAAGTTGAAGTTGTAATCAAAAGAAACCAAATTTCCCCTTACTTTCTTTAAAATACACATGGCTGCTTAAAGTAAAAATTATCATACGGTATCATGGTGGTAGAATGGGTTTTTGTGGAAATCAGAAGTTGGTTCTTTTCTATCAAATTTGATGACCTTTTTTAATTGGCATGTTTTGACTATGTACATGTATTATAATTATCAATATCATTGGGTTTAAATCAACTGTCTTGTTATTTGCCTTCTATTTTGCCCTTTTTTTTTTTTTGGTTTCTTTTCTTCTATTTTACTGTTTTCTTTTGGGTTGAGTACAATTCTATTTTTCCCCATCACTCCCTAATTGGCCTTATATCTTTGCTTTATGTTTCAGTCATTATGCTACATTTTACAATATGCATCTTTAATATACCTCAGTTTTACTTCAAATGATATTATAATACATCATGTAAAATATATGACTGCTATGAGATTATAAATTCATCTGTACAATTCTTTGAACTACTGTCATATTTTACTTCTACATATATCAGAAACCTCATGACAAACTGTTATTATTTTGTTGAGCTATTCAAGTATTTTAAAGCAGTTTTATAAATGAGAAAAATTTTATATTCATGTACCCCAAAATCTTTTATATTTTCAACTTTAGAGATACATTAAAATGATATTGCATCATTACCAAGGAGGATTTGCTCCAGAAATGTTTGGTAGTTTTAACATTCAAAAATCTATAACTGTAATTCACCATATTAATAGAATAAGGGAAAAATGCATACAGCTAACTCAAAAGATGTAGGAAAAACACTGGCACGAATAACTTAGTCCGTAAAGAATCTGCCTGCAATGCAGGATGCCCGGATTCAGTCCCTGGGTCAGGAAGATCCCCTGGAAAAGAAAACGGTAACCCACTCCAGTATTCTTGCCTGGAGAATGCCATGGACAGAGAAGCCTGGCGGGCTACAGTCCATGGGGTTGCAAGAGTCGGACACAACTGAATGACTAACACTTTCACTTTCCAAAACAGAAACTTCTCAACAACTGGAAATATAAAAAAAAGAATTTCCTAAATCTCATGAAGGACATCCCTGATAAACCTAGAGCTAAAATCACACTTAAAGGTGAAATATTTAAGGATTTTTCTGAATCTTAGAATAACGTAAGGTCAGCCACTGCTGATATATTTATTCAGCACTTTCCTGGATGTCCTAGTAGTGCAGTAAGGCACGAGGAAGAAATAAAGACCATAAAAGAAGAGGGCAGCTATCTCTATTCACAGACCGCTTATGTGGAAAATTCTAAGGAATCTACAAAACAACTATTAGAATGAACAACTAAATTTAGAAAGGTTGCAGGATATGTTAATAGTTAAAGTCAATTATATTTTTTTGAATACTAGTGGTATCAACTGGAAAATTAAAAGAACATTTTCATTTATAAAGCATCAAAAATATAGCATATATATGAGGAAACAAATTTAACAAACCTTTTCGACTTCTGCAGTGAAGACTCCAATACCTTGCTCAGAGTGACTAAAGAAGACCTAACTAAACAAAGAGAGATACTATACTTACGGATTGGGATATTCAACAGTGCTTAGATGTCAATTCTCACCAAAATAATCTATAATGTCAAAGCAATCCTAATTAGAATTCCACTAGGACTTTTGTAGAAATAGACAAGTCAGTTTAAAAATTTATATGGAAATAGAAAATGGCATAGATGAGCAAAAGCAAACTTGAAAAGAAAGAATAAAACTGGAACATAAAAACTGCCTGATGCGAACTTACTAAGAAGTTTCAGGACAATATGGTATTAGCATAGGATTGACCATATAGTCAACAGAACTAAATAGAGAGTCTAGAAGTAGGTCCACCTTTACATGACCCTTTGAATTTTTTCACAAAGGCACCAAATAAATTCATGAAGAAATCAAAGTAACAAATGATGTTACTTAAACAACTGTATATTCATAAAGAAAGGATAAACTATGGCCACTACTTCATACTATATGCAGAAAATGGGGCTGTAATATCTAACTACAGATGCTAAAATTTGAAAGCATCTAAGATAGTAGGACTACCACATGAAGTTAGGAAATATCTCATCAACAGCACACAGAAAGCAATAACCACAAAAGAAAAAAAACTGATGTTTTATATTTCATCAAAATTAGAAATATGTGCTCATCAAAGGACACCATTATAGGGATTTCCCTGCTGGTCCAGGGGCTAAGACTCCATGCTCCCAATGTAGGGGGCCCGGGTTCAATCCCTGGTCAGGGAATTAGATCCCACATGCTGCAATTAAGACCTGGCACAGCCAAATAAGTAAATAAATAAACATTTTTTAAAATACACTATTAAGTAAATAAATAGCCAAGCAACAAAGTGGGAAAAATATTCACAAAATATGTACAGTATCTGACAAAGGATTGGTCTTGAGGATGCATGAGGAACTTTCACAACTCAGTAATAAAAGGCAAATAACCCAATTCAAAAATGAACAAAAGTCTTGAACAGATACTTTGGAAAAGATACCAAGTAGGTAGAAAGCACCTAAAAACTGCTCCATATAATCATTCTTCATAGAAATGCATCTTAAAGCTACAAATGAGATATGACTACACATTCACCGAAATAGCTAAAAGACCAATACAGCAGTTGTTGAAAAGAAAGTACATTAACTGTAATTCTTAAAAACTATAAGTATTTACCAAAGGGATATGAAAGCATTAGGTCTACAAAATGTCATGTAGAGGAAATTTCATAGATTCGTAATAGCCAAAAACTGGAAACAGTCTAGATGTTTATCAACAGGAGAATAGAGTTTTATAAAACACTGAGGTATATTTAAATACAGTGAAATACTACTCACTGGTAACAATGTATTATTATGCTGAATGAAAGAATTCCTTCACAAAAGAGTACATACCCCAGGCTTTGATATAAAATTCTAGAACAGGTAAAACTAAAGTATGGTAACAAAACATCAATATAGGGATTGCCACTAGAGGTAAACTCCACACTAGAAAGTGACATGAGGAAACTTGCCAGGATTGTGGCAATGCTCTCTTTCTTGATTTGGTTTAGGCTATACAGGTGTCTCGGAAAAGGCAATGGCATCCCACTCCAGTACTCTTGCCTGGAAAATCCCATGGATGGAGGAGCCTGGTGGGCTACAGTCCGTGGGGTCGCTAAGAGTCGGACACGACTGAACGACTTCACTTTGACTTTTCACTTTCATGCATTGGAGAAGGAAATGGCAACCCACTCCAGTGTTCTTGCCTGGAGAATCCCAGGGATGGGGGAGCCTGTTGGGCTGCCATCTATGGGGTCGCACAGAGTCGGACACGACTGAAGCGACTTAGCAGCAGCAGCATACAGGTGTCTGCATTTGTCAAAAGTCATAGACTAGTACAGTTGGGATTTATACATTTCACTAAGTATATTTAATTATGTAAATTTTGCCTAATAAAAGCATGGTAAAAAAAATTAAGCTACAAGTAATTATATGGATGTGTGTGTGCTTAGTCGCTCAGTCGTGTCTGACTCTTTGCAACCCCATGGACTGTAGCCCACCAGGCTCCTTTGTCCATGGGGATTCTTCAGACAAGAATACTGGAGTGGGTTGCCATGCCCTCCTCCAGTGGATCTTCCCAAACCAGGGATCGAACCCAGGTCTCCCGCATTGCAGGCAAATTCTTTACTGTCTAAGCCACCAGGAAAGCCCATGGATACTGGAGTGGGTAGCCTATCTCTTCTCCAGAGGATCTTCCCAACCTGGGAATTGAACTAGGATCTCCTGCTTTGCAGGCAGATTCTTCACCAGCTGAGCTATCAGGGAAGCCAACATATTTAGGGATAAAATGTACTAATATCTGTAACTTACATTATAATGTATCAAAATTGATGGATAAATAGATATGTGATGAAGCAAGTTTAGTAAAATATTAATGGCAGAATTGGGGTGGTGTGTATAACACTCCACAGTACTACCTCACTCAGTTCTTGACACTTTCTAACTATCAGAGTTTAAGTAGCTAACTCCTTCCAGAAGGAAAAAAAAAAAAATTGATTAGCCAAGTAATGACACGGTACTACCACAGGTTCTTAGAGGAAACTCTTAAGATAGAATGATGAAAAGCAATACAAGAAAGATATACGCCTATGCTCTATGCTCAGTTGTGTCTGACTCTTTGTGACCCCATGGACTGTAGCCCACCAGTTTCCTCTGTCCATGGGACTTTTCAAGCTAGAACACTGGAGTGGATTGCCATTTCCTCCTCGAGGGGATCTTCCCGACCCAGGGATCGAACCCATGTCTCCTGAATCTCCTGTATTGCAGGCAGATTCTTTAAGCACTGAACCATCCCCTAAGATTATTTCCTAGAAGAACAGCAGAATGTAGACTGAAATATGTTTGGCTGCTTAAGCCAGACTCTTCCTACAGTATTTCTAATTTCTACAATTACATATAGTTCCTACTGTGTGTCACTTTATAAAGATCTGTATTTACTGTAGTTTAATACTCACATTGTGAGATAGGTATTACTGTCCCCGTTTTACAAATGAGCATTAAGCTTCCTGAGGTGAACAGCTGTCATGGGGTAGAGCCAGGGTTTCAAATCAGGGCATTCTCCCAAATCCATGCTGTCCACCGCTATGCTCCACTTACTGTCTTTAAACTTCCAGGAGCAGGAGAACTCAAATCATCGAGGTTAGCGTGTTCCATTGCTGAGCACTTCTGTTTCATCTATTTCTTTTCCTTGGTCTATAATTGGACTCTGAAACATCTGCAAAATACAGAGCCTATATTTTTGCCAAGGTGTCCTTCTTGTCAAATTGAGCAAACTTTGTCCTTCCAAAGTTCTAGTTCTTTATGGACATCTTGAGAGAAAACTTGATGAAAAAGAGAAGACAAAGAGAGGGCTGGCAGAGAGACCCAAAGAGAAAGAGAGATGATCCTAATGTCAGGAGAAAGCAGGTGTCTAACTGTGGGCCAAAATGTTAAATTACTAGAGCAATTCAGTTTCCCAATTTGCCATGATGCCAGCTACACAGAAATAACAAAGACCTGCATCTATCAGCAAACAGCTGAAGATAATTTTCAGCAACACTGTGCCCAAAGCAAAGAAAGGCATTCGAAAGATCTCATTAAACCTTTAGAGCCTGAATGATCAACTGATTTCATTGTAAGCCACAGACTTTGCCTCCTGCACTCTCCAAAGCATCTCTTAGCTCAACAGTTTCCTGGGAAAGTGATGTGTCACACTGAGCAAATCTACTTGGCAGGCATCATAAAACTGATCCATGCTATTCCTTGCTCAGAGATCTCAGAAACATTTCCTTCCGTCTGTCCTGTTTGAGGCTTGATGTTGTGTGTTTGAGGGTCTGCTCTTTCCAAAGGGCCAAAGTATAAAAGATAAATCTTTGGATATGAGTGAAGTTTCTGACATGGCTTATCAATCGAGGCAATCGGTGACAAAGATGTTTCTGAACCTTTCTGTAACATCAGTTTCCTACCTCTTTAATTAGGAATATCAATACCTTTTCAATGGACATAAATTTGAGCAAACTCCAGGACACAGTGATGGACAGGGGAGCCTAGCATGCTGCAGTCTATGGGGTTGCAAAGAGTCGGACACTGCTAAGCGACTGAACAACAAAAATAACTTTTCAGTGGCTTCCCAGGTAGCTCAGTGGTAAAGAATCTGCCTGCCAACATAAGAGACACGGGTTCAATCCCTTGGTCAGGAAAATCCCCTGGAGTAGGAAATGGCAACCCACTCACTATTCTTGCCTGGAGAATTCCATGGACAGAGGAGCCTGGCAGGCTACAGTCCATGGGGTCACAAAGAGTCAGACATGACCTAGCACTCCCTCACTCATACCTTTTCAGAGTGATTTCATGTTTCAGAGAACCATCATGAACTTTCTAAAGAAAAAAAAATGCTTCTCACACGTATTTGGGCTGACTGGGTACCATTCATTAAATGGTACATTGAATCTGTATTTTAAGAGGCCCGGTGGTGTTCCCTCTCAAAATTCCTTCACTGCATATCATAAAACACAAATTCTCTTTCTCTCTCTCAGACACACACACATTTCAACACTTCATCTCTAATCGAGTAACTGGGTTTAATGAATGTAAACTACTCTGAATTCTACCCTCCTACTGAGTGATCTCAGAGAAAGTGTCCAACCCAGGGACACTTATTTCCATGACTCCAAGACTCTAAAATCGATGGAACCACTCTTTTCCCCCTAGTTCTGCAGAGTTCAAATGGGACTAGGTTCCTCTTAAAGCCACTGTACTCTTATTCCACATGTTAGTGGGAAGATGGTAAGAATGCAGAAAACAGGAGAAATGTAAGGAACTGTATTGAAAGACTGAGTTCCATCTGTGGACTTAAAAGTATCTTTTGATCTCCTGAACTTAGCCCACAGGTCAATAGATTACCAAGTCTGCCTGCAAAGCGGCTAGATCTGCATCTGCCTTCCATACCTGCAACCAGCTAATCTGAATGACAGACCAACTCCTTCCCCAGGTAACTCTTACCAGCCAACTGTCAGCTCTCAAGCATCACATCAAATTTAGAACACAAGATTTACGTATTAGTCCACAAAGAAAGAAACCACCCCCATAGAAAAAATTCTATCAAAAGAGAACAGCCCCAGCCCTGCTTTAAAAAAAAAACAGAGACTAACAGTATCAATCTTGAACAGCATTTGAATAGCATTTAGAATAACAACAGAAGTCTTATTTCATAAGAAAAATTCTTATAATGAAAATCATCTCTGCCTTCTATCAACTCATTCATGGGATGGGAAACAGAAATTCTTAAAATTGGAATTTTTGTGTTGTTTGCTTTTAGCTGTCTGGGGTTTTTAGTTGTTTTGGTTTTCTGTTTCATTTTTTCATTATTCTTGCTCATTTTTGGTTTTTGTTTTTTTCTGGCTTGCTGCACTTTTGCTGGGTTCACAGGCAACTCGTTCCTTTCACACTGGTGTCATCCTGATGCCACCTTTAAGACTATGGTTCCATAAAAGCAGAAAGACGGCAGGAAATGTCACACTGCTTTTCTGAGCAAACTTTGTTTACCAGCAAACTAACACAAATTCACTGTAATATTATGAATGCCCCCCTCCCAGGTATTCTGACAGGTCAGAAATTCAGCAACAAGAATCTTCAGCAAAAGTTCTCTCCAAGTCATGGATTAGGGAATGGCAACGCACTCTAGTATTTTTGCCTAGGAAATCCCATGGATAGAGGAGTCTGGTGTACTGCAGTCCACAGGGAAATAAAGAGTTAGACACGACTTAGCAACTAAACCACAGTATCTTCAAGTCAAGACCAATTTCTAAAGCAGCAAAGAGTGAATTTTTTTTTTCCTGAGTTGGCCTGAGGGTTGACTGAAACTACTAAATATCTATATAGCTATATGGCCACATGGGAAAACTAAAGAATTGCTTGAGTTGTGCCTCCTATGTCTTTTACCTAGAGGGCAATGTCTTATGTTCTCCTAAATTTAGAATTAGACCATTCAATGTAGTGATAAGATTCCCATCAAAATAAGGCATACAGAACACCCTTACTTTGGAATAGAAGGGAGAGCTTTGAAAGTCTTCCATATTGGGGACAGGAGGAGAAGGGGATGACCGAGGATGAGATGGCTGGATGGCATCACGGACTCGATGGACGTGAGTCTGAGTGAACTCCGGGAGATGGTGATGGACAGGGAGGCCTGGCGTGCTGCGATTCATGGGGTCACAGAGAGAACTCATATTGGAAGAAAGATTAAATATTCAACTTTTCAAATTCATTTAGATAAGAGAAAGCATGCCCTCTCAATTTACAGCTGCCATAGCCTTGGCAGAGTGAGTGTTCTGTATATTCCGTCTAAAAATTATTTACAAGGCACCTTATCAAAGCTCAGCTTTGTTTATTTCTCACAAGACAAATATCCAGAAATAAAAGACATCTTTTTATTCCCTATGAATCTGTCAGTCTATTGCCTTCTATATCAGAAGCATGAATGATTGGGAACTTAATTCTGCGTGTGACTCAAGGAGGCTAATATAGTCAGTGATGGAAAATAAACATAGGACATGATGGAAAATTGTCAGCTCCCCAAACTGGGGCTCTAACAGTCCCCTTCTAAACAGGAAGGGTGTGAATGGAAAGGCTCTGGATTGATGGGATTCAGTTTCAGATTCTGATTCAGGGTTGTGAATCTAAAGCAAATCACAGTACTTTTCTGGGTCATAATTTCTTTGTATACATAACAAAGTATATAAATTGGGCTCATTGCACTTGTAAGTTATAGAAATTCAATTCAAAGTATTTTAGATTCTAAAAATTGGATTATCTCACATAATCAAAATTTCTAGATCACATACTCCAGGAAAGGCTGCATCTAGGTGCTTAAGCAGGACACTACTGAACCGTCTCTCTTTAACCCTCACTCATCATCCTAGGTATGAACTTCCTTTTCAGAGAGGCCCTTCTCAACAGGATATAAAAACGGCCTTTGGAAACTTCAGTTGATATTCCACCTGCTGTGTAACAATAGTGGAATGAGAGAACATTTCCCAGTAGTTTCAGCAAAGGTCCTAGAGCTGGCAGTCCTAAGGTTTCACTCACCCAACCTGAACCCACATCAGCTCCTGAACCAACAACTATCAAGATGAGACACGGGAACTTTGACTTAACTGAGTCTCATGCTCAGAAATACAATTCAAAGAAGTCCAGGTGCTATTAGAAGAGAAAATGCAAACATATGTTGGCGGGAAAAAAAACCAACAGATATTAACTACATGAAGGCGATGGATTAGAAGATACCAAAAGTTTCCCCACAAACCCTAATAATGTAAGAATCAGTCATTGTAGAATCCTCCTATCTTTTACTCAAAAATAACAGAGAGACAAAAATTTTAACTTTATTACTTGCCAAATTATTATTAATCTCTTTATACAATTTATTCCAAACAAAATAACTGCATAAATAAAACACTATCCCCAAAATTGGGTGGTTGTGACTTATATAATTAACAAAAATAAAATAAAAAGAAAAATGATTTGGTGGAATTTTATCAGATTTTTTCCCCGTTGATCTCCTTGTAGAGAAACATGTGGTCACTACTAAAGGTCAGTCTTTTGCCGAAGAGTAGGCCATTTGATTCATTATGGTAAATAATTGGAAATAAAATAAAAGATGCTAATATATAAAAAAATCATTAATTCTCAAATGGACTAGGTAAAACTTAGAAACACTCCAGGAATCATAGCCATAATTCTTAATAATTGTGGAAAAACCCATTGTGTCCTAGCTAGGAAGCATGTGAACAAAATTCTTGTATGAAAAGCATGATGAGAGGAGTTAATTGAGACTGTAAGTAGCTGAAGGTATAATTTTGCAGTTGCAGAAGACAATGGAAGAGACACTAACATTGCTATCAAGAGAAGAAAAACTAGCAGCCCCCATAGGAAGGGATTTCATGATTAGCATTTCAAGGATGGTGTTTAGGACAGTTAATTTTATGTCAACTTGACGGGGCTACAGAATGCCCAGATAGTTAGCAAAATGTGATTTCTGGAGGTCTGTGAGGGCGTTTCTGGAAGAAATTGGCTCTTGAATCTACAAAATGAGTAAAGAAAATCTACCCTAAACAATGCAGACAGGTGCCATCCAATCCATTAAGGACTGAAAAGAACAAAAAGGCAGAGGAAAGGTACATGCTCATTCTGCTGGAGCTGGGACATCCATCTTCTCCTGTCCCCAGCCACAGGAACTCCTGGTTGATTTCAGGCCTTTGGATCCTGGAATTTACACCAAGAGCTGGCAATGTGCTCCCCTCCCTTCTCAGGCCTTCAGGCTTTCTCAGGCTTCAGACTGAGAGCTATATCATCTCCCCTGGTCTTTAGGCCTTTGAACTTGGACTGAATTATACCACAACTTTCCTGATTTTTCAGCTTGTAAATGGCATGGCCACATCATGGCATATCTGGTGCCTCTGTAATTGCATAAGCAAATTTTCCCCCTGAAATCTCCTCTTATATATCAATAATCTAGCTTTTTATATCTTTACCTATCTATATCATTTTGGTTTTGTTGGGGTTCATATTTCATTTTCACTGATTACATAAATGACATTTCCAAAAGCTTTTTTTATTAGAAATTATTCCATGAAATTATGCAATATATGTAGGCAGCATTGATCTTTTTTCCTGCCCCTTACGAACCATAGCCCCTTTTCTTTCCATTTACTTGACTGTAACCCTGTGAAGTAGTCACTGCACCCTTGTTTTTCCTCTATCAAGGTCAGATTTGATAGAAGCATCAGCTCTATGGAATCCAAGACTTTTCCTCCCAACAGAAGCAATCACTCTAGTACCTCAATGATGTCACCATTACGTATGCCATTAATGTATATAATGATTTTTTTCAGTGCTTTGGGGATGTTTAAAGGAATAGCAAGATAACTTGTAATAGATAATTGCTAGATTTTACACAGGCAAAGAAGACAGGATGGTCTTAAAATTCCTTTCAATATTGTTCAAGCTACATTATGTATGTATGTAATTCACTTTTGTATTGATATCAAGCAGCCACAACCAGCAACTACAACCAAAGTTCACTTATTCATGTGAGTGATAATAACAGATGAAAGACTTCCAAGGAATGGAAGCATCTCCCAGAAAATACTCAGTCCAAACACTTTCCATTTATCACTTGCATAACATCAAGGCCTATAACACATTCACAATCAAAGCTGTGGGATTTTGAAGAGAGCATGATTTTAGAGGGCAATATATGTTCTCACTCATATAGCTAGCCTTATGTGCATCTGTATACATCTATGCATACAGCTAAAAAGCCGTTTCTAAACATTCAGAAAACTAAGATCATGGCATTTGGTCCCATCAGTTCATGGCAAATATATGGGGAAACAATGAAAACAGTGACAGACTTTATTTTCTTAGGCTCCAAAATCACTGCAGATGGTGACTGCAGCCATGAAATTAAAAGACACTTGCTCCTCGGAAGAAAAGCTATCACCTAACTAGACAGCATATTAAAAAGTAGAGACATTATTTTGCCAACAAAGGTCCGTCTGGTCAAAGCTATGGTTTTTCCAGTAGTCATGTACAGATGGATGTGAGAGTTGGATCGTAAAGAAAGCTGAGTGCCGAAGAACTTATGCTTTTAAACTGTGGTGTTAGAGAAGACTCTTGAGAGTCCCTTGGACTGCAGGGAGATCAAACTAGTCCATCCTAAAGGAAATCAGTCCTGAATATTCATTGGAAGGACTGATGCTGAAGCTGAAGTCCCAATACTTTAGCCACCTAATGTGAAAAGAGCTGACTCACTGGAAAAGACCCTAATGCTGGGAAAGATTGAAGGCAGGAGGAGACGGGGTTGACAGAGGACGAAATGGTTGGAGGAATCACTGACTCGATGGACATGAGTTTGAGCAAGCTCCAGGAGTTGGTGTTGGACAGGGAAGCCTGGTGTGCTGCAGTCTATGGGGCTGCAAAGAGTCAGACATGACTGAGCAACTGAAGCAAGCTGATAACATCCATGTGATGATAAGTAGTAACTAAAATCCTTGAGCAATAAATTCCCTTGGAAAGTTGCTATGTCTGAGCAGAAGTTTTCTGTCCTTTAAAAGCTGAACTTGACACAAGAACAGCAGAGACTGAGGTCATTTCAGAATTAGTATATACATGTGGCCTCTCTGGGGCTTCCCAGGCGGCTCAGTGGTAAAGAATTTGCCTGCAATGCAGGAGACTCGGCTTTGATCCCAAGATCAGGAGGATCCTCTGGAGGAGGAAATGGTGACCCACGTCAATATTCTTGCTGGGAAAATCCCATAGACAGAGGAACTTGGTGGCCTCCAGTCCATGGGATCACAAAGCGTTGAACACAACTTAGTGATTGTGCACACGTGCACACGACGTGACCTATGCGATGAGAAACTGTAGCTAGTGTGAAATATCACACTGCATGGATGTCAGTCAGGCTTCCCAGCTGGCACTAGTGGAAAGGGACCTACCTGCAAATGTATGAGATGTGAGAGATGCAGGTTCGAACCCTGGGTTGGGAAGATCCCCTGGAATAGGGCATGGAAATCCACCCCAGTATTCTTGACTGGAGAATCCCATGGGCAGAGGGGCCTGGTGGGTTACAGTCCATTGGGTTGCACAGTTGGATGTGGCTGAAGCGACTTAGCCAACATGCATGCTTGGCTATCAACCAATAAAGGCTAGATGATGCTACAGTAACAATCTCCCAGTTCTTCATAGCCTGAAAAATGAAGATTCATTTCTTACACTACATATTCATCATGGGTCGGGAAGGGGGATCTTTCCTCACTGAAAGACACAGTCTGATGGAAAAATCACCATCTTGAATGTGGCCAATCCAGTAGCCATCCCAAAGGGAAAACAACACTGTAAAATTCCTTACAGGAAATCAGAAATTCCTCCTGGAAGTGGCACATGTCACTTCTCCTCCTCTGTCAGAATTGACCACGCTGTCCCTTTAAAGTCATAATGTCCCTCCTTACTAACTACAGAAGAGTCAAGAAGTACAATTCTATCACGTATCTCAATGGAGGAAAGCTAGATATACTTGATGAGAAACATTGATGACTACCACAGAATTAGATTGCAGTGGAGTAAAGCTCTGAAAAGTAGGATCAAAGTAGTGATTATATTGTAGTTTGCATAAAAATAGAGGGTCCCTTGAATCCTGGTAAGAAGGAAATGAACAGCAGTCTGGAAGTGAAGAGCAGTCCACATAACGATACATCATAAAATATTTATTTCCTGTTTAACAGGCACTGTTCATTCTGTGGGTTCTATTTCTTTCACATTATCTTGCTTTCTTTACAAAACCTTCAACAAAAAGAAATTCCATTGGTAATATTAAGCAAAGACATCTGAATTCCTGAACTGGCCAATATCCTTTTGTATGACAATAGAAAAGGTTATTAATATCTCCTACCTAACGATCTTGAATAACACAGATTCAAGCTATAATAGTATTGAATATGTGTGATGGACACCCCTTTCCAAGGCATACATAAAACATGTCATTGCTTGTCTTCTTATTGTACAAATTATGAAATTATGTAATTTAGCTGGTGTCAAATATGTTTTAAGCATTGTAGGAATTTTTTTATGGGAACTTCTTGGACTGCAATCTCAGATTTTATCCCTGACTTGAAGGATTTCACCGCAGATTTCACTTACCTCGCTGCCTCCTCAGGTGCTCTGTCTCTGAACTGAGGGGGTGTATGTGCCCCTCTCGTGATTCATAGTTGGGAATGGTTTTGATCAGAACATGCATCTTAATTTATGTAGCTTTTAAAAAATTGCCACATAGGGACTTCCCTGGTTGTCTAGTGGTTGAAGCTTTGCCTTCCAATGCAGGAGGTGTGGGTTCAATCCCTAGTTGGGGAGCTAAGATCTCACATGCCTCATGGCCAAAAAACCAAAACATAAAACCAAAACAATATTGTAACAAAAACAATAA
Source organism: Oryx dammah (assembly GCF_014754425.2). Lineage (NCBI taxonomy): Eukaryota > Metazoa > Chordata > Mammalia > Artiodactyla > Bovidae > Oryx > Oryx dammah. The sequence goes on from NW_024070185.1 coordinate 16,173,608, forward strand.
TGACTTTAAAAATGGCCCACATTAAAAAAATCTTTAAAACAGAAAAACAAACAAACAAAAAATAACCTTGCCACATTTACTCCATCCTGAGAATCAGGAAAACTCCCCTGTCAGCCACCCACTCCTCTCACAGACACGTTTATTATAACAACATTTAGGTCTTGGCGAGACTATTTGAACGGTGCCAATTTTAGGAGTACTGGCAGGATGTTTCGGTCTATGAAGTGAGGATGTGCTTATTTGGCCAATTTTATAGGACCTATTATGCAAAAATAATGAAAAAATAACTATATAGCCCACTACTTTTTATAGAGAGAGATAAATGGTACATAAGAAAGGCTATAATGGCCCTTTTTGCTTCCTGACTCCTTACTTGATTTAGGATATCTTATTACATCTTCTCTGGCCCTGGGAATAGGATTTAAACTGTTGGTTCCCCTGATTCTTGTGCCTTCAAATTCACACTCAGACTAAATGACACCACCAACTTTCCTGAGTCTCCAAATGGCAGGTGGCAGGTCATGGGACCTAGTCTCCAAAATAACCTACCTTTATGACTGAAGGTCACTTTTGTAGATTCCCAGACTGCAGAGCCCTTCTTATTGGGTGGTTTCTTGTGAAGGGTTTAGACTACACATCTAGTGCCCCAACATTTAACGCTACCACCCAAAGGACAAGAACCCCAATGACCTCGGTCTGGAATTCAATGAGGCTTACACTCCACAAATCCAACATGGCTATAGCAAACAATAAAGCTGTTGTTACATGAATACTCATCGAATCCACCCCCCTCCAAGGCTCAGTGGTGACAGAGCAGGCACAGAATAATCTCCCAGCTTTTACCCTGGAAGGTGTTGGACTGCCTACCTTATAGCCTGAATTCTTGAAATCACTTTTTTAGCAAGTAAGGAATGCGTCGTCTCATATATTCTTCAGCTTGGTAGAAAACATTCAACATATCACCATCCCCAGTGACCAAGGCTGGCCCTGTAGCTTCATCAACATATGCCCAGCTCTAGGAACTGGCAAATCTCCTAGCTGACCATGTGATTTGAATTTTATACCACATGTACATAAAACAGCAGCAGTACATCCCATCTTCAGAATTTTCAAGTCATCAGAACTTCCCCCCAAACCTACAGCACCATCACACTGCTCTCACACACAGTACTCTCAACTGCATCCAAGGATAAACCTCCAGATGCTGGTGTCCTCCACACTGCATCAATTACATTCTTGAAAGACCAAGTGTCAAGGACCGAGGGCAGAAGGCTTGAGATGTGCAAGAGGGCCAGAATGAGCTGAAGCAACACAAGAAGCAGGGGCGAGTTCAGCACCTGCAGCACGACTCAGTGCCAGCATTCAAGCTTGAGAAAGAGGCAACCAACACACCTAGCTGCTGGCCCCTACTTTCATTTCTGGTCTTAATAATTTGAGGCCTTTTTTTTCCCTTAGTCTATGCTGCTAGCTCAATTTTGCTGAACTTTTGGAAGAACCAATTTTTCAGTGTCATTGATTTTCTCTATTGTTTTCCTAGTCTATATTTCATTTGTACCTCCTTTAATCTAATCTTTAATCTTTTCTTTAATTTGTATGAATATGTCCTTCCTTCTTCTATTCCTTCTTGTTCTATTTTCCTTAAGTTGTAAAGTCAGGCTGTAAGGTGTTGATTTAAGATCTCCCTTCATTTTTAAGGCAAGGATTCACAACTATAAATCTCCCCCACTTAGCACTGTTTTCACAGTGTCCCCTAACTTTTGGTATATTTTTGCTTCATTTGTCTCAAGATACTTCCTAGTTTCTCTTGTGATTTTTTTCTTGATCAATTGTCTAGTAAGACTGTGCTCAGACAGTAAAGAGTCTGCCTGCAATGTGGGAGACCTGGGTTCCATCCCTGGGTGGGGAAGATCCCCTGGAGAAGGAAATGGCTACCCACTCCAATATTCTTGCCTGGAAAATTCCATGGACAGAGGAGCCTGGTGGGCTGCAGTCCACAGGGTTACAAAGAGTCAGACGTGACCGAGCGACTAACTTTCACTTTTTTTTTTCCAGTATATTTCCACAAACGTGTGGATTTTCCAGTTTTCCTTCCATTATTGAAACCTAAATTTATCCTGTTGCAAGTCAGAGAAGATTTTTGTATTAAATCTGTCTTTTTAAAATCTAATGAGACAATCTGTGGCCTAACAAATGGTCTCTCTTGAGTATGCCCATGTACACTTAGGAAGAATATGTATTTTGTTTTGGGGTTGGGTAGAGTGTTGGATCGAGTGTTCCTTAAAAGATAAATCTAATGGGTTTATGGTGTTAAGTCCTATAATTCCTTACTTCTGTCTTCTATTTGGTTGTTCTATCCTTTATTGAGAGTGGGGTATTGAAATTTCCAACAGTTACTGTAGAATTGTCTATTTCTCCCTTCGATTTTGTCCATTTTTGCTTCATCTGTTTGGATGGTCTAGTTTTATTGTGCATGGTGCTGCTGCTGCTGCTGCTAAGTCGCTTCAGCCATGTCTGACTCTGTGTGACACCATAGACGGCAGCCCACCAGGCTCCCCCGTCCCTGGGATTCTCCAGGCAAGAACACTGGAGTGGGTTGCCATTTCCTTCGCCAATGCATGAAAGTGAAAAGTGAAAGGGAAGTCGCTCAGTTGTGTCCGACTCTTCGAGACCCCATGGACCGCAGCCTACGAGGCTCCTCCGTCCATGGGATTTTCCAGGCAAGAGTACTGGAGTGGGGTGCCATATCTATAATTGTTATATATTCTTGCTGTACTGAAACTTGTATTTGTATATAATGTCTTCCTTTTTCCCCTGTAATCTTTTTATTTAACAGACTTTTTATTTAAATCCTATTTTGTCTGATATTAATATATCCATCCCTGTTTCTTTCAGTTACTGTTTGCATGAAATATGTTTTTTCATCCTCTCACTTTCAACCTATTTATGTCTTCGGATCTAAAGAATCTCCTATAAACAGCATATAGTTGGGCCATGTAATTTTATCCATGTTATCAATCTTTGTCATTGGAAAGTTTAATCTATTTACATTTAAAGTAATTTTGATAAGGAAAAATTTCTGTCACTTTATGTTTCCCAGATGGCTTATAGCTTTTTGTCCCTCATTTCCTGCATTGCTACTTTCTTATTTGTGTGCTTATTTGTGTGTCGCTTCTGACTCTGTGACTCAACAGACTGCAGCCTGCCGGGCTCCTCTGTCCATGGAATTTTCCAGGCAAGAATACTGGGACGAGTTGCCATTTCCTCCTCCAGGGATCTTCCTCACCCAGGGATCAAACCCATGTCTCTTGTGTCTCCTGTATCAGCACAGATTCTTTATCACTTGTACCATCTTTCCTGTTTAGCTGGGTTTTGTGTTTTCTGCAGTGAAACATTTTAATCCTCATTTCTTTTTTTGTGTACATTCTATTTTCTCTATGGTTACCATGGAGATTACATTTAACATCCTAACATTATAATATTCTAATTTGAATTTATACCAGCTTAACTTCAACAACATACAAAAACTGTGCTCTTATACAGCTGTATCCCGACCCCCTTTCCGTTATTGACTTCAGAAAATTACATCCTTATATGTCGTGAATCTAAAAACATAAACTAATACTCTTTGTGCATTAATATCTATAATACATAGAGAAGAAAATGTTGAGTTACAAACCAAAGTGACAATAATGCTAACTTTTAGACTAATTTTTAAACACATTAGTCTCTTAAATCATAGAAAAAAACAAAAAGTATTGTTAACAAACAAAAGTTATACTACCACTAGTTTTTATAAATGCTCTTGCATTTAATTTCACTGAGCTCTTTATTTCTTCGTACAGCTTTGAGTTACTGTCTTGCCTTTTCATTTCAACTTGTAGGACTCCTTTTATTATTTCTTGTGGGACAGGTCTAGTGGTAATGAACACATAATCAGCTTCCATTTCTCTGCAAATGTCTTAATTTTTCCCTCACTTTGGAGGACAGTTTTGCCAGATTTAGGATTCTTGGTTGACAGATCTTTCTTTCAGTACTTTGAATATACCCACCCATTGCCTTCTGGTCTCCAAAGTTTCCAATGCAAAATATGCTATTTTTCTTACTGAGAAATCTTACATGTGAGGAAACACTTCTCTCTTCCTGCTTTCAAGGTTCTCTCCATCTTGGGCTTTTAACAGGTTGGTTATATGTGCCTCAGTGTGGGTCTCCTCCTTTTCATCCTACTCAAGAGTCATTAAGCTTTTTGATGTTTACATTCATGTCTTTACCCTCATGAATTTCACAGGTAGTTTTCCATGCCATTTAAAAATATTTTTATGTTAATATATAACCATAAAGGAACATATAATGTTGTTTTTACATGTGATACTAAACTGGTGGCTCAGATGGTAAAGATTCCGCCTGTAATACGGGAGACCTGGGTTTGATCCATAGATTGGGAAGATCTCCTGGAAAAGGGCATGGCAAAACCCACTCTAGTTTTCTTGCCTGGAGAATCCCCATGGACAGAGGAGCCTGGCAGACTACAGTCCTAGGGCTTGAAAAAAGTCGGACACGACTGAGCGACTGAGCACAACATGCACATTAAACATGAATATAGAATTATCATGCACAGCGTGCTCTTCTGTAACCTGCTACTTTTACCCATTTTTAAAAATCTGAACGCTATCTTCATGATGATGTTTCCCTTATAATGTTTGTATACTATTCCACCACGTGAATTTACCACACATCATTTTTCATTCCATTTAACTTTCAAGTTGTTGTCCTTTTGCCTGTTAAAAACTATGCTTTATTTAAAACATTGAGTCCACATTTTTTTCTGGATATGTACAAAGGTTTCATTAGAGTTTATTCCTATAAGGAGAGTTGTTAGGTCATAATATGTGAACATTTTCAAGTTTATAATATATTCAGTCTTGAATCATAACAAAAATAAGTGTTAGTTGCTCACTTGTGTCCAACTCTTTGGGACCCTATGGACGTAGACCACCACACTCCTCTGTCCCTGGAATTCTCCAGGCAAGAATACTGGAGTGGGTTGCCATTTCCTTCTCCAGAAGCTCTTCCCGACCCAGGGATCAAACCCACATCTTTCACGTCTCCTGCATTGACAGGTGGGTTCTTTACCACTAGTGCCACCTGGGGAGTCCAGTAAAAATAAAGACCTGGACAAAAACCCAAAGCTTTAAAATTAGAAGAAAATTTAGGAGAATGTCTTTGGGAGGGTATAATTAAATAAGACACAAAATGCACATATATTAAAACTCCTGAATCTGACCACGTTAAAACTAAACACTCCCGTCCTCAGAGAAAGGTCATACACATAATTAAAAGGAAATCAAGACATTGGGAGATGACATTTACATCTCCCAATACTTGGGGGATACTTTTAAAAGAAAGCATTGTAATATATATATATAAACTAATTCTTTAAAGAAAACAAGATAAAATTATTTTTTAAAGCCAGGACATAAAAGACAAATCATAGAAGATGAAATCTGAACTAAAAATAAACAGATAAAAAAGCTTTTCAGCCTCACTAGTAATTGAGCACATTCAAATTAAAACAGTGAATGCTATTTTTCAGCTATCAGATTGACAATAACCAAAATACCTGATAATTTCAATTACTGGGGAAGATGTAGAGAAACAAGACTTTTCGCAACCTACCATATGAGTATAAGTTGATATATTCCCTTTTAAAAAACTTGAATATATTGTAAATTTGAAAAGTATTATACATACTACAAAATTACAATATTTAAAACAGTGAGCTACTATTAAGAATAAATCAAAAAAAAAGAATAAATCAATGAAAATTAATTGAAAGGCCAGATATATATGCCTGTTTTTATAAAAGTGTGTATTAACACAAAAGTGGCATTCTCAATGAGTAAGGAAAACATGAATGGATTTACTCTGACCACTGTGACTTCCTTTAAATGAGATATCTCCCTACTCTGTTCCCAAGTAGTTCTGGACAAGGAAAGTTACTACAAATAATCCTTTACTGCAGAGAAAACCAGCTGAGGCTCACCTCATTGAACTAGCACAGCATAATATTGCAGCAGTTCTCTGATAAGGGAAGGTATACTTAGGATGCCACGACATCGCTGGCATATATAACACAGATTATGGCTGAAGAGAGGTGGACCCAGTGTTGACAATCTCAAAGGAGGGCTCCTTCCAGCAAAAGGAGAGGTTCAATTGGCTTTTCTGTGGTATTTCTGGTGACAAAAGCCTCTGCTATGAAAACAATTTTTTATTCAGGAATGGTGAGTCACATGAGACTTAAATCCCTGTAGGATCAAGACACATTGTGGGATTTGGGGTTCCTGAAGGTCAATATTTCTTGCCACCTTTATTGATTTTTCTTATATATTAAATAGATGAACTGCCTCACACTTTATATCCTGGGTACTTCTGAGGCATGGAATTAATGTGGGTGTATCAGACTCTCTGTTGAGAGATTTTTCTCCGGTGGAAGTTCGAGACAAGTGAATTACAACTCTACAAATATCCTAGTGGCTCAGAATACCAGTATTTCCTACACACAAGCTGGACCTTGACTTGGCTGCTAAGGCAAACGAATTAAGAGAGCCAAGTTGCAGTCAAGAATATGTCCAAATTAGCTAAATGAAGACTTAATGTTTTCTCAGCAGTAGCTTCAAACTGAATGTTCCTCTCCTCCTTTATTATAATGAGGAAGATAATAAAATTTGCTATGCTCACACTTTCAAATCATGGGAAAAGTGAAAATCCTTTCTCAAGAAATCTTTCTTACCCTTCATCACACCCATCTCCAGTCTAGGGAAGGTAACCCTCTACTATACTCCCACAGACCTTTTATGTGCCCAATCATTACAATCTGAACAACATATCATAATTGTCTGCTAAGTTTACCATCTCACTAGACCATAAAGCCCATGAAAGGTATTTGTCTATTTCCAGCTCTACTCTCTGCACTTAGGATAGTGTCCAGAACAGTGTTTAGCTATTAAATATCTACTGAATGCCAGTGAGTAATTATAGTCGGCAGTTATACACATGTTCTAGTCTTGAATATAGCTATCTTTACTGTTGCTGCTGTTGTTCAGCGGCTAAGTCATGTCCAACTCTTTGTGACCCCATGGACTGCAGCACACCAGGATCCCCTGTCCTTCACTATTTCCTGAGGTTGCTCAAACTCATGTCCATTGAGTCAGTGATGCCATCCAGCCATCTCATCCTCTGTCATCCCCTTCTCCTCCTGCCCTCAATCTTTCCCAGCATTAGGGTCTTTTCTAATGAGTCAGTTCTTTGCTTCAGGTGGCCAAAGTATTGGAGTTTAAGCTTCAGCATTGGTCATTCCAGTGAATATTGAGGGTTGATTTCCTTTAGGATTGATTGGTTTGATTTCTTTGCTGTCTAAGGGACTCTCAAGAGTCTTCTCCAGTAGCACAATTCAAAAGCTTTCTGTACTATTTCTCATATAAAGGACAGAGACCATACTAATAACGTCACATTGTACAGGGACTAGGCAATGGGCAGTGCTCATTTTCTTTTTGATTCTATTTTATGTGTAAAGCCAGGGAGAAGTTGTATCAGAATCAGTGGAAGGAAAGAGGAGAGAGAGGGAAAAATAGGAAAAATTAGAAGGTAACTTCTGTACTGAATCTGCCAGATACTGAACTGTCTACACATATTTGAGGTTCAAATAGTTGAATATGTGTTAAAGACCTCTTGCATGAATCTCTCTCTCCTGAGGAGCTATTTGTCTTTCCCTAGCAGTGGCTGTTTCTCCTAAGCCATTTTTCAATGTCTGCAGTGGTCATACTAGCAATCTGTCAGCCCCCAAAACCTTTAGCAAGCAGGCAGAATAAAAGGCTGAGGAAATTCATTTAGCCAGCAGTAGTTTAAGTCATAGCTGTTATGAGCGCAGCTTGACCCTGCACACTCTTACACCCACATTGTTTTGACACCAGGAGAGAGAGAGAGAGAGTGAGTGAGTGAGTGAGTGTGTGTGAGTGTGTGTGTGTGTGTGTGTGTGTGTATGTGTGTGTGTGTGTGTGTGTGTGTGTGTGTGTATTCTTTAATGCAGTATATTTTCCCCCATGGGTGTTCAACACAGTGTTTTTCTTCCAAAGATCTACAAATATTTTTAAAGTTGTATGGCTCTCAATATTCTATACACTAATAAAGAAAATCATTCCATACATGAAACTGTGAGACAAGCAATGTATTTTAAATTATGTTTACGATAAACAGTTATTAAACTATGTTAATGCTTATAATGAAATCCATTGCTAATTCAAGAACTAATTATACAGATAATGGTCCCTGCTTCTACTTGTCATTTAGCTACTTTAGAGCTTCCAACTTGTTTTACTTAGTGCTTAGAATAATCTAGGAATGGTACAGCACAAAATTAATGCATTAATAAAAGTTGTAATTACATATAGTATCTGTATAGCACAGTTTATACAAATCATTGTTACCAATTTTTTTATTTATTATAATTCTTTGAACAAAACTATGATGTTTTACTATAAAGATAAGAAAACTAAGATTAAAACTTCTGGATTACTTCCGGGGTATTATAGTCAATAAGTGATAAATGTAGGGCTTAAACAAAAGCTTCCTATTCAGTGTCTTTCTACTTTCTAAGGAAATCTTTGGGTGTTTTTAAGTGTCTAAAATTTGCCTACTTCTTACTTGAGGATATGTCAGTGTTATGAGTTGAATTATAGTCCCTTGGACAGCAAGGAGACCAAACCAGTCAATCCGATAGGAAATCAACCTTCAATATTCAGTGGAAGGACTGATGCTGAAGCTGAAGCTCCAATACTCTGGCCACCTGATGAGAAGAGCCAACTCACTGGAAAAGACCTTGATGCTGGGAAAGATTGAGGGCAGGAGAAGGGGGTAATAGAGGATGAGAGGGATGAATTGCATCACCGACTCAATGAACATGAGTTTGAGCAAGCTCCAGGAGATGGTGAAGAACAGGGAAGCCTGGCATGCTGCAGTCCATAGGGTTGCAAAGAGTCAGACACAGCTTAGCAACTGAACAACAACACAGCCCTGAAAAAGATGCTGAGGTCCTTCCTATCTCTCAGCACCTGTGAATATGACCTTCTTTGGAAATGGGTTTTCATAGGGGAGATAACCAAGTCAAGATGAGGTCATTAGAGTGGGCCCCATTCCCACGTGACTGCATCCAAATAAAAAGGGAAAATTTGTACATAGAGGGAGACCTGGACAGAAGGAAGATGGTGTGAAGACACATGGAGAATCCGTCTACAAATCAAGGGGTCCCTGATACTGTCAGACACGAGGACAGAGTCGTGCAACATTCTCCCTCACAGCCCTCACAAGGAACCAATCTTGCTAACGCTTGATTTTGGAGTTTTGCTCTTCAGGAGTGTAAGAAACTGAAAGAACTGAGGGAAAACAAACCTCTGTTTTCTATGCCACCTAGTTTTTGGTTATCTTGCTGAGGCATTCCAGGGAAACTGTTACAGTCAATGACAGCCACTGGTCACTCTATATTTCATCCGCAACCTTGGATTGGATAGAGATTTTAAAATCATATGGCTCTGTACACTGTACTGCTTCTCACTTAAGGAATCCAGAACATAATTAAGGAAGCTCTTTTATTTTATTGAAACCCTTCCTGTATGGGAATTGAACCAATCCTGAGCAAGACACAGAGTTCAATAAACAGTTGATCACCATCAAGAGAATTAATTTTATTGCCATTGGCCCAGCATGATAAAGAATGCTTTGTATGCAAATAATGTTTGTATGCTAACTAACCTCACCTACCAGAATGTTTATCTTTAATGAACTGATATCTGGCCTTAAAAACATTTCTCACCATTTCAAAGCCTCTACCAACACACAGGAATTAGAACTAGAGATGATACTCATTAGCCTGCCCTTCTCTAGGCTCTTGATCATGTGTTTACACATGTGTGCATGTATGTAGGGAGAAGATGAAACCTAGCTTTGCATACCCATCCACAGCCACCCTTAAACTTTCACATTACACTTCTATGTTCATCCCATATTACACATCCCACACTACACTGCTATGTTGGTTCCACCTCTAAACCCGAGTTTCTGACTCATTTTTTTCTCTGTACTTTGTTCCTGCTGGAAATCAGACTTTTCTCTTAACCAAAGCCCATGATTTGGATTCCTGACACAATCTAGTTTTTGCCAATCTTTTCCCCAAACAGATGAGATGTTTCCACTGGAAGAACATCTATTTTAAAATGAAAAACATACCAGAATGTTGATAGTGCTATGTCTTTTCTATTTAGTCATTGTAGTGTGCCCCACTCATCCTTAGTTAAGACTGCCTACCTACTTCAGACCCAAGCTCATTACGAAATGCAAGCGTGCTCAGTTGCTAAGTTGTGTCCAACTCTTTTGCAATCCCATGGACCAGAGCCCACCAGGCTCCTCTGCCCATGGGATTTCCCATGCAAGAATGCTGGAATGGGTTGCATTTCCTCCTTCAGAGATCTTCCTGACCCAAGGATCGAGCCCACATCTCCCGCATTGGCAGGGCATCATGAAATCACTACCACTTATTGAGAAATTCTTATTAGGATGATAAATACATAATTCATGCATATCACATGATAATCCTAAGAGATAGGCAGACTAGTATTCACATTTTGCAGAGAAAGAAACTTAAACTGTCAAACAAATGGATGATTTAAATACTGGTATTAATGTTGAGAAAATGAATGACTCTAATAATTGGATTTTTTAATCCTATTATAAGTCAAGGAGTTGCCAATTCTTTGCCTTCAACTAGATTGACTGAAGGACTTATCAGTTGACAGCTGTTCCTAAAAAGTGTTTTTGATGATTAATCATTATATGATTTTTGTCATGTATATCAAAAAGATTTTAAACTGAGTGACATTTCCATCACAAAACTCCTTCCATTCCCATCTACTTGTCAGTAAATAATATTCTTCAGACATCTATAAAAATGAAAAATAGCAATAGAATTGATATTGATCTTTATCTCATTAAGCAATAACATAAATACATGAACTAATTGAAAATAAAAATGATCCCATCAAAAGATGCATCTCCAGAAAAATGACGACACTGGTATAGACACTAATCAAGAAATCAAAGAGCTGGACTAGCTCTCAGTTTACTGACAGGGTCATTTTGAGTGACTCTAATGACAATCTTAGATATCAACTTGAAAGACCAGAACTGAAAATATTACATCTTACATCCACAGAACAGCCTTCTTAACCAGTTAGAGAAGTCTGATCAAGTCTGAGTAACGGACAGCCTCTGAGATAAATATGACTATTTCCATCAACTTAAAGAAGGGTAAAATAAGTCAATAATAATCATTCTTTCTCTCCCACTAAAGTTCAGTAGGCCTGGGGTGGTAAAGAATTACCTGATGGCCCTCTGTGACAGCTTTCATGATCTAAGTTAAAACAATCTACTCAAATATACCAGTTCGGTGATACACCACAATTTTCTACTCTAGCAATCATATCAAGAATAGAACTGGGAACAAATAATTTAATCTCTGAGAATTTATTCCAACATAATGTGGAATAATGTGCCAAATTACAGATCATTATGAGAATTGAAGCAATTATAGTATGTAAAAGTGAAAGTGTTAGTCACTCAGTTGTGCCAACTCTTTGTGACCCCATGGACTATAGCCTGCCAGATTCCTCTGTCCATGAGATTTCCCAGGCAAGAATACTGGAATGAGTTGCCATTTCCTTCTCCAGAGGATCTTCCCAACCCTGGGACTAAACCCAGGCCTTCTCACATTGCAGGCAGATTCTTTACTGTCTGAGCCACCAGGAAAGCTCATGGTATGTAAGTGAAGTACCTAGTAAGTTGCTCAGTCATGTCCGACTCTTTACGACCCCATGGACTGTAGCCTACCACGCTCCTCCATCCATGGGATTTTCCAGGCAAGAGTACTGGAGCGGGTTGCCATTTCTTGTTGGTGACTGACAACATAAATAAGTACTGATAAGATTTAATTTTAATAGCAGATCAAGTAGGGTCTAGGTTTGCTCCCTCCCATGATAATCCTGCTCTCTCCGGTACAGGCAGTACCAACACTAGAACAATCTACATTCATTATAAAAAGCATGGGGAAAAGAAGTATTTAAGTTTTGTCTTTGACCCAAGCTTTAGAGATGCCCCTTAAATAAACCTACTAAATGGGGACATGAAAGACATGTTTGTAATTCCATTCACTCATTAACAAAACATGTATTAGGCACCTGTATATACCAGGAAATAAGGCTGTAAACTGAAAGAGAAAAGTAACCTTAAGAGACTCTTGAATAACCATGAAAATTAAACACAACGTGATATAAAATGTGCTTTAATAAATGGATATGTTATGGTAAGGGCTTTCCTGGTGGCTCAGACAGTAAAGAATCTGCCTGCAATGTGAGAAGACCTGGGTTCGATCCCTGCATCAGGAAGATCCCCTTGAGAAGGAAATGGCAACCCACTCCAGTATTCCTGTCTGGAGAATCCCATGGACAGAGGAGCCTGGCGGGCTAGAGTCCACGGGTTTGCAAAGAGTTGGACATGACCGAGCAACTAACACTTTCACACTTCTCACTTTCATGGTAAAGGGGATGATTAAAAGAGGTTAGTAAGATTACAAAAGAGGTGCTATTAGAGGTAAAATTATAAAAGTCCTGGATTTTGCAAAACAGGCAAGAAAAGAGACCATGGCTGTTATGATCACTACTGGCTGGCACATTGATGGCAGTCAGTAATCATTTGTTGTCAATGAGTCACTTACTGACTACTTTTCAGTCAATGGGTTAAAGGGTGTATGAAAAAGAAAGATCTGTATGCTTAGAACGTAATAAGTATGTTGATTGACTTCAGATGAGCTGCAAAACTATTTGGGTTTCTTTGGCACAGGTTTATCTATAATTCTTTAAATTTTACCATGAAAGTAAGGGTACCCAACATACCCTCTGGACCCATACAGAACAAACTCCTCTTTCACTGGGAAATGTTTGCACTGTTTACATAATGAGCTCTAGTCTTCACTTCTGTGACTTAAATATTTCTCATACTTACAAAGATTTTCATCTGTTATAAATTCTAGCCTTTTCACTATAGTTGTCATTTTTCCTTAGATATACATCAATATCTTAAATGTCCATAGTGAAACTGAGTGTCTGACATGCAAACATATTGTTACAAATACAAAAGACAGTAGGACAGATGAGAGTGGCTTCATCTACATGCTATTTTCTAGTAGAATGTGTCCCACTGGAGAAAACAAAGATGTCAACACACACTATCTGGGCAAGATCTTTTCTTGTCATGATTTATTAAGTATTGTTTCCTTTCTTCGACACTGTTTTCCTATTGCTAGGAGGAAAACCCAACCCATATCCTGGAAATACATTTTTTTTCCCATTGGGATAACCCATTTATTGCTAACATGTAACTTTAAAAGCTGGAGCATTCCTTAAACATTACCCAGGAGCCCAGCAACCTCAAAGTTTGTGCCCAGATAAGACTCAGAAGAAAGAAAAAACCAAATTCACAAAAATATCCTTGTTTCACAATAATGATGTCTATTTTCCAGATGGCCCATCACGAGAGTCTCTTGATCTGGTCATAAGCATGTTCATAGCCATATGTAGAGATGCATCTAGACCCTTTAATTCTGAAGCCTTGTCTTCTTTTCTTTTCTTACTTTGGGCCATTCTAGAGTCCCAGATATTTTCTCCCTAAGAAGCTACAGTATTCTACCCTTTTGGGTATTAAGATAATCTGAAATTTTTGTAAACAGCACAGTCAAAGCACTACAACTTCTTACTTTTAAAACTCAGGAGCCAGGAAATATAAATCAAATCCACAATAAGATATCACCTCAGACTTGTCAGATGGCTATCAAATAGACAAAAATATTAGCAATTGTTGATGAGGATGTAGAGAAAAGGGAGCATGGAGCACTAGTACACTTTTGTGTAGGAATGTAAATTGGTACAGCCAACTAGGGAAAACAGCATGGAGGTTCCATAAGAAATTAAAAATAGAACTACTATAACTTATCAATTTCACTCTTGGTTATTTATCCCAAGAAAATAAGAACATTGTTAGAAAAGATATATATACTCCAATGTTCATGGCAGTATTATTTACAATAGCCAAGATAATGGAAGCATCCTAAGTGCCTACTCATAGACCAATGGATAAAGAAGATGTGGTATGCATGTACAATGGACTAATACTCAACCATAAAAAAGAATGAAATATTGCTCATTGCAGCAACATGGGTAGAGGATATTATAGTTAGTGAAATAAGTCAGATGGAGAAAGACAAATACTATATGTTTTCACTGATATGTGGTATCTAAAAAACAAATGAACAAACACGACAAAACAAAAACAAACTCATAGATACGGAGAACAAACTGGTGTGGTATCTGGGGGGGTGGGAGGGTGGGGCGGGTGTCGATGAGTGACATAGGTAAAGAGGAATAAGAGATACAAACTACCAGTTATGAAACAAATAAGTTATAAGGATGTATTAAAAGATGCTTCCTCCTTGGAAGGAAAGTTATGACCAACCTAGACAGCATATTCAAAAGCAGAGACATTTCTTTGCCAACAAAGCTCCGTCTAGTCAAGGCTAAGGTTTTTCCAGTGGTCACGTATGGATGTGAGAGTTGGACTGTGGAGAAAGCTGAGCACCAAAGAATTGATGCTTTTGAACTGTAGTGTTGGAGAAGACTCTTGAGAGTCCCTTGGACTGCTAGGAGATCCAACCAGTCAATCCTAGGGGAGATCAGTCCTGGGTGTTCATTGGAAGGACTGATGTTGAAGCTGAAACTCCAATACTTTGGCCACCTGATGCGAAGAGATGATTCATTGGAAAAGACCCAGATGCTGGGAAAGATTGGGGGCAGGAGGAGAAGTGGATGACAGAGGATGAGATGGTTGGATGCCATCACCGACACAATGGACATGGGTTTGGGTGGACTCCGGGAGTCGGTGATGGACAGGGAGGCCTGGCGTGCTGCAGTTCATGATGTCGCAAAAAGTTGGACACAACTGAGCGACTGAACAACTGAACTGAATATATAACATAGGAAATAACAGTTGATGTTTTATAATTTTGTCTAATATATAATCTATAAAAATATCAAATCACTACATTGTACACCTGAAACCAATAATAATATTTTAAGTCAACTATACTTCAATAAACTAAAAGTAGATAAATAAAAATAATATAGGGAGTCGCCACAATGACTTCATATTAGTACATATGAGTTGTGGATCACTATGTGATTTTCTAATTTTATACATAGGCATGGTCACCCCTGGAGACTGCCATCAATTACCTGTTAAGGAGGTGAAGGCTTTTCTTCCCTTAAGCCTCCATCTCTACTGCAATTCAGGTAGTCTGGCATGTGCTCATAGAAGCCAGTCATCTCTTATAAACCATGGATGCATTATTCTTCATTTCTTTCTCTTTTTTTTTTTTTTTTTTGCTCCCCAACTTACAGAAAAGTCTTACACAAATAATGTAAACATCCCAACTTTGGCTTAACTGTTAATAGAAGGACAGATTCCCTCTTAGACAAGAAAGTCCACAGGGAAACAATACCATACATCTCCACCATCATCAAAATGGTGGCAACAGAAATTCCCAAGAAACACCCTCAAGAAAGGAAACAAAGTCTGGTTACAGATACAGAAATTCTCCCTTTGCTGCCAAATCTGAAGAATCTGGTTTCATTCAAGAAGATGTCAATGTATTTATGCATTTATTTGAGATTCTAACCAACTCTAAGCCTGTGGGGTCCAAGGTCTTCCCATTAGTGCCCAACACTGATTCCCAACTCTAGCTGGGTTTCTAGACTCCTCTCTGTAAGAGCTACCACACAACCCTCTAGATTCCTCAGCACCCTGTTGTCCTTCAGACCTCTAGAACTATGAAAGAACTGTAAAAAGATGGATTCCCTAAGCTGATGACCTCAGAAATCCCCAAATCACATCCACTGAAATCCCCAGTCACATTACAAAGTGGCCCAGAGAAGGCTTTTCCTGTACAGAAAGCTCAGTATCAAAGCAAATCCATATTCTACTTCAACACCTGGGCAATTAGAGAAGATCCCATTTGGGTCCCTGTTTGTTTATTGCAATTGCTGGAATTAGGGACCTGTCTTCCTGCCTCTCTCTCTCAGTGGGGGATGTTCAGGGAACAGTTCCTTCTGCTGATCACCAGGACAAAGGTTACCACCATGCTGAAACTTAAGAAAAGATTGAAACTTTAAAACAAATATTTCCCCACTCCATTCAAGTTTAGATAAGAGTCTCAAACATTCTCTCAAGAATCAATAGCCCAGGGCAGAAAAGTATTGTGTAGCAAGGAAACAGAAATCACCACCCCACACAGTTTTGCCTGGTTTCTAGAAATCTCCTTGCAATTCTATATAGATTCAAAGAACTACTTAACTGTGTAGATTTCTAAATACCATACATTTAATATTATCCTCCCAAATGGTGCAAAACTCATAAAAAAAGCATTTGCTTCATTGCTTTCACACTTACAAGAGAAATGTCAGTTTCTGGGCTAGGGTTAACCCCCACCCCACATAATCTAATCAAGAACACCCTACAAAATCCCCATGTCTTGAGTATGTCAAGAATAGTGGATAACACTATTGTCCAATTTCTACCCTTCCATTTCCATATCATCTATAACAGGAAGTACATTTTAGATTTCCACACCCTGAAGACTTTGAAAGTAATTATAACTACCAGCTGAACTTCAAGAGATGTTTTGCTGAATTACACAGCTTGGTTTGCTTCACACCAGCTCCTCATCAGAACAATCATAATAGAAAGATAAAAAAGATTTGCAAGAAATATCTTAGTTGCTGGTCCTTAGGGCTTTAACTCTCTAAAGCCTCTTTCTTAACCTTTAAAAAGCTTGGGGACTATTCAGGTACTCAACTACAATATCATCTTTAATTCCACCACTTAACTATCTTGTGATAACATGCAGTGAATTAAATATGGGAGTGTCAAAAGATAAATAAATGTCTTTTAAAAGTTTTACAAATGTAAGTTTTGAATAAGCTTTTTGTCTTCAGAAGAGCAGTGTTCAAAGGGCTAGATCATCTGTAGGTCCTTAAGAGACCTAGCAAGAAAATAACAATTCCTCTACCTTCTCCATCTCTTCCAAACTCTATCATGAGACTGGACATGAGTTCTAGGTTCTTTCTCCCTCTCCCCCTTTACAGAGAAAGCTAAATTCAGGTCATCACCACTTCTGCCACAAGAAGGATTCCAACCAGTACCTATAAGCTCTTGGATAGCTTCTCTGGGGGCACAGATATACTGGGTTGGCCAAAAATTTTGTTCAGGGGAAAACCCTGAATGAGCTTTTTGGCCAACACAAAACTTTTGATTCTGCTTCCATGTCAGAGATCCACATGACTCTTAAAAACTCGGAAAACCTAGGATTCCTTTTTTTCTCATGTGATCTCATTCTCACATCTTGAGCAAGTGGTTGCAATAATATGTCTACATCTGGGTTACAATGTCAAAAACCATATGAGAATTCTGTACTCTTATTGAACAGAGCAGCAAATGTCAGCGTTCACTTGTTTGAAATGTTGTTTTAGCTAAATGCTCATCTGGGATTTGACAGCGTTCACTGACCTCCTGGGGATATGAGCACACTCCACCAATACAAATTAAACTCAGGCCCCATTATTTTCAGATATGTAACAAAAATGTCACCTCTTCCACAGCACAGCTCCCTATCAGCAAAGAAAGAATTACTCTTCTCTTCTTCAGGGCCCTCCCAGTGCCTGACTCTGAACTATAAATCAGAAAGGAAAAATGACCAACCGAAGTGGCTGTCCTGTGAATTCTAACCACTGAGGTGAACCAAGAATTAGTATTGGATTTTTTGATTGGCACATCCAAGGAACACGTTTTTAATTACAATAATACAATTTAATAATAGAAAATTTTCTAGATGAAAAATGTAGTCACTTTTCCAACCTTCAAAAAATACAAATTTTTCTAAAAATGTGTCCTCTTTATAGATATTTATCATTCAGTCACTAAGTCGTGTCTGACTCTGTGATCCCCATGGACTGCACCACACCAGGATCCCGTGTCCCAGAGTTTGTTCAAACTCATGTCCATTGAGTCAGTGATGCCATCCAACCATCTCATCCTCTGTCAGTCTCTTCTCCTCCTCTCTCCCAGCATCAGGGTCTTTTCCAATGAGTTGGCTCTTTGCCAAAGTGGCCAAAGTACTGGCGCTTCAGCTTCAACATCAGTCCTTCCAATGAATATCCAGGGTTGATTTCCTTTAGGATTGACTGGTTTGATTTCCTGGTAGTCTGAAAGTCTGAGACACTTCTATGGATACGTATATTCATATTGCTTGGTGTCTACAGAAGTTTTAATTTAGCAGTTCAGGACAAAGCTCTCAGGGCAGGTCCTGAGTTCCCATGGGCCTCACCCACTCCCTGAGCTCTGAGCTGACTTCAGGCAAGGGTTGGGGATAGGGTGCTGTGAAGAGTGGGGCCCAGATCTGTTCCCTCTAAACAAACAAGAAGCAACAGATCAATGGCCATCTCAGCCAGGGAGTGGAGAATTTTGTCAAGAAGAGAAGGCAGAAAGTGCTCTGGGGCTGACCTTGCCTCAGGCCCCCCATTGTGAACACAGGACACAGATGTGCACACAGACTGGTCAGGTCAGGCTCTCCCAGTATTTTTGTTTTGTGAAACACATCTTTTGCACACCAAAAAGCAAAAAAATGCATTTAAAAAATCCCACTAAACTTATTCTCAATGTACTCAATGCTCAACTTGCACACTTAATTTTTTTTTTTCACATTTTAACAGTTAAATTGACACAGAATTTGAAACCACTTAAAATGAGTTAGGAGCAGTCTGCCCAGAAAATATATCTGTGTACCAAGAGATGAGATCCCCGCAAAGTACCTAATGATGAGTTTCCTGATCATTTGTCCTAAAGAAGATAGAGAGAGGCTCTCTGCTTATCTCCATGGTGACAACATTCAGATCTCAACAACTCCAGCCTCAAAAAGAGCTATTTCACCATTAGCCAATACAAAGCAGAGTGGTGGAGATATGGTGATTTTTCAAAAGCACTCCACTCTTCCAAATATTTGAGACTCTTTTGCATGTACCTACACTGCTTCTAGACCCAAGATAAGTTGACAGTTTTAGTCAGTTTGTTATTTTTTTTAATAAAAATGCACTTTGATATTGAAGAACACATCGACTTTTTAAAAGAATTTTAGCACTGTATTAAAATGTTACAATATGTGTTTAAGATAGCTTGCTTATAAGTACTGCCAAATATTTCTTACTCAAAATGAAAGCTGGATAATAAGAGGAAGACAAAAGGTGGGCAAAGTACCATGTGACATCCATGTTGAAGTATGGAAAACACTTAAGGATGTTTCTTTGCTGAAACAGCCAGGCTGTTGGAAGGTCAACGTACATGACTCAGATCATGAAGATCATGTGGCTATACTATGAAGAAGCACCAAAACCCTCGATGATACATTTAAGCCTTCAACGCTTATTTTAGAAAAGGAGAAAGGTAAAACTTAATGTAACAAAGGAGAACAGAAATGAATGAAACAAAGGAGATGAAAAAGAAAAGCCAACAATTATTTGGGAAAAAAGTAGACAAATTTCTGAAGAGCATTATTATCAACTCTTCACTAATTAATCTCTGGACCACTCAACTTCCATCAAAATCTCAACAAGGACCTGCATGGAAGTTAAGAAGTCTACTATGAAATTTATATGGAACAGTAAAGGGTCAAGAATTGCCAACAGACAAACTCTTTTCTTTAGGAAGAGTCTAGGGTGGAACTTACACTCTAGAGAGGGGAGTGGAATAGATCACGTGTGTGTATGCATCTCGCATGTCACAAAACCTATCTAATGCTGTGCATATAGGTTTTGTAAATCATCTCAGTCGTGTCTGACCCTGCGACCCCGTGGACTGCAACCCTGGAGGCTCCTCTGTCCATGGGATTCTCCAGGCAAGAGTATTGGACTGGGTTGCCATGCCCTCCTCCAGGTGACTTTCCCAACCCAGGGATCAAACCTGAGTCTCCAATGTCTCCTGCACTGGGCGGCGGGTTCTTTATCTCTAGCACCACCTGCCAATCCATATAACGCTGAATCCTGATTAAAAAGAAAAGTTGAAAAACCCCACTCAAAGCAAACTTGGACATGTTAAGAAGTATGTTCAAGAATGTCCACAGCAACACTATTGGAATAACGACAACAACAAAAAGCTACAAATATCTACCGAGAAGAAAATGGACACAATGCATTGATAAAGAGGGATACTAGTCAGCAGAATAGAAGAAAGAACTACATTCATCTCTCAAACATGAATTAATCTCAGAAACACATTAAATGAAAAATATAAGTTGGAGAAGAATACTCACACTACAATTGCATTTATATAGAAATTTGAAATCACTGCTAAGTAATTTATAGTTGCAAATTTTATAACCAAACTATAAAGAAAAAGTTCTAAACCTATGGGAGGAGAAGAGAAGAAATAAAATGAAAACCTAATGGGAAAGCTACATAAAAGGCTTTAGAAATATTAGTAATCTATTCTTAAACTGGGTGGTAGGTATAGGCAGGGTTGATATTCAAAATATACAATAATCCAAACAGTCTAACTACCAACAAATCTAAAGGGAAAATTGCTGTAGCAATGTGTCAGAGTCCAAACAGTGCCTTGCTTTCCAGGCATTATATGTTTAAGACCTGAATCTTGGAGAGGTTCAGATCCAAAGAGATGGGGCAGTGGGGTTCCAATCAGCAGCTACCTACCAGCCAGTATGGATAGCCTTCAACAGTCACTGCAGCCACACTAGTGCCGACCATCTGAGTAAGAAACAGTCCTGGATATATGAGTGTTCTTTATTCCTTGTAACACATAGTATATATTATATTTTTGTAGATATACAACAGCACTTCCAATAGTAATATAATGTATACTACATGTGTAAGTCATATTTGCAATTTTGGATTTTCTGTTAAGCCCCATTTTTAAAAGTAAAATGGGTAAAACTAACTTAAATAACATTTTGTTCAATTAAATATAACCAAAATATAATTTCAAAGGTACTAAATGTGACTGGAGACTAAGGTCCTGACAAATATAGGATAAGAATTTTATATGTGTAGATAGGGATGGAAAGATCTCAGACATATTACTGAATGAAAAAGAGATACAAAAGAGTACATATGATTCAACATGTTTGAGTATATGGAAAATACACTTTTTTCTGGAAAACTATTAAAACTATTAGTAGCAGTGTTTTCTTGAAGAGAAGAGCTAGAGGACTCAGTATTTTTTCTGAATTCTAAAGCCTCTATGAACTTTAATTTTTTACAGCATGAATGTATATTATTTTTTAGAAAAAAAAAGTTAATAATGAGTCACGTGAAAGTGAAAGTCACTCAGTCATATTCGACTCTTTGCAACCCCATGGACTATCCAGTCCATGGAATTCTCCAGGCCAGAATACTGGAGTGGGTAGTCTTTCCCTTCTCCAGGGGATCTTCCCAACCCAGGGATTGAACCCGGGTCTCCCACACTGCAGGTGGATTTTTTACCTGCTGAGCCACTGGAAGCCCAAGAATACTGGAGGGGTTAGCCTATCCCTTTTCCAGCTGATCTTCCCAATCCAGAAATCAAACCGGGGATTCCTGCATTGCATATAACAGTGAGAAAAATACTATGAAATAGAAATAGTTAATTTAAGGGAAGCCTCACTTACATTTCCCGCCAAAACATCAAAATTATAGTTTGTACTGATGTGGTCATTTGCCCTTCTCTGTCTGATTTGACAGACAGGTAGCCCAGACACACCACAGTGATCACTTGCCCTGTGAACACTCTGCTTTTCTCTACATTGCAAGTCCTGATCTAACTGAAGATAGATGGAAGATTAGGGAATTAAGCAAACCTAGAAGGAAAAATGTCTGAAACTTTAATGGTCTGTGGTTGTACACATTTGAATTCAAATGCTTTGGTATATGCAAGATGCCCAAGATGCCCTAACTCTCCCCTGGAACTGCTAATTATGTAGTCCTTTGAAAGAAGGAAGTGAACTTCTATCTGACCTAATTTGTTCCTGACACAGACGTATTCATGATTAATGCTTCCTTTTAAGTGGGTCGAAAACAACTTTTATGAAGAATCTTATTAAATTTCTTCTTAGGGGCCCCATTACCATTACTGAATAAGATTCCAGAGTCTTCTACATTTCATTTTTGGAAAATCAAGACTACCTAGTTACATCTTTACTTCTGACTCCTTTCTTGTTTTCTGCATATCCTTAAAATCTTCAGCATTATTTAGGAATCCCTCATAAATTCTATCAGCGTTCTTAAACAATTTAACACTGATAAAGAGAGTTGAAAGCTTTGGGGGTGGCCCTGTTTTATTCCTTTAATAATACCAGTTGTGTGATCTTTACTCGGTAGTACACTTTTTATGCAATCAAAATTTTAATAATAAAGTTATTAAAGTTCAGTTCACTCAGTCATGTCTGACTCTCTGCGACCCCATGAACCGTAGCACGCCAGGCCTCCCTGTCCATCACCAACTCCCAGAGTCCACCCAAACCCATGTCCATTGAGTTGGTGATGCCATCCAACCATCTCATCCTCTGTCATCTCCTTCTCTTCCTGTCCTCAATCTTTCCCAGCATCAGGGTCTTTACAAATGAGTCAGCTCTCCGCATCACGTGGCCAAAGTATTGGAGTTTCAGCTTCAACATCAGTCCTTCCAATGAACACCCAGGACTGATCTCCCCTATTGACTGGTTGGATCTCCTTGCAGTCCAAGGACTCTCAAGAGTCTTCTCCAACACCACAGTGCAAAAGCATCAATTCTTCAGTGCTCAGCTTTCTTCACAGTCCAACTCTCACATCCACACATGACCACTGGAAAAACCATAGCCTTGACTAGACAGACCTTTGTTGGCAAAGTAACATCTCTGATTTTGAATATGCTGTCTAGGTTGGTCATAACTTTCCTTCCAAGGAAAGAAATTAATTTAATGGCTGTCTTTTAATTTCATGGCTGCAATCACCATCTGCAGTGATTTTGGAGCCAAAAAAATAAAGTCTGACTCTGTTTCCCCATCTATTTGCCATGAAGTGATGGGACCGTATGCCATGATCTTTGTTTTCTGAATGTTGAGCTTTAAGCCAACTTTTTCACTCATTTTCAGTTTCATCAAGAGGCTCTTTAGTTCTTCTTCACTTTCTGCCATAAGGGTGGTGTCATCTGCATATATGAGGTTATTGATATTTCTCCTGGCAATCTTGATTCCAGCTTGTGCTTCCTCCAGCCTAGCATTTCCCATGATGTACTCTGCATATAAGTTAAATAAGCGGGGTGACAATATACAGCCTTGACATACTCCTCTTCCTATTTGGAACCAGTCTGTTGTTCCATGTCCAGTTCTAACTGTTGCTTGCTGACCTGCATACAGATGTCTCAAGAGGCAGGTCAGGTGGTCTGGTATTCCCATCTCTTGAAGAATTTTCCACAGTTTATTGTGATCCATATAGTCAAAGGATTTGGCATAGTCAAGAAAGCAGAAATAAATGTTTTTGTGGAACTCTTGCTTTTTCAATGATCCATCGGGTGTTGGCAATTTGATTTCTGGTTCCTCTGCCTTTTCTAAAACCAGTTTGAACATCTGGAAGTTAACAGTTCATGTACTGCTGAAGCCTGGCTTGGAGAATTTTAAGCATTACTTTACATGGTCAAATATACTCAGTTAAGACCAGATTTGAAAAACAAAAACATCTGGTCCGACATTACAACCATAAGCTTTGTACAGAACATTCTATAGATCAACAGAAAATACATTTGAGCACAAAAATAGAAAATATTTATAAAGAATCTTTAAGAAGCATTTTATTTCTATAGAACGAACATGTAGCACTGATTAAATATTTACAAGTGCTTTTCCTTTATAAAAATGTATATATTCTTAATAAATGAAGTCATTAACAATGACCTGGTCATCTTTCACTTCAATTTGAATGATTTGTAAGCTAAATTTTGCAATCACAAAAGGGTTTTATTTGTATTAATATATTAAGATATTACCACTTTTGACAAAAAGAAAGCTTAAAATACTTTATATTTCAAAGGAAAATTAGCAACATAACTGTACAATATAGTCTATAATGGTTTTAATGGGAAAAAAAGATTTAGGATTTGAGTGACAAAGCCTCCATTTTATCATATGTTGATACTACACCACCATCCCCCAATGGTAATCCTGTATATTGTCACCCTGCTTATTTAACTTTTATGCAGAGTACATCATGTGAAATGCCAACCAGATGAAGCTCACGCTGGAATCAAGATTGCCGGGACAAATATCAACACCATCCTTATGGCAGAAAGTGAAGAAGAACTAAAGAGCCTCTTGATGAAACTGAAAGAGGAGAGTGAAAAAGCTGCCTTAAAACTCAACATTTGAAAAACTAAGATCATGGCATCTAGTCCCATCATTTCATGGCAAATAGATGGGGAAACAACGGAAACAGTGACAGACTTTATTTGCCTGGGCTCCAAAATCACTGCGGATGGTGACTGCAGCCATGAAATTAAAAGATGCTTGCTTCTTGGGAAAAAAGCTATGACAAACCTAGACAGAGTATAAAAAGCAGAGACATTACTTAGATGACAAAAGTCCATATAGTCAAACCTATGTTCTATCCCAGTGTCCTTGAAATATAGGATCATGGAGGCCATCATCACCAATGAGCCACCCCAACAGTTTCTGATCCAAGACGTCTAGAGTCAACCCTAGCAATCTGTATTTGATCAGACATACAGATTAGTTGACTAATTCATATTAAAGTTTGAGAACCATGTCTAATCCCCAATGGATTCCATACGATTTAGTTATTTAACATTGTTTTATCTTTTATGATGTATTATTACTATTGTTTATAGTCACTGACATTGGTAACTTTTATCTCCCATCAAGAATCCGCAACCCCCGCCCCACCTTAGGGATCTCAGAGTCTTATTTTTTTCTCATTTCCAAACCTACTTATTCAGATAACAACAATTATAGAGGCAACAGAAAATAAAAAGAAGAAACATAATGAGTTTTGGAACCAGACAAACCTTTCCCAACCCTCAGTTTTTCTCAATAATATGAAGATAATATATAATATAGGATTTCCCTGTTGGCTCAAGGGTAAAGAATTCACCTGCCGATGCAGAAGCCACAGGAGACTCGGCTTTGATCACTGGATTGGGAAGATCCCCTGGAGGAGGAGATGGCAACCCACTCCAGCATTCTTACTGGGATAATCCCATGGACAGAGGAGCCTGAAGACTGTGATCTACGGGATCACAGAGTCGGACATGACTGAAACAACTGAGCATGAGTTCACAACACATAACAAAGTTGATATGAGGATTAATGAGCTGATATATTGCTTGGTGTAGTGATAGAATAGCTGTAGACTCAATAAATGTTCATTTTAGTCCTTCTACTATTCTTTACAGTAACCAGAGATATGTAATCCGCATGGCTCCCTAGCACTCCTCTCCAACAGTTCGACTTTGAAGAACAATGACTCAGACCACCTTGCTGAGTATCACAGGTAGAGGAGCAAAGAGTACTAGCTCTGCCTGTGACATAGGTTTGAATGAAAAGGCTAGGAAAAGAAAGTAGCAGATATCCCACTGCAAAATAATGAGCTCCAGTTAAAAAAAAAAAAGGATTTAGGTGAGCTGTAGACTTTAATAATTCTTAAGAACTAAAGAAATAAATATCAAATGGTATAATGTTTTAACTCAACAAGTTATTCTACTTAAAATTTGTACACAAACTAAATAGTGTACAAAAAATGTTTCTATCACAATTAATTAGGACTTCCCTGGTGGCTCAGTTGGTAAAGAATTTGCCTGCAATGCAGGAGACCACCTGCAACACAGGAGACCCTGGGTTTGATCCATTGGTTGGGACGATCCACTGGAGAAGAAAATGGCACCCCACTCCAGTAATTTTGCCTGGAGAATCCCCTGGACAGAGGAGCCTGGCAGGCTACAGTCCATCGATTAGCAGAGTCAGACATGACTGAGCAACTAAACCACCACCACCACCATGGTTTATTATCTATTTGTGAAAATGAAAGAACAAAACCAAGATGAACATATTTTTGATATATATTGATTATTAAAGTAACTGGCAAGCCATCATTATTTGTCATGGAAAGTGAAAGTATCAGTCACTCAGTCATATCCAACTCTTGTGAATCTGTGGACTGTAGCCTGCCAGACTCCTCTGTCCATGGAATTCTCCAGGCAAGAATACTGGAGTGGGTAGGAATTCCCTTTTCCAGGGAATCTTCCCAACCCAGGGATCAAACCCATGTTTCCTGCATTAGCAGGCAGATTCTTGATGCCTGAGCTGCCAGTGAAGCCTGTTTGTCGTGGAGGCAACCACCGAAACAAGCAACCAACCACAAGCTTGTATCAGTACTGGGTATGAAAAATAAACATAATTATTCTGCCAAGAATTCCCTGGCAGTCCAGTGATTAGGACTCTGCACTTTCACTGCTGAAAGCACAGGTTCAATCCCTGGTTGGGGAACTAAGATCCTGTAAGCCACAAGGTACAGCCAGAAAGAAAGAAAGTAAAAGGAGATAGAAACATAGTTCAAATAAATAAGAAAGAAATATATATGGGGAAAGTAGATCACATATCAGAAGCCAAATTACTTACTCGTTATTCTGTGTAGTTTAGTAGAGTAGGTTCAAAGGAAAGTTAGAAGGAATTATTAATTTAGCTCAATGGCTACAGCTATAGGTAACTTCGAATCTATAATTCCCTTACCTCCACAGACCTCTAATGCAATGACACAAAGAGTGAATAAAAGCCCTAGATAACTGCAGATGCAATTTTAGCAAGTTTATTTCAGAGTTGGAATTATTTTTTTCAGATAAATATTCCAGATATAAAGGTGATTAAAATTTCTCTGCATCACCCTATTACAGGGCATAAGGTGATGTCTCTCCTCAGGACCTCAGTTTCCTCGTCTGTGAAGGGTTTACCAGTTTATTCAAACATCTCTAGCACATAAGTTAGTAACTAGCCCACTGTAAATCTATGTTGGGTCTCTTTCTAGAGATTCCTTTATATCACATGGCCCCTGTAATATAATATCCAAGTACAGATGTCAGTGTTTATAATACTGTCTTCCTCTAAAGTTTCTAAATAATATGTGGTAGGAGTCATTAATTTGTTTTGTATACTTCTTTAACACAATATCAGAAAGAGTGTTCAGGTGAGCATTAGTAGGTAATGAATTTTTCCACATAGAGATTTCCAGTAATTACCCCCTTGTGCTTTCATCATAGATAAACCATATTTACTGAGTACCTGTAGCTGGTTAGTTCCACTGACTAGATCAAAACACAGGAAGGTCAACATCATGGAACTCATTAGGTACTGAAAAAAGGATCCTAGGATATTGAGAAAAGGGAACACTTGCACATTATTGGTGGGAATATAAATTAAAATAGCTACTGTGGAAAACAGTATTGAGGTCCCTCAAAAGCTTCATAAAATACCATATGATCGAGTAATACCATTTCTAGAGTTGAAATTAGGATTTTGAATGTGTATCTGTTTTCCTATTTTATTGCAGCAGTATTCACTATAGCCAAGATATGGAAAAAACCCAAATGTCCATGGCCAGATGAATGGATAAAGAAAATATGGTGTGTGTATATATATATATACACACACACACACACACGTACACACACACACCCCACACACATAATGGAATATCATTCAGCCTTTAAAAGGAAGGAAATTCTAATATTTGCCAGCTAGAAAAAGAACCAAACAAAGCCAAGAGCTAGTAGAAGGAAAGACATCATAAAGATCAGAGCATAAATGAGTTAAACAGAGACTTGAAAAACCATAGGAAAGGTCAATGACACAGAGCTGATGCTCTGAAAATATAAACAAAACTGATAAACCATTAGCCAGATTCATCAAAAAAGAGCGATAGCCCAAATCAATAAAGTCAGAAATGAAAAAGGAAAGGTTACAACAACACCAGAGGAATATAAAGGACAGTAAAAGACCACTAAGAACAACTATATACCAATGAATGGGCAACCTAAAAGAAAGGGACAAATTTCTACAAATGTATAATCTCCCAAGACTGAAAAAGGAAGAATTAGAAAATATGAACAGACCAATTACTAGTACTGAAATTGAATCAGTTTAATAAAACAAAAGCAAACTTCCCAACAATGAAAAGTGCACAACCAAATGCCTTCACAGGTGAATTCTACCAAATATTTAGAGAAAAGTTAACACCTATCCTTCTCAAATTATTTTTTTTTAATTGCAGGGGAAGGAGTGCTTTTGAACTCATTCTGCAAGGGCACTATCACTCTGATACCAAAAACAAAGATATAACAAAAAATGAAATTTAAAGGTCAATATCAAGGATGAACAGATGCAAAAATTCTCAACAAAATATCAGCAAACTGAATCAAATAATGTATTAAAAGGATTATACATCATGATCAAGTGGGATTTATCCCAAAGATGCAAGGATTCTTCAATATCTGCAAATCAATTTTATGTACCACATTAACAAATTGAATAAAAATGACATAATCATCTCAATAGATGTAGAAAAAGCTTTTGGATGAAATTAAACAACAATTTATAATTTAAAAAAAAAAACTCTACATAAAGTGAGCATAGCAAAAACATACCTAAACATAATAAAAGCCATATATTAAAAGCTCACAGGGAATATTATATTCAAAGGTGAAAAGCTGAAAGCATTTATTCTAAGGTCAAGAACAAGGCAACAACACCCACTCTCACCACTTTTTTTGAACAAAGTATTGGAAGTCCCAGCCACAAAAATCAGGTGAGAAAAAGAAATAAAAGAGAATCCAAATTGGAAAAGAAGAAATTAAACTGCCACTGTTCTCAGATGACATGATACTATACAAAGAAGGTCCTGAAGATGATACCAGGAAGCTATAGGAGCTCCTTAATGAATATAGTAAAGTTCTAGGATACAGAACTAATATACCGAAACCTGCTGCATTTCTATACACTAAAATGAAGGATGAGAAAGGGAAATTAAGAAAATGATTTCATGAATCTTAAAGAATAAAACACCATTTTACTTTAGTGAAAGAACTTCCTTTACTGTTTCTTGTAGTACAGGTCTGCTAACAATAAATGCTCTCAGATTCTGCTTGTCTAAAAATATCCCTTTAGGTATGGAGAGAAGGGAGCTCTCCTATACTGTTGGTGGGAATGGACATTGGTACAGCCACGAGGGAGAAAAGTATGGAGGTTTCATATAAGACTAAAAATAGAGCTACCATATGACCCTGCAGTCCCCCTCCCAGGCATGTATCTGGAGAAAAACATAGCCCCAGAAGATTCATGCGCCTTAATGTTCATTGCAGCACTGTTTACAACAGCCAAGAGATAGATGTAACCTAAATGTCCATTGACAGAGGAATGGATAAAGAAGATGTGATATATATATATATATATATATACACACAATGGAATGTTACTCAGCCATTAAAAAGAATGAAACAATGCCATTTGCAGCAACACGGATAGACCTAGAGAGTGTCAGAGTGAGTGAAGTAAGTCAGACAGAGAAGGAGAAATATCATATGATGTCCCTTATACGTGGAATCTAAAAAGAAATAATGCAAATGAACTTACAAAACAGAGACTCACAGACTTAGAAAATGAACTTACAGTTGCTGGGTTGAAGGATGGGGCGGAAGGGATAGTTAGGGAGTTTGGGATTGACATGTACACACTGCTATTTTAAAATGGATAACCAACAGGGACCTACTGTACGCAGTGTGGAACTCTGCTCAATGTTATGTGGCAGCCTAGACAGGACATGAGTTTGGGGAAGAAATGATACATGCATATGTATGGCTGAGTCCCTTTACTGTTCACCTGAAATTATCACAACATTGTTAATCAGCTATACCTCAATACAAAATAAAAAGTTTAAAAAATTAAAATGTCCCTTTATTTTTTGCCTTCTGTTACCCATTTTTGCTGAGTATACAATTCTACTTTTTTTTTTTTTCCCCTTTCTTTGTGCTGAATATAATGATACTGCTTTCTTTAGAGTTTTAAGTGTGTCCAAATCTGGCCCAGTCTTGAAGGGAATCAGAAGAGGAGCAGATAAGAGTATGACTCCAGTTCAGTTGTCTCAGTTTAGTACATGTCATGCTACTGCAGATGCTAAGTCACTTCAGTCATGTCTGACTCTGTGCAACCCTATAGACGGCAGCCCACCAGGCTCCCCTGTCCCTGGGATTCTCCAGGCAAGAACACTGGAGTGGGGTGCCATTTCCTTCTCCAATACATGAAAGAGAAAAGTGAAAGAGAAGTCGCTCAGTCATGTCTGACTCTTTGCGACCCCATGTACTGTAGCCTACCAGGCTCCTCCGTCCATGGGATTTTCCAGGCAAGAGTACTGGAGTGGGGTGCTGTTGTCTTCTCCAAGTACATGTCATAGTAGCAGTAATAAATGTAGAAGTAAGACTCCACACTGGGTCTGGCCAGGTAAGAACTTCTAAGTTGGGCAGTCGTATTCATCAAGCTTATGAAGTTTCAAATCTCCATGGCCCTAAAGGATAAGGTTTTGTGGAGTCTAGAAGAGATTCTGTTGGTTTATAAATTCCTAAATCTTCTGTACAGGTTAAGTGTATAAATAAATCTTTTTTTTTTTTCCTTGCCAGAGAACTGTCCAAGAGGCTTCCAAGGAGCCAAGAGTCATCCTTTTGAAAAAGACATAAGACTGCCCCATCAGCTACCTTTTTCACTTGCACATGGTCTTTTACTCTCCCTGGACCTAAGAAAACTTAATTGTAAATGACATTAGAGACCCTACTGGTGAAGCATACATTTAGAAATATTTTTGCTTTCTATTGGTGTTTTAACATTAGAATATCAATTTTATTTCTCTTTCCCAGCTATACTTTCTGGCCTGAGACACAAAGACCAGCCAAAAAGACAGAATTGGTCTAACAAATAAGTTAGTGATTATTTTGGCTAATGAAATCCAAGAGAGGAGAACTGCAAACTAACTTTCTCCTTTGTTTTAGAATCTAACTTAGATTAAAAAAAAAAAAAAAGACTTGACCATAAGTTGCCCTAGAAGATAAAAGTTTCACTAAAAATTTTCCCTCCTGTGTGCTTCGCTTTGGAGGTTCCTAAGAGATCTATCACCAGCCTATGAATAGCTGGCTTTCTTAGCATTTACTGGTTGCCTCAAAGGTGGTTCAGTAGTAAAGAATCCACCTGGCAATGCAGGAGACTCGTGTTTGATCCCTGATCCCTGGAAGAGCCCACATGCCATGGAGAAACTGAGCCCGTGTACCACAACTACTGAGTCTGTGCTCTAGAGCCCAGAGGCTGCAACTACTGAGCCCACGTGCCACAACTGCGCATGCCAGTGCACTAGAGCCCATGCTCCACAAGAGAAGCCACCACAATGAGAAGCCCACGCACCACAACTAGAGAGTAGCCTCCGCTTGCCGCAGCTAGAGAAAAGCCCACCAGCACCGAAAAGCCAGTACAGTCACACACACAAAAAAAACTTGTCTGGCCAGCAGGGAGCAGAACAAACCAGAGATGAGCCCAGTGCTGGGCTTCCCTGGTGGCTCAGATGGTAAAGACTCCGCCTGCAATGCAGGAGACCCCAGTTCAATCCCTGGGTTGGAAAGGCCCCCTAGAGAAGGAAATGGCAACCCACTCCATGTTCTTGCCTGGAGAATTCCATGGACAGAGGAGCCTGGCATGCTGCAATCCATGGGGATGCAAAGAGTCAGACACGACTAAGCAACTAACACACTGGAGCTCAGTGACACAGCTAAGGGCCTTACTGCTGCCTAGAATGGACAGATGTTAAGTTTTCATTGTAACAGGTCTGGATATCAAAGGATGGTTGGCATAAATCTTTACCATTCCTGGTAAAACTAGAATCATATGTTCTACAGTCTATGATAGAGGGAAAAGTTCTACTGGATCTCACAGACCATAACTTCTTCCCAGAGTCACACTATTCTACAACAATGAATCTTAACTTTGAGGCGGGGACATGGAACCCTTTGAGAATATCATGATAATATTTTGCCCTTTCAGAAAACATCCTATTCTCTCTCTTGACACACACCATGAGAGAAGCATGAGCTCCAGGCAACAAATTATTAATTCTTAACAATTTACTAATTAATAAGAATTAATTTCTAAAATTAATCCTTACTAATTGATGGCAATCACTACCAAAACATAATAGAACAGAATGTGATATTGATTCCCCTCCAACATCCTGACCCAAGAAAGAACAAGTGGTTCTCTTAATAACTCAGTCTTAGCTGTAAAAAATCAAAGACTTCATGAAGGCTAAGGAATCTACAAACAGAAATAAATTATAACCAAATGAGCTGATTTACCAGGCATGTCTGCCTTCCAAAGATACTGGTTCCATCACCTCAGCTCTACAAAGCCCAAACTAAACAAAGGGAGACTCCAAGAAAAAAAAGAATCAGAATTGTAAGCTTTTGAGGGACAAAAAAGGAAAAGTCCAGCTTTATATTGCCTTCTGTGCTACGAGTGCTAAGTCACTTCAGTCATGTCCAACTCTTTGTGACCCCATGGACTACAGCCCACCAGGCTCCTCTGTCCATGGGATTCTCCAGGCAAGAATACTGGAGTGGGCTGCTGTGCCCTCCTCTAGCAGATCTTTCCGACCCAGGCATCAAATCCACATCTCCTGTGGCTTCTGAATTGCAGGCAGATTCTTTACCACTGAGCCTACAAATATGACAGCTTTCATGTAATCTACAACCAAAATGAAGTCAGTTGTTCAAATGTGTGCAAAATTTTTATTCTTTCTAAATCAACAGTTGCAAAGACTGGCTATGTACTTAGACAATAGGTGAATACAGGCTGAGATAAAAATACCTGAGTGTAACTATAACAGGGAGTTCCTTTGAGATAACTTAAGATGAGAAAGATGACTTGAGATGAGAAAGCAAAGTGAAAGTGAAAGTCGCTCCATCATTTCTGACTCTTTGAGATCCCATGGACTGACTATACAGTCCATGGAATTCTCCAGGTCAGAATACTGGAGTGGGTAGCCTTTCCCTTCTCCAAGGGATCTTCCCAACCCAGGGATCAAACCCAGGCCTCCCGCACTGCAGGCAGATTCTTTACCAGCTCAGCCACCAGGGGAGCAAACCTGCCATAATATTACTAACACTTAGAGCAGGGGTCCCGAACCTCCAGAATCTAATGCCAGATGATCTGAGGTGGAGCTGATGTAATAACAGTAGAAATAAAAGACACTTTAAATGTCTAATGCACTTAACCATCCTGAAACCATCCCCTCATCCTGGTCCTTCAAAAAACTACCTTACACAAAACAGGTCCCTGGTGTCAAAAAGGTTTGGGACCACTGACTTAGAGGACTTATTTCGGAGAGTTTCTGACAGACCTATGGCCAGATTGAGGAAAGTCATCTTTTTTGCATTCAAGCTTATCTATTGTACCTTGCTCTCCTCGTAGTAACAGAGGCTTGAAAGACACAAGAGAGTACAGCAAAAGGCAGTGGCCTTTCTGGGAAAGAGGAACTAACTTGTAGTGTGAATGAGTATAAGAACAATGGGTATTGATCAGTCAGACACCTAGAAGTGCAGGCAGGGTTACCTGGAAAGAGGCTTTAGGAATCCCTTGCTTTATCTGACCCTTTTTCATATACTTTCAGCTGTAATAGAGTCCAAGATGTCATGCGAGAGTGAGTTAATTACAGCAGAAATAAGCATGCTAAAGGACCTGGGCTCTGGTGTGTCTCTATCACAACACCAGATCCAAGAGGACATGGATCCAGCTGTACCTAGCAGAGGGATGAGTTTATTAGTTTCCCCAGGGTTACAAATGTTGAGATGAAGGAGTCTGGAAGCCTGAGGGTCCTGTGAACCCAGAAACAAGAGCAAATTGAAATGAGATGGCAAAGAATAAAGCCATTTTTGTATAGAGCTTAGCTTCATCTTATTTCAGTATTCTTTGGACTTGGGAAAGAGTATAAGAGAATTGAGCAGATCAATCAGTAGGCATGCATGAAGTGAAGCAATCTGAAGGGGGCCACCTGAGGGGTCTCTGGATGTATAGGAAAGCATACGCTTCGTGGCCACTTAAGGTGACTTAATTCATTTAATGAAAACCAGGGCTTTAAAAAAAAAACTGATTACAAATGCAGAAGATGTTCAGATAGTTGAGAGATGAGAGTGCTGCAGCCTGTAGGCACTTTCTGTGAAGAAAACCCCACGGCTGACAAAAGCACCAGGGAGCCAGCTCAAACATGAATGTGTCAAGGTGACAGGCCCTGAATCTCCTACCGTGGATTCCTGAGAGAGACAGGCACGCATAAAATCATGTGTTCTTTTGCTCAGCGCTAAGGCAGTCCTTCAACCCTTCATCTTTTCAACTAGAAAGAAAACTTAAACAGAGAATCACAGACTTGGAAGGTCCCTTAGAGATGATGTAGTCAAACTTTCATTTTACAGTTGAAGAAACTGAACGAGGCCAGAGGAGGTGGAGTGATTTGCCCAAGGTCACATACATGGTTGGTTCATGACAGATCAGGAATTTAAGCCCTTAGGTCACCTCTTCTACTCTAATATTCTTTGCAAGACACTCTATTTTGATCTGTGCCACAAATTCATCTAACTACTATAAAGGTAAAACCTGAGACGCAAAGACAATGGATTATCACAGACAAGCTCTGTGTAGATCCATCTGATCTCTTTAGCCTGTCAACATCTGTCTGGCCCTGTTGTTGTTGTTTTAGTAGCTAAGTTCTGTCTGACTCTTTGTGACCCCGTGTATTATAGCCCATTTAGGCTCCTCGGTCCATGAGATTTCCCAGGCGAGAATGCTGGAATGGGTTGCCATTTCTTTCTCCAGGGGACCTTCCCAATCCAGGGATTGAATCCACATCTCCTACTTGGTAGGCAGATTCTTTCCCACTGAGCACCTGGGAAGACCCTATCTGGCCCAAGAGCTAATAAAATCAATTAGTGATAAGGCATGTGATTGGGCATGTCTATCTGTCATATGCAAATCACCTGCATATGACTAGTGCTACAAAATGGACATTTTTTTCTGTCCCAATAAGACTAACCATAGTAAAGATTACCAATATATGTAAGATTTTAAGCATTGTTAGGGTGTTGGCTTATGATTATAAGGAAATTTTTAATGTGAGATATTTTACCATGCTAATTTTCCCTTTGGTATTTATCCATAAAAAGAAAAAGATATTTAACAGACATTTACGTTTCTTCTCACATGATGGCAAATTTGACTTCTCATGGTTCCCAAAATACAGATCCTAAATATTTCATAAAACATCATAAACATATACACGACTATATATAAAATATATAACCAACAAGGAAACTATACTGAATATTTTATAATAACCTATAAAGGAAAAGAATTTGGAAAAGAATATATGTAATGATCGCTTTGCTGTATACCTGAAACTAATTCAACATTGTAAATCAACTATATTTCAATAAAAAACAAAAATAAAATAGAACAAATATCATGAACAGAACACAAGAACACAGACTTTTAAAACTTTATATCAAGTCCTGTTAAAAATCACAGTGTAAGGAAGCAGGAGAAATTCTTCAAATCTTCATGTATGGACATTTCAAAAACTAGAATTTACTTTCCTCTTTCAGGATCGAGTTTGGTTAGGAAGGAGGAAGGTGACTTCTTGCTTTTGAGTTTACCAAGGATGGTGATTTAATAGAGGGGATTCATCCCCTTAGAGGAATCACAAGCATTATAAGAAAGCAGAGTGGATCATCCATAGAACAATGAGCACCCATGTCACTAACAGCTGCCACACGTACACACAGACTGAAAGGCATTCAGATTTGACGAAGACGTATACTGACGGTGACGGTGTGCTGTCACGCCCGACTCCTGAAACCCCAGGGACTGTAGCCCACCAGGCTCCTCTGCCCATAGAGTTTTCCAGGCAAGAATACTGGAGTGGGTTGCCATTTCCTACCTCAGGGAATCTTCCTGACCCACGGATTGAACCTGAATTTCTCGTGTCTCCTGCATTGTCAGGCAGATTCTAAACCACTAGCGTCACCTGGGAAGCCCAGGCTATTATGATTGAGGGAGTTTACAAGGGCTAATATCCAGAATATGAAGAACTATTGCCATACAGAACACAGCAGCAGGAGCTTGCTGACAAATCAGAATGAAACAAATGACCATTTTAATACAATCTGCCCTTGGCTCTTGTATGGTTATTTACGAGGAGAAGTGGATGGAACACTTCTGTAATTACAGATACAAGAGTAAAGGCAAAATAAACGGTATCACATATTCATTTGCAGGAAGAGTGGTTATGAAGGTTTGGTTTTGTTGCTCTTCCCATTGCCTCTCCTGCACCTCTCACAGGATGACTGAAGATACCAGGACGGAGGGCTAGACACCCAGAAGGAGGAGCATCTTGGTTTCCCTGTGTGTACTAAGGAGCTGTGCTTATGGTGAATGGCAAAAGCAGGTCATCAGAGAGCACTCTTACCTCCTGTTCGTTTATCTGTCTGATTTCTGCTGCGACACCTTCATTGAAACTGATTTTCTGAGTGTCTCTGGTGACTACTCAATTATCATATTTGATAGGTTCCTTTTAATAGGATCCTCCAAGTCAGCTTTGATTCCCTTTGGCCTCATTGACCTTCTACTTACTCTTGAAACTCTCTTGACCTGGAGGACATCAAAGTGATTCTCATCTGTGGCCAAGCCCTCTCAGTTCTTTTACCAGCGACTCTCTCAGACCCATCAGTGCAGGCATTCCCTGACAATCTTTTTGCATCTCCTTGTACTTACTGTCTTGGCAATCCCATTAGTTCTCCTGTCACAAATTCACCATCAGCTCTCTCCATACAATTATACTTTATCTTTGTCTTAATCACTCGGTCATTCCAATTCTTTACGACCCCATAGACTGGGGCCCACCAGGCTCCTCTGTCCATGGAATCTCTAGGCAAGAACACTGGCGTGAGTAGCCATTCCCTTCTCCAGGAGGTCTTCCTGAGCCAGGGATCAAACCCAGGTCTACCGCATTGCAGGCAGATTCTTTACTGTTTGAGCCACTAGAAGTTTTCTAAAATGAACACAGCAATTCCTTTAATACTCCCAACAACCTACTCTTCTTTTATTATACAGAGAAGGAAACTGAGAGACTCAGAGAGGTGAAGTCAACTGCCCAGGGGTTCAAAGTTAGAAGGTCTATAAACTTAATCCTAGCTCTTAAGTCTAGTGCTTTTTCACCACACCATAAATGTAATGCCTCCAAACATTTCCAAATACATACACTAATGCCCCATCTTCTTCACCAAGTCCCAGACAAATACCACTTCACCCAGTTAATCAGAAACTAGATCCAAATATCCTTATAATCTGCCATCTTCCCCAAGAGCTTCCTCTGTTAACCTCAGTTTTCTTAACTGAAATACAGTTGACACGTAGCATTGTATTAGTTTCAGGTATACAACACAATGATTAGATATTTATATATATTGCAAATTTATGTAAGTCTAGATGCGAAGTACTGACTCACTTGAAAAGACCCTGATGCTGGGAAAGATTGAAGATGGGAGGAGAAGGGGACGACAGAGGATGAGATGGTTGGATGGCATCACCGACTCAATGCACATGAGTTTGAGTAAACTCTGGGAGTTGGTGATGAACAGAGAGGCCTAGCGTGCTACAGTCCATGGGGTCGAAAAGAGTCGGACACAACTGAGTGACTGAACTGAACTGAAGTCTAGTTAACATCTTTCATCATAGCTTTTTTTCTTGTGATGAGAATTTTTAAGATCTACTCTCTTAGGAACTTTCAAATTTACAATATAATTAACTATGGTCCCCATGCCATATGTTACATCCCTAGGACTTATTTTAGAATCACAAACTTATACTTTTTAACTCCTTTCACTTATTTCACTTACCCCCTGCCTCTGGCAACTGCCAATCTGTTCCCAGTATCCATGAGCTCAGTTTTGGGGATTTTCATTTGTTTGATTGATTTAGATTCCACATGAAAGTGAGATCAGACAGAATTTGTCTTTCTCTGACTTATCCACTTAACATAATGCCTTCAAGGTCTATCCACATCATTGCAAATGGCAAGATTTCCTTCTTTTTAGGACTGGATACATAAGATGAAATGGTTGGATGGCATCACCAACTCACTGGACATGGGTTTAGGTGGACTCCGGGAGTTGGTGATGGACAGGGAGGCCTGGCGTGCCGCGGTTCATGGGGTCGCAAAGGGTCAGACACGACTGAGTGACTGAACTGAATTGAACTATTCCATTATATGTACATATTTGTGTGTGTATATATATTTATATGGACCACATTTTCCTTACCCATTCATCCATCAATAGACATTCTATTTTTTATAATGCAATCAGTATGTTCCTGGTTACAAGTACTTGAACATAGCTTTAATGTTTCTATTTGCTACCAATCAGTTGCTACATTTGAGAAATTGCACCTTTAAATATCTCTTGTATCTCCCACCCAACACTTTTTTCAAAAATATAAAATTTATTTATTTTAGTTGGAGGCTAATTACTTTACAATATTGTATTGGTTTTGCCATACATCAACATGAATCTGCCACAGGTGTACACATGTTCCCCATCTTGAACCCCCCTCCCACCTATATGTGAGACAGCAAAAGAGACACAGATGTATAGCACAGTCTTTTTGACTCTGTGGGAGAGGCGAGGGTGGGATGATTTGGGAGAATGGCATTGAAACATGTATACTATCATATGTGAAACCACCCAACACTTTCAATGCACAGTGCTCCTGTCTTTATTCTGGTTTGTAGATTGCTTTCCTAAAGATCTATACTAGTGTACTATTAACCTAAAGTGTACTGATATACTAGTAATGCACCTATCTCCTGTCTCTCCTCTAATTTACTCTATGCCCTGCCTCTGAATTAATCTTCCTTCACTTGCTTTCAGTGGCTCTGCACTGCCTTTAAAAGAAAGTCCAAAGGCTCAAAGTCCCATATGATTAAGGGCCAAGTCTATAAAGAACTTTATCCACACTTCCTTATCTCATGCACTCTCCACTGAGCCACTCCAGACTATTTAGTGCTCATATGAAGATATTTTCTGATGGTAGATGATCAAAAAATATTTGTTACATTATTGGGTTAACCACAAATTTCATTCTGGTTTTTCCATAAAATGTTACTGAAAAAGCCAAATGAAATTTGTGGCCAACACAATAAATCAAACCTGTTTGGAATGAACTGGTTTTATTTCACTATTTGACAGTCAGGAGATTCAAAATCACTTCCTTTTAAGTTGCCGTTCTCACTAGGTAGCCCTTCTTTGGATAAGTGTCCTAAAGCTGTCTTC
Source organism: Oryx dammah (assembly GCF_014754425.2). NCBI lineage: Eukaryota > Metazoa > Chordata > Mammalia > Artiodactyla > Bovidae > Oryx > Oryx dammah. Next base: position 16,213,241 of record NW_024070185.1, read on the forward strand.
TTACCCTTCTCCTGACATCTGTATGTGCATATTTGCTTTCATCGCACAAATGAGTAACTTAGAAATTTGCAGACATCTGTTGTTGTACTTCAGCCAAGACACTATATTGTATGCCAACCAAAATTATTAAAATGATACAAAATTGGTGATATATTCATTTTCCATGAAAAAAATATTGTAAATGCTGAAAACTCATTGTAATAGCTTTTATTCTCACCCAGCATGTAAAATAAATTATTCTCTTCTGTATAATAGCTAAAGTGCAGTTCTACAAAACTTTGTATTTCAGAAATTTATATGTAAAGTTAACTAAAATAATTTGTTAAATCTGCTCATATCAGATGGATTCTAATAATTAACAACTAGAATATGTGGAGAGGCCTCAACAGTCACACAATCTCTGAGTGAAATACAAAGTCTCTATGGTCTCTGAGGCTGTTATCTAGATAGATATGCTAAGAAATAAAATCCTGAAGAGGGACCAAAATAGTAAGTTGACAGAATAAAGCCTCCATTTATGCTGCGTTATATCTTAAAATGTTAGTCTTGAAGTTCAGTTCAGTTCAGTCGCTCAGTCATGTCTGATGGTCCATCACCAACTCCCGGAGTCCATCCAAACCCATGTCCATTGAGTCGGTGATGCCATCCAACCATCTTATCCTCTGTCATCCCTTTCTCCTCCTGTCCTCAATCTCAAAAAATAGCCTAATTATATCATGTTGTATCTTGTTGGCTGTAGCTCATTTGACTCAACATACAGGTACGGCAAGAACAGTGAAGGCAAACATCTCGCACTGGATGTCATTTTCTTTAACAACACTCAATAGTGGACATTCTATTGTGCCTAATGACTCGAAGAAAATTCATCTTAAGCAATTAGAATATTCAGTTCAGTTCAGTCGCTCAGTTGTGTACAACTCTTTGCGACCCCATGAATTGCACCACACCAGGCTTCCCTGTCCATCACCAACTCCCAGTGTTCACTCAAACTCATGTCCATCGAGTTGGTGATGCCATCCAGCCATCTCATCCTCTGTCATTCCCTTCTCCGCCTGTCCCCAATCCCTCCCAGCATCAGAGTCTTTTCCAATGAGTTAACTCTTCACATGAGGTGGCCAAAGTACTGGAGTTTCAGCTTTAGCATCACTCCTTCCAAAGAACACCCAGGACTGATCTCCTTTAGGATGGACTGGTTGGATCTCCTTGCAGTCCGAGGGACTCTCAAGAGTCTTCTCCAACACCACAGTTCAAAAGCATCAGTTCTTCAGTGCTCAGCTTTCTGCACAGTCCAACTCTCATATCCATACATGACCGCTGGAAAAACTATAGCTTTGACTAGATGGACCTTTGTTGGCAAAGTAATGTCTCTGCTTTTTAATATGCTGTCTAGGTTGGTCATAACTTTCCTTCCCAGGAGTAAGCGTCTTTTAATTTCATGGCTGCAATCACCATCTCCAGTGATTTTGGAGCCCAAAAAAATAGTCTGACACTGTTTCCCCATCTATTTCCCATGAAGTGATGGGCCCAGATGCCATGATCTTCGTTTTCTGAATGCTGAGCTTTAAGCCAACTTTTTCACTCTCCTCTTTCACTTTCATCAAGAGGCTTTTTAGTTCCTTTTCACTTTCTGCCATAAGGGTGCTGTCATCTGCATATCTGAGGTTATTGATATTTCTCCCGGCAATCTTGATTCCAGCTTGTGCTTATATTGAAACTATCCAAAAAAAGGTATTTACTTAAAGATGCGAAAGAGCAATGGAATATTACTCAGCCATAAAATGAATGAAATAATACCATTAGTAGCAGCATGGATGGACCTATAGATTGTCACACTGAGTGAAGTCAGACAGAGAAAGACAAGTATCACATGATAACTGCTTATATGTGGATTATATTTTGGGGAGCTCCAAAATCACTGCGGATGGTGACTATAGCCATGAAATTAAAAGATGCTTGCTTCTTGGAAGAAAAGCTATGGTAAACCCAGACAGCATATTAAAAAACAGAGACACTTTTCTGACAAAAGTCCACATCGTGAAAGGATGGTCTTTCCAGTAGTCACGTATGGGTATGAGAGTTGTACCATAAAGAAGGCTGAGCACTGAAGAACTGAAGCTTTTGAATTGTGCTACTGGAGAAGATTCTTGAGAGTCCCTTGGACAGCAAGGAGATCAAACCAGTCAATCCTAAAGGAAATCAACCCTGAATATTCACTGGAAGGACGGATGTTGAAGTTCCAATATTTTGTCCACCTGCTGCAAGGAGCAACTCATCGGAAAAGATCCTGATGCTGGGAAAGATTGAAGGCAATAGGAGAAGGGGCCAACAGAGGATTAGATGGTTGGATGTTATCACCAACTCAATGGCCATGAATTTGAGCAAGCTTTGGGGGATAGTGGAGAACAGGGAAGCCTGGCATGCTGCAGTCCATGGGATCTCAAAGAGGGACACAACTTAGCAACTGAACAACAACAGTATGCAGGATCTTTTTCAAAAAAATGGTTCTTTTTTTTTTATTATTATTAATTTTTACTTTACAATTCTGTATTGGTTTTGGCATAGATTGACATGAATCCACCACAGGTGTACATGCATTTCAAATGAATTTATTTACAAAACAGAAACAGAGTCACAGATGCAGAAAACAAACATCGTTATGAGGGAGGAATGGGTGGGGAGGGAAAAACTGGGAGATTGGGACTGACATAACCCCGCTGCTATATATAAGATAGATAATAAAGACCTACTATATAGCAAAGGGAACTCTACTCAATACTCTGTACTGGCCTATATGGGAAAATAATCTAAAAAAAGAGTGGATATATGTATAACTGAATCATTTTGCTGCATGCTAGAAACTAGCACAACATTGTAAATGAACTATACTCAAAAAAAAAAAAAAGACATACAAAATAGCACTGTAAAACTGCTGCAGAACTGTATTCCTCTACTCTGTTCAGGAGGACACCTCCAACTGTCTCAATTAAGGGGAAATTTCTGGGGACTGATCCACTCTGTTGCTTCTCCAAACAACTCCTTTGGGCCAAAGCTTACAACTGGAGTCTCAAGCTACCCATAGTCTTCCTGTAGCAGTGGGCAAGTCAGTCCATAGCCCAGCTCTATGCTTACACTACTTCCTCCATCCCCTCCATTGGCTCTGCTCCCTTCTGTTTCCTTGTCCAGAGCCTTTTCAGGGAGAGACCATCACATACAAAAGTGAATTGGAAGTTAGAATCATGGTCCTGACTTTACCCCTAACTAGCAGAGTGGCCTTAGCCAATTTCCTTATCTTTAAAAAAAAAAAAATTTAACGTAGACAATTTTTTAAGTCTTTATTGAATTTGTTACAGTATTGCTTCTGTTTTATGTTTTGCTTGCTTTTTTTTTTTTTTTTAACCACTAGGCATGTCGGATCCCCAACCAGGGATCAAACCCACATTTGTTCTATCTTTATTTTTCTTTCTTTATTTGTAATAACTGGAAACACATTTCTCATTACTGTTGTGAGAATCCAATGAAATACAGTCCAATAAACCATGTGGAAAAGAACACAAGTACCCATATCTCTGGCCTACCATCTTTCAGCCTACAAACACCTATACTGACACTGTTCTGAACTTAAAAGAGTATACAAACTGAGGTGTGGAGAGTGACATTCCTAGCACGGTATAAGAAAAAAAAAAATCAATCAAATTGATTCCTGTTTTCTGATTTCAGATCTTGGTAATTTTTTTTAAGACCATGGAGTGCTTAATTCCTCTGCCACTAAATCTTTTCACAGAAAGAGGTTTGCTGTTAGAAGTGGTCAAAGACTGTGATGAATTGGAGAGGAAGAGATTCAGAAGGCAAAGAGGTGTGTTCTGGCAATCAATTACTCTAAGGGATTAAAGCTGATTCCTGAAATTTTTGTGGAGGTACAAAATTAGACTTTAGGGTGTTAGAAAGGTAAAGGAACTATAAAAGAAAGAAAATGAATGTGGAAAATTACTAAAGGTTAAAGAGCTGCCTTAGATTTCATCATTGATCCTTTGGGGAAACAATGAAACATCCTACAAAAGGTCACAATATGGCCCTTTCCTAACACCTTTTCTTTGCATCTCATCTCATATACCCTCTACTGTAGCTGCCTTAACATTCCCCAGAGATCCCCAGAGGCAGCCAGTTTTCTCTCTATACTTACTGCCTTTGACTGGCTTGAATCATCTGCCTGGAATTCCTTTCGTTCATCTGATTCTTTTCCTAATTACACAAAAAGTTAAAAGCCTTGGTGCAGGGAAGGACTACACATTCCAAAAAAGTTGCTATCCCCCAATTTTCCTCTCAGAACCTTCAGCTGCAGATAATAGATAACAACTGCCCCATTCTCTACCAAGAGGTTCTAGACAAACCATGTTTGCTGTTTAGTCACTAAGTCATGTCCAATTCTTTTGCAACCCACCAGGCTCCTCTGTCCACGGGATTTCCCAGGCAAGAGTACTGGAGTGGGTTGCCATTTCTTTCTCCAAGGGATCTTCCCGACCCAGGGATCGAACCCAAGTCTCCTGCATTGGCAGGCAGATTCTTTATCACTGAGCCACCAGGGAAGCACAGACACCCTATAGGACTTGCCTATTAAAGACAGTGAAACGGGTTTAGGTACCTTTGTCCAACACACACATCCAAGAAGGCTATAAAATCGCTGAGGAGAATAATCAGAGCAGATTTATTTGCAGTGATTTAGTTACTGACCTTGGAGGATGAGTCTAAGGCATTTTCCATCCCCTGTTCTCCTCTGCCTTGAGCTAAGTGAAAGGAGCATCAAAAGCAACATGGTGTGTAGGGGACAGGATGGGGGCTAGGAGAGTCCTTGCCAGAGGGCACCCCGCTTGCTCAGTGCCCCAGGCTAGAGGTTTGATGAGCTGAGCACATACACTCACTGGCCTGCCTGTTGGAGCTGAGGGAGAACAAGTTCTTTGAAGCAAGTCACCCTTCCTGAGTCTGGCAAGACAAGGAGGCAAATATTTCCTGCAGCCTCAGTAACACGGAAAATCACTGAGCCTGAGTCATCTTGAAAGCTGATTGCTGAAGAGGATACCCAACTGAAGAGGTATCACAGCCGAAAGACTGGTGGTTCCCAAAGGGCAAAGGGGTGGGGAGGGATGAATTGAGAGTTTGGGATGAGCGGCTACAAACTATTACGTACTGAATGAATGAACAAGGTCCTACGGTACAGCACGAACAACTATAATCAATATCCTAGGATAAACCATAATGGAAAAGAATATTCTTAAAATAATGCATATATAACTGAATCAATCTGCTGTATAGCAGAAATGGATACAACATAGCAAATCAACTATACTTCAGTAAAAAGAAATATTAAAACTGAAAAAAAATTCTGTGGGAAAGTATAAAAGTTAAAACTAGAAAATAAAAGCTTAAAAAAGGACAAGTCCATCAGAAAGGAATATCTGAGATTTTGTGGGGCCTGGCTGAAATAACATATAGAATTTGGGGGAGTCTACTTTTACGTATATAAAACCAGCCACAAAAGTAAAGGTTTATTTGGAATAAGAAAATAAGGAGGGTGTCCTTGGTGGCTCAGTGTAAAGAATCCGCCTGCCAGTGCAGGGGACATGGGTTCGATCCCTGACCCAGAAAGATCGCACATGCCTCGGAGCAGCTAAGCCCAGGTGCCACAACTATTGCGCCTGTGCTCCAGAGCCTGGGAGCTGCAACAGCTCAGCCCACGTGTCTCAGCCACTGAAGCCCGAGCGCCCTACAGCCTGTGCCCTGCAACAAGAGAACCCTCCACAATGGCAAGCCCATGCACTGTAACGAGAAAGTAACCTCTGTTCACCACAACCAGAGAAAAGACCTCACAGCAATGACGGCCCAGTGCAGCCAAAAGGGAACATTTTTTTTAAAAAAAACTAAATAATGAAACACAAACATGTAAAAGCTGGACAAATGCCTCCAACAACATAAATCCAGAAAATAATACTTTAATAGTCTGACACTCTTCCATAATAGTTTCTTCCCTAAAATTTTTTTCGGCTGCATACTTTCAAAACCTGCTCTCCCTGTGAAACGAGAAGAATTGAAAGATCACTTCGTCTTCCCGCAGGTATCATTGAATTGACTTTTTAAACCTGTTTATTGCTGAGACAGTTTCTTTCTACTTTAAATATTATTTTATTGATGCAAAGTGAGTTTTTAAGATGATCATCAAGTTGGGGAAACTCTGAACAGTTTCTTTCGTATCTGTAATATCTGGAAGGGTTTTTCACACACCACCTCTGAGCCTCCTGTGTTTCAAATCCTGCTTCTTCTCCCTGAGCCACATCCGTCAGTGGCCAGGTGCCATTAGACACAATGTTTGTAAAACCTCTGCTCCTGAAGCTTCCTGTGACAGTGAGCGACTGGAATATCTCTAGAAGCCTTTTTCATGTTGGATGGGTAACACAATCTTGTGACTTTTGAACCACACAAATATATCCCTCTTCACTCTAACTAAATAAATCTCAAATCAACTTCCTCTTAGTCAGCTCCCTCAAGTTCCCATAAGCCCTCCCAGTTCACTAGCCACCAGGAGAAGTATTTTAGAGGGAAAACAAAATCAACAGCTGTTTGTATCAAAACAGCACCCTCTTCCACATTTTATGAAAGCACATGGCCGTGCGAACATACTGCTAGGACGCTTCCCAGGGCCTTGACCAGAGCCTGTCCAGGTGAGGGCTCTGAGGCAGAGTCATCATCAGCCTCTGGGTGCACCCACTTCCCATGTGGTCATGTAATTGCTGTAGGCATCGAGGAGGAGACAGAAGATGTCAGCTCCCTCAGTTTAGTTCAGTTGCGTCCGACTCTTTGCAACCCCATGCACTGCAGCGTGCCAGGCTTCCTGCTCATCACCAACTCCCGGAGCTCAAACTCATGTCCATCGAGTCGGTGATTCCATCCAACCATCTCATCCTCTATCATCCCCGTCTCCTCCTGCCTTCAATTTTTTCCAGCATCAGGGTCTTTTCCATGTCAGCTAGAAAATGTATAATGCACACCCGGGAACTGTCCATGGTTAAGGTCCAGAGGCTTTCCCCAAATCCACTAAGTTATGCCCTGAAAGAGCAGGACAGTGTCTGTAATGACCAAGGGCATTAATAGTCAAGAAACAAACCACACCAGCCAAGTAGAAGTCATGTCCACCTCTCTCTGCCATTCTCTCTCCTTCCCAACTATGAAGGAACCAGAAAACAGCAACATGAATGGGAGACAAGGGGAAGGTAAGAAATGGGGATGGGGGCAGGGATTAAAACTACCAGCATGGCTGAGAGGAGGGTGAAGCAAGACAGCCACCCAGTAGCCAGATTGAAGGAGGGGCTCCTCTCAGTCCAAGCTCAGAGACCATACCTACCCTCCCCATTCCCCCCGCCACCCCCATCTCCTGCACCAAGGTCAGGTTTTAGCTGTGGTCAAGGGAAGATGTCTGCAGGCGGTGGAATGGGAGTTTTTCATTCGCAGCACGTGAGAACTTCTAATGAGGTTCTGATCATTTATAACTGAAAGCAACAGAAAGCTGTGAAATCTTCCCAACTGAGGCAGAGAAATAGATCAGATTTAGAGGACAATGGTGGAATTAAGCTTTTTCCTGATTTGGACCCTGATGAGCACTTCCTGTTCAATCAACTGCCTACATGTAAAGAAAGAAGCAATTGCTCTTGTTGCAAACAGGGAAAGACCAAACTCCTCAGCCTGGCATGCAGGAGCATCCATCTTATCCTCCCCCACCTTCTCTGGTCCAGCCATCTCCTCACCACCGTGATACAACTCAGCGTGCCCTGTCAGCCCTGTCTGCCTGGACTTCTGATTCATGCCTTGAATACCCTTCCCCTCTTCTCTTATCTCTTTTTCTACATTCGGGACCATCTCCTCAAGGTTAGATGCCATCTCCTCAAGAAAACTTTTCTTTACAACCTCAGACAAATGAGCAGTTCCTTCCTCTGAGCTCCACCACGTTCTTTTCAGGCCCTTGTTAGGGCACTTAACACACTGCAGGATCTTCTGTTTCTAGTTCTGACTTTTCCCCTAGGCTGTCTTACCCTTCCACGTAGAGTATTATTTAGTCAAGCTTACACGACACTGTCTTTAATACACACCCCAGAACAAATGGTTTGTTTCAGTAAATGTTAGTTACATGAATGAATGCCTTCCTTTTTTTGCCCCATGTAAAAGAATTATATTGGTGCCTCAGTGGTAAAGAATCCACCTGCCAGTGCAGGAGATGCAGGTTCGATCCCTGAGTCAGGAAGATCCCTTGGAGAAGGAAATAGCAACCCACTCCAGTATTCTTGCATCAGTAGTCCCATGGAGAGAGGAGCCTGGCGGGCTACAGTCCATGAGGTTGCAAAGGAGTCAGATATGACTTAGCAACTAAACAACAACAAAACTGTACAACTGGCTGCTAATTTTGTGGGAAGAGGCTCCCTTTGCTTAGTGAACACATTCACCTAATTATTATTACTGTTTAAGAATGCTTGAGCCATCCATCCCCAGTTCAGTTGAGTCGCTCAGTTGTATCCAACTCTTTGCAACTCCATGAATTGCAGCACGCCAGGCCTCCCTGTCCATCTCTGACTCCCAGAGTTCACTCAAACTCAAGTCCATCGAGTCGGTGATGCCATCCAGCCATCTCATCCTCGGTTGTCCCCTTCTCCTCCTGCCCTCAATCCCTCCCAGCATCAGAGTCTTTTCCAATGAGTCAACTCTTTGCATGAGGTGGCCAAAGTATTGGAGTTTCAGCTTCAACATCAGTCCTTCCAGTGAACACCCAGGATTGATCTCCTTTAGAATGGACTGGTTGGATCTCCTTGCAGTCCAAGGGACTCTCAAGAGTCTTCTCCAACACCACAGTTCAAAAGCACCAATTCTTCGGCGCTCAGCTTTCTTCACAGTCCAACTCTCACATCCATACATGATCCCTGGAAAAACCATAGCCTTGACTAGATGGACCTTTGTTGGCAAAGTAATGTCTCTGCTTTTCAATATGCTATCTAGGTTGGTCATAACTTTCCTTCCAAGGAGTAAGCGTCTTTTAATTTCATGGCTGCAGTCACCATCTGCAGTGATTTTGGAGCCCCCCAAAATAATGTCTGACACTGTTTCCACTGTTTCCCCATCTATTTCCCGTGAAGTGATGGGACCGGAGGCCATGATCTTAATTTTCTGAATGTTGAGTTTTAAGCCAACTTTTTCACTCTCTTCTTTCACTTTCATCAAAAGGCTTTTTAGTTCCTCTTCACTTTCTGCCATAAGGGTGGTGTCATCTGCATATCTGAGGTTATTGATATTTCTCCCAGCAATCTTGATTCCAGCTTGTGTTTCTTCCAGCTCAGCGTTTCTCATGATGTACTCTGCATGTAAGTTCAATAAGCAGGGTGACAATATACAGCCTTGACGTACTCCTTTTCCTATTTGGAACCAGTCTGTTGTTCCATGTCCAGTTCTAACTGTTGCTTCTCAAGAGGCAGGTCAGGTGGTCTGGTATTCCCATCTATTTCAGAATTTTCCACAGTTTATTGTGATCCACATAGTCAAAGGCTTTGGCATAGTCAATAAAGCAGAAATAGCTGTTTTTCTGGAACTCTCTTGCTTTTTTGATGATCCATCCCCAGAGATGTCATAATCAAGGGGAAAACCTGAAATAAACTCTTCCATTTGCAATTATTAAGTCATTTCAGTTTAGAAAATTGCCCAATCAGGCACAAATAACAAGCAATCCTCTTGGGTGAAATGATCAATATTTAAACACCATTACCAGAGAGCTCTGGTGATTTTATGAGGGGAAGAAAACACTCTAAGATTCAAAGATTTCAGACTCCCAGCAGTAATAGTTAAGTTATTGACGGACACACAACTTTCCCCAGGTCAATCTCCCTGAAAGTATTCTTCCTTCCCTTCCTTATGCAACACAGCCAGCTCCTCTGAGGTATCAGATCTTTGTTTTCACTAATAACCTAATTTACTTTTAATCAAAGTATCACAATCAGATAAACTGAGAAAGCGTACTCTAAGAATTACTTGAGGTGGAGATGTGGGTAGTTAAAGATATCCTGATTGCTGTACAATTCCATTGATTTCAAACCCTCAATGTCTCCTATCTCCCTTGAATCCTAAACATTTGAGCTCATCCTGAGTGTTCAAAAACCTCTGCCTTTATCAAGTTTCCAAATGACTTTAACTATAAGCCAGATGGACTTGTCATTCCTTGTACGAATTTGTCTTTAGAACAGGGTAATGTTCACAAGAAACATGTTTTCACAGCTTACTAGGCCAGAATAGCATTATGGAATCTCTTTTTTCTGAGTTTGAGAGTCGTAACTAGAAGGTCATAACAATATTCCAGAAGCTTAACTTTGACATATGTCATTTGTTAGGATTATACAACACAAACTACACAGCAATGAAATCTGGTAAGGCTTCCATTAGAGGCTTTAATGAATATAATAGAAAAAAATACTTTCCTGGAGTATGTTTTTATGTACATTTTATGTCTCCCTTAATAATTGAAACTATATTTGAGTGAGAGACTTTTCCTAAGTCACTGGGCTACTCTCTCCCTGGACACAGACCTAGGAAAGGCCAGCTTCTCTATCTAAAGCTCTTGAAAAGTACAGATAAGGAGGAGGGAGGGTGGGGATGGGATCCAAATATAAGTAGTAATTGCTTGAGATAAAAGAACAACTCTAGCCCGCCATATTCCTAACTGCTACCAGGTTGGGGTGACTGGTGAGGAGAGCTGGTAGAGGTATGGCTATGCCAGCATATGCTGAATACGATTTGTTTGTGGCACAGAAGACAAGTCTTCCTCCTCCCATTTTAAAACCTAAATAATAAAGTATAATATTAATGCAGCAGAACTGCAGAATTCTGTTTCCCTGAAAGAGCACTGCTGAAAGGACAGCACTTCCCTTTATGCCCATCCCTACTGACCAGAGTCACAATACTATTATTTCTCTTCCTCTCGCCAGCACCACTTCTCACGACAACCTCCATTTCATTGATTGCTGGTTTGATGGAAAACTACAGCCATCCTCAGAAGCACTCCTTGATGTTTCAAGACAGATTTATATGCCCCTCCTCTGCTTCTGTCAGAGAAGGCAATGGCAACCCACTCCAGTACTCTTGCCTGGAAAATCCCATGGACAGAGGAGCCAGGAAGGCTGCAGTCCATGGGGTCACTGAGGGTCAGACACGACTAGCGACTTCCCTTTCACTTTTCTCTTTCATGCATTGGAGAAAGAAATGGCAGCCCACTCCAGTGTTCTTGCCTGGAGAATCCCAAGGACGGGGGAGCCTGGTGGGCTGCCGTCTCTGGGGTCGCACAGAGTCGGACACAATGAAGTGACTTAGCAGCCTCTGCTTCTATAGCATTCTGTGCACATCCCTATCAGGACACACAATAAACCTTGGTTTTCTTTTCTGGCCCCTTCTCTTGACTATGTGCTACTTAAGGAGGAGAACTGCATCTATTCAATTCTATGTCCCCAAGATCCAACATAGCGAATGACAATAAATGAACATCTGACTTCCCTGGTGGTCCAGTGTCTAATACTCCACACTCCTAATGCAGGGGCCCCAGTTCAATCCCTGGTCAGGAAACTAGATTCCACATGCCATAACTGAGAGCTTTGCATGTTGCAACGAAGATGGAAGATCTTGTGTGCCGTGACTAAGGCTCAAAGCAGTCAAATAAATAATTTTAAAAAAAAGAATGCTACAAGATTATTAATTAAAAAAATGATGAATTCTCAAAAAGAACAAATGCATGTATGAGTATCATAATAAATATAGGTATACTCAATTCTGGAAGTCTGCTTCTCTGGAATCTTCCCTGTCAAGCAGATAACACAATACCCTCCAGTCTCCTTGAGGTCTGTGACATTTCTCACATGTCTGCTTTGAGTGCCCTACTTGGAGTAATTCATTATCCTTTGCAATGAAAATGGGAAACCATGAGGAAGAGCTGTATCAGGCCTCACAGGCATTGGGCTTGCCACATCTGGGTACCCAAGATGCAAGTGGACCCTAACAAGACCAATGTCCACAGAGATTCAGGACTCACTGTCACTAAGTGAGGGAGTTTGTCACCAGGTTGAAAGAAACAATGTGTCTGGGAAAGAATAAAATCTGACAAATCTACCCTTAGAAACGAAAGATGGGAGCAGTTCCTCAAGAGAACTTCTGGGCATCCATGTGCAAAAAGTGAAAGCAAGGCTAAAGGCTATAGAAACTAAGATTTCTTAAATCGCTGCCATTTGCCAAAGTATATGATTTTTGTTTATTTTATGTCTTACTGCTAAATCCAGGAAGTCAATAATCAAAAGGAAAACTCCCCGGAAAGAAAGAAGCTCAGGAGACATCACATCCTCAGACAGGCCCCCTGCTCAACTCCCTGGCCACATGAGACTCCTCCCTCGGCCAGCCTGACTCAGTCCCCAGGGATGGACCCGCCTGCTTTTACCCTGTGTTATGGCTCCAGATTGATTTCCTCATTCCCCATCCCACAGTTCTCAGGACCACATACTGGTCTGCGATCAGTGCCGCCATATACGTGCACTCTATCTTTTATCTCTTCCTATGGGGAGAAAAACCTACAGACCCATCCCTGTACCTCCTAACTGAGGGCATACATGATTTATCATCCAAGAGGAAACACTTTTGAAAGTGAAAGGGAATGCTAGTCATAATTATACTGGGATAGTAGTAAATTCTACCTCTCCTAGGCAAATCCAGAAGAATGCGCACCCAACTTGTAACACCAAAACAAAAATAAACACTGACAGAACCAATGGAAATGTAGTCAAGGAAAAAAACAGAGTATCAAATTTAAAGAGGGAGAAGGCCTGGTCTTTCATAATATATAAGAAATCACCTTCCATGGGGGCCCCATAGGCACAGCAATTTAAAGATAAAACAGCTACAGCAATAGTATTCATAGTAACTTTTTCTCCCCTTGGGGGTAGGGACACTTCCCTAATGCAGTCTCAGCCCAGGAGACCCCTTACAGCCCTCTCCTCTTGGGGGTGAGGGGTAGGGGGACAGAATATACTGGCCTCTCTTCTACCAAGTCATCTCTACAAATGTCCTCAAGGCTTCTCAGCCAGTGGCTCAGGATCTTCGACTTTGGCTTTTTGCTGGTGAACAGAGAAACTTTCATGCATTGGAGAAGGAAATGGCAAGCCACTCCAGTATTCTTGCCTGGAGAATCCCAGGGACAGAGGAGCCTAGTGGGCTGCCGTCTATGGGGTCGCACAGAGTCAAACACGACTGAAGTGACTTAGCAGCAGAGAAACTTTGTGGTCATGTCTACAGATGGCAGGGCTCTAAGTAAAACTTGGAATTATGTAAACCAAATAGTGGTGTATCCATTTGCTATTAAATATAAGCCCACAATTCAATAACCAGTCAGAGCTGACCATGAAAAGTAACATCAAATCAGAACCAGAGGAGGGTCTTATGTATCTATTCTGAATCAGTAGATCCCATTCTTTCAGTCTGAGTCATTTACTCTTTTTCAGGAGTTAGTTTATACATCCCCACTTTCACAAAGTGTTGAGGCAGCTGACACTAAAATATCAGCATATGTTCATAAGATAAAAAATTGACACCAGAAAATACAGAAGACAAAGATTCAGAAATAGTACAAAGAAGAAGAGCATTATGTCAACAACAAAAAGTCTTCTCTTCAGTTTCTAGTTAGTTAGGAGACTTGAAAAAGGAATGGTGATCTGTTGGAATTAAACTGTTCTATCAGAAAACACATTTTTACTTGGATGCTATAGGTAACTATGCCCACGATTGATTGCTATTAAAGTTATATTTCAAAGAAACACAAAATACCCTTCCTTTTCCTTACCTCATTCCCCAAGTACAAAATCGTCCTCTCTTCTAATCTTTCATTCCTCTTAATTTGAATCACAGTATCGATAGCACAGGAAATATATGATTTTCCAGAACACTCAGATAAGGCAATACGAGATCCTATTTTGGAAAATGAGAGACCAGTGACATTGAAGTCTGTCTCCTAGCCACTGCCTCAGGAGTAGGGTAATTACCAGGAACACTGAAATGAATCCTTTAGAGAGGTACTATCTTGAGAGGCAGGAAATGAGAGAGCACGAGCAACATGAAACGTGTGCCTTTGAGCTGATACATTAGCAAATGACTGATGGCAAAGGTTCGTGGCTGCCAAGCTGGAGTGAGGAACAGGGAAGGAAGAGCAGCCCTGATCACTGATTGACACGAGTTCCCAGAGCAGCGGAATCATTTCAAGGCACCTCAAGTGGGATTTGATTGCACATCCTAATGAAGCGCCCGTATAAATGATTCCCATTTCCTGGTGGCCAGAGTGGTTACAGAACTGACCAGTAATCTGTTGCCTCGGAAGTTTTAACATTTCTGAATTCAAAGCAGCATCTCCTGGTGAGTTGGAAGTCCTACATCTGATGAGTCCTGTAATTAAAGACCCACATCACCTTGAAGCAGCCACTTCAGGTCTACTGCATTTTGCGCTCAATTTACTTTTTCACTTGAGGTGAAAAATCTAATTATATGAACAACAAATAGTGTTATTTTTTTTGCCTCTTAGCAAAAGCCCCATGTTAAGTGTCACCAATTATTTAGCTAATCATAACTCTATGCATGGTACTGCTAATCCCTTAAGAGCATCAAACTATTCTGGGTCAAGAAGCTCACTCTCTCTTAGTTGCTAATGAATTTCTTTTCTTGGATTCATCAGGTACGACCCCAGAAGCACGTCAAGGAGCTACTTTAGCATAAAAATTGCCACCTGGATAGACTACATACACTGTGTGGCAGGCAGAAGTAAGAAAAGTTTCACATTAGACACAACTGACTTCAAAACCAGTAGATTTACTCATTCACTGACTTAGTAACACATCACTTGAAAGTTTCTATTTAATGCCTAAAAAGTTTACTATTCAAGATGATTAAATCTTGGGGATTTGCTGTAGAATACTGTCCCCATAGTCACCAATGTTGTATACTACACTTAAAACTTGTTAAGGGGGTAAATCTCATACCAAGTGTCCTCATCACAATAAAAAAATTTACTTACTCTCACAATCCTTATTTTCTCTAAGTGCAAGACAGACATCATAGTATTTTGATCACATGGTTGTTTTGTTAAGATCAAAAAAGACTGTAATAATTATAACTGAGACAGTATGTTTAATGTATTTAGTGTTGACTCTGTGCTAAACACTTATACCAAGCATTCCACACATACAAACATAATATTTAGTTTATAGTATATTCAACAACCTTCATTTATTTCTTCCTCTTTCTACAAGCGCTCTGAAGAAATCACTTGCTAGACAATAGCACTGTTTGTCTCAATTTTTCAGAAAATCTTACGCTGCTCTGCTTCTTTGAGACAAAAATTCAATTCACTATTAGCATGGGAGGTGAAAAGGCCATCAGGAAGATACAAATATGTTACAGTGCATGTATACCAGAGGAGTTGGATGACTTCAAAATGGTATTTCTAACTCCTTTTGCAGTCTGTTTATGAAATAAGCAGGTGATAGCAGTTTCCATTGTGAAGCTTGAAATCCATCAAATGAAAAAAATAAAAGGAGAAATGAGAAAAATATCTAACCCATCTTGCAGTTCATTTCCTTGCCATTTCTTATTTTTTTACCAAGAATATACTAAGGGTGAACATTTCCCAGCAGGCAATCCCTCTTTTCACACAATCAGCTTACTTTGGAGATTTTCCTCTTACGTTCCTCTTGTTTCCTCGTATTTTTCTGCGTGTCACACTGTGACAAAGAACAACTCAGAAACACTCAGTTGGAGTAGTTGGCATGGCAAACGACAGTCCAGGGGCCAAATCCAGCCTTTTCCTGCTTCTGTACAGCCCATGAGCTAAGAACAGTTTTTACATTAACAAATGGTTAAAATAAATCAAAAGAATAATATTCAATAACAGAATACTATATAGAAAAACCAAATTTTACTACCTATAAACAACAGGTAGCATCACCAAGACAAGCCTTTCCTGATTTCCTCTCTATATCATAAGTAACAACTACTATTGGACAATACACGGCTGAGAAAATCCTGGAACACAGGAGCGAGGCTGAAGCACATCCCTTCCACCATAGAGACCAAGACAGACTACATTAGAAAAGTAAAACATCTGCCTACAATGACCACAGGCTTCCCAAGTGGAAAATGGTAAAGAATCTGCCTGCTAAATGCAGCAGACACAAGAAACACAGGTTCGATCCCTCGGGTGGGAAGATCCCCTGGAACAGGAAATGGTGACCCACTCCAGTATCCTCACCTGGAGAATTCTGTGCACAGAGCAGCCTGGTGGGTTACAGTCCATAGCCTTTCAAAGGGTTGGACATGACTGAGCACGTGCAGGCACGTGCACATGTGCACAGATACACACACATGACCGCACCCCCCTCCCCCAGGTAGACATAATACCACACCAAGAGGTCTCCCTTGAGAACACAATTCTTCCTGAGGGAAAGAGAGGCAAGGGTGGACCTGTAGCTCCTCCAGTGTTGTGAGTCGGTTTGTGAGCTTCTCTAGTCAGGCTGGGCCCCCCGAGGTCTCTGAAGAATCTGCAGGGTTTGACCAATGGGAATTTGATTGAGACAAAGAAGGGGGAAGGACTTTACAACAATCAGAACTTGGATCCTGGCAGAGCACTTTCCTACCTGCAGTGTGGAAATAGTAGTACCAACCAGCAGCTTGGCTCACACGCAGAGCCAAGAGTTCAGTTTCCAGTCTGACTAGATAACTCAGCAGGATTCCTGATTCAGGACCTCAAAGGAAGAACCTTTCCAGTCCTGGAGCCTGATCTGTCCCCACCCAAAAAGAGGGGTTGAGTCATAATCTGGCTCACAGCTAAGTGTAGTCCCTGGCCCTAACTAACCAGAAAGGTTAACCACAACACCTAGAAGTGACTTAACCAGCAATGTTTAAGCAGAGAGTATAGTGGGCAGAACTGACCATCCAAAAAGTAAAGCCAGGGGCAACTACTCAGCCAGGAACTTGGGGAGCAGCTTGGCTTGAGTCAAGATCAAAACAAAGAGCCTTTCCAGGTTTGAAGTCCTCCCCTGCTCCACCGAGGCAGGGGACCTAATTCATAATCCCACCTACCGCTGAGTGTACTGTCTGGCTCCTCCCAACTAGAAAGTCTAAATAGGAACATCCAGAAGGCTCTGTGAAGTGGGCCTCCATTCTTCCCAGGCAGAGAAGCTAACTCACAGCCTAAAGCAGACTCGCTTTACATTTAAAAACACACATAGGCTGAAAGTGAATGGTGGGAAAAGATATTTCAAATAAATGGCAAAAAAAGCAGAGGTAACTCTACTTATATAGGACAAAACAGACCTTAAATATTGTAAAAAGAGACAAAGAAGTCTGTTATATAATGATAAAGGGGTCAATCCATCAAGAAGATATAACAACTGCAAACATTTATGCACCAAACATCAGAGCACAGAAATATATAAAGCAAAGCTAACAGAGCTGAAAGGAGAAATAAACAGCAATACAAAAATGGCTGGGGACTTTACTACCCCCATTTTAAATAATAAATAGATCATCTAAAGAATCAGTAAGGAAACAGCAGACTTGAACAACATTATTAAACAATACTATAGAAACACAAGAGTCGGACATGACTGAGCGACTGAACTGAACTGAACTGATAGAAACACAAAGGATTATGAGATTCTACTAAGAAAAGCTACACTCTATCAAAACTGGCCAACCAAGAAGAAATAGAAAGATTCTTAGAAACATACAACCATGAAATTCTTAGAAACATACAACCACGAAGAGTGAATCAGTAAGGACTAGAAGTACCATCAGGCCAATTACTAGTAAGGAGACTGAATCAGTGATCAAAACTCTCCCAAGGGAACAGGGTTCAGGAGTAGACAGCCTCACTGGTGAGTTTTACTAAACGTTTAAGAGCCTTTGCAAATGCTTTCAAAAAATCAAAGAGGGAACACTACAAGAAAAGAAAAGTGAAGTGAAGTAAAGTGAAGTGACTCAGTCGTGTCCGACTCTTTGTGACCCCATGGACAATAACCTACCAGGCTCCGCAGTCCATGGGATTTTCCAGGCAAGAATACTGGAGTGGGGTGCCATTTCCTTCTCCAGGGGATCTTCCCAACCCAGGGATCGAACCCGAGTCTCCTGCATTGCAGACAGATGCTTTACCATCTGAGCCACTAGGGAAGCCCCTACAAGAAAAGAAAACTACAGGCCAATAACCCTGGTGAATGTTGATGAAAAAAATCTCAATAAAATACCAGCAAACTGAATTTAGCAACACCTTAAAACTATCATTTATCAGGATCAAGTGGGATTTATCCCTCAGATGCCAAGATGGTTCAATACACACAAATCAATAAATGTGATACATCACATTAATAGAATGAAAGAAAAAAAACTTATGATCACCTCAATAGACAGAGAAGAAGCTTTCGACAAAATTCAACATCCATTCATGATGAAAACAACAACAACAACTGCTTAACAAGTCAGGTACAGAAGAACTGTACCTAGACAAAATAAAGGCTATATATGACATGCCCACAGCTAACCTCATACTCAGTGACAAAAAGTTGAAGGCTTCTCCTCTGAGGTGAGGGGCAAGCGGAGGATGCTCATTCACTGCTCCTACTTAGCATGGCACTGGAAGACCTAACCAGAGTAATCAGGCAAGAAACGGAATAAAAGACTTCAGAACTGAAATTGTAAAAGTGTCTTCATTTGCAGATAACATGATTTTTATATACAGAAAATCCTTCAGACTCCTCAGAAAACTGTTAGATCTAATTTAAAAATTCACTAAAATTGTAGGATAGTAGTATTTCAGTAAATTAGTAGTATTTCTACACACTGACAAAAAAATGATCTGAAAAAAATTTTTTTAATGATCCTATTTAAAATATCATCAAAAACAATAAAATACTTAGGAATAAATTTAACCAAGGAGGTTAAAGATACCTACACTGAAAGCTATGACATTAATGAAAGAAATTTTTTTAAAAGACACAAATAAATGAAAAGGTAGCTTGTGTTCATGAACTGGAAAAATTAATAATCTTAAAATGTCAAATATTATCCAAATGTCCATATTACCCAAAGCTATCTATAGATTCAATGCAATCCTTATGAAAATTTCAATATCATTTTTTATAGAAGTAGAAAAAAATACTAAAATTCATTACGAACCACAAAAGACCTCTAATTGACAAACAAAGCTGAGGAAAAAAAAACAAAGTGGGAGGCATCAGGATTCCATGCTATGTTTTAAAACTATAATAATCAAAGACAGCATAGTACTGGCATAAAAACAGACACATAGACCCCCCCCAAAAAAAATGGAAAAGAATCAAGAACCCAGAAATAAACCTATGCAGTCATATATACAGCCAACTAATACTCTCGACAAGGTAATCAAGAATAGACATTTCTCCAAAGAAGACCTACAGATGGCTAACAAACATGAAAAGATGCTCAACATCACTCATTATCAGAGAAATGCAAATCAAAACCACAATGAGGTACCATTTCACACCAGTCAGAATGGCTGCAATCCAAAAGTCTATAAGCAATAAATGCTGGAGAGGGTGTGGAGAAAAGGGAACCCTCTTACACTGTTGGTGGGAATGAAAACTAGTACAGTCATTATGGAGAACAGTATGGAGATTCCTCAAAAAACTGGAAATAGAACTGCCTTATGACCCAGCAATCCCACTGCTGGGCATACACACTGAGGAAACTAGAATTTAAAGAGACATGTGTACCCCAATGTTCATCGCAGCACTGTTTATAATAGCCAGAACATGGAAGCAACCTAGATGTCCATCAGCGGATGAATGGATAAGAAAGCTGTGGTACATATGCACAATGGAGTATTACTCAGCCATTAAAAAGAATACATTTGAATCAGTTGCAATGAGGTGGATGAAACTGGAGCCGATTATACAGAGTGAAGTAAGCCAGAAAGAAAAACACCAATACAGTATACTAACGCATACATACGGAATTTGAAAAGATGGTAACGATAACCCTGTATGTGAGACAGCAAAAGAGACACTGATGTATAGAACAGTCTTTTGGACTCCATGAGAGAGGGAGAGGGTGGGATGATTTCGGAGAATGGCACTGAAACATGTATAATATCATATATGAAACGAATCACCAGTCCAGGTTCAATGCATGATACTGGATGCTTGGGGCTGGTGCACTGAGACGACCCAGAGGGATGGTACAGGGAGGGAGGAGGGAGGGGGGTTCAGGATGGGGAACACATGTATACCTGTGGCGGATACATGTTGATATATGGCAAAACCAATACAATATTGTAAAGTAATTAACCTCCAATTAAAATAAATAAATTTATATTTTTTAAAAAAAGGAACACACACACAAAAGAATACTTAGTGGAGAGAAAATAGTCTCTTCAATAAATGGTACTAAGGAAATAGGATATTCACATGAAAAAGAATGAAACTGGAACCTTATTTTACATCACTCACAAAAACTAACTCAAAAATGTATTAAATATTTACATATAAGCATGAAAGCCTTAAAACTCCTTGAAAGAAACTTAGGCAGAAAGTTCCTTGACATGGGTTTTAGCAATGATTTTTTGGATAAGACACCTACAACCCAAGCAACACCATCAAAAACAAGTGAGGCTACACCAAACTAGGAAGCTTCTGTATAGCAAAACAATAAATCAACAAAATTAAAAGACAATCCAGAGAATGGGAAAAAATATTTGCAAACTATTTATTTGATAAGAGCTTAATATCCAAAATACATAAGAATTCATGTAACTCATTAGCAAAATCATCATTAAGTCCAGTCAGAAAATGAGCAGAAGACCTGAATAGAAATTTTTGCAAAGATGATATACAAATGGCCAACAGATACATGAAAAGGGGCTCAAAATCACTAGTCATAACGGAAATGCAAATCAAAACCACAAGATATCTCCTGGGTTTTATCAGAATGACTATCGTCAAACAAAAAGGGATATTAAATATTGAGCAGGATGTAGAAAAAAGGGAACTCTTGTGAACTGTTGATGGGAATGTAAACTGGTACAATCACTATGGAAAAGAGTATGGAGTTTTCTCAGAAATGAAAAAGAGAATACTATATCATCAAGAATTCCACTTCTGGGACTCTACCTGAAGTTGAAGAGGTATCCCCTGAGTTCACTGCAGTGTGATTTACAACAGCCAGGATATGGAAACAACTGAAGTGTTCATTAAAGGATGAATGAACAAAATATCATTTGGCCAAAAAAAGAGAAGGATATCCTGCCATTTACATGGCTGGACACTGAGAGTGTTAAGCTAAGAGAAGTTAGACAAGACAAATACCATATGCTCTCAGTTGTATGTGGAATCTAAAAACAAACAAAGCAATAATCGATCTTACAGGAAAAGAAATTAGACTGTGAGTACAGAGGCAGAGGGTAGGGGTAGAGGGAATTGATACATAAGTACTAGTTATAAGGTAACTAGTTACAAGATTAAAAAGTACCAGGGATGCAATGTACAACATGATGACTATAGTTAGTAATGCTGTGTGACATATTTGAAAATTGTTAAGAGAGTAGATCCTAAAAGTTCTCATAACAGGAATAAAAGAAACATTTTTTTCTATTTTTTTAATCTATATTAGATGATGGATGTTCACTAAACTTACTGAGTCATTTCACAATATATGCAAGTCAAATCATTGTGCACTATGTCTTAAACTTATACAGTATTATATGTCAGTTATAGCCTAATAAAACAAAAGAAAAAATAAAATTGTCTTTATTATATCTCAAGATATAAATTTTCATATGTCTGTATGGAGATAAGGAATATTCATAAATAAAGTTTAATTAAGAAAACATCCTTGTTTATTCACTTTCATATTATCTATGGGTTCCCAGGTGGTGCTAGTGGTAAAGAACCTGCCTCCAATGCAGGAGACATAAGAGATGTGAGTTCCATCCCTGGGCTGGGAAGATCCCCTGGAGGAGGGCATGGCAACCCACTCCAGTGTTCTTGCCTGGAGAATCCCAGGGTCGAGGGAGCCTGGTGGGCTGCTGTCTATGGGGTCGCACAGAGTCGGACACGACTGAAGTGACCTAGCAGCAGCAGCAGCAACATATAATCAACTATGTGTCAGACAGAGGAGAATGTCAAAAAGTGTGAGGGCAACCAAAAAGCCACTAGGAAAACTGAAAGCCAGTTTGAGTGTAGTTTTCTTTTCAGTCGGCGTGCATGCTAAGTCACTTCAGTCGTGTCCAACTCTTTGCAACCCTATGGGCTGTAGCCCACCAGGCTCCTCTGTTCATGGGATTCTCCAGGTAAGAATAGTGGAGTGGGTTGCCATGCCCTCCTCCAAGCTATCTTCCCAACCCAGGGATTGAACTAGCGTCTCTTAAGTCTCCTTGTTGGCAACCAGGTTCTTTAACACTACCACCACCTGGGAAGCCCAAGACCTAACCAAGGGAGTGAGTTCCATGGTTAACAGCCTTAACTTTAAATAATCAAGAGGTCTTTCCTTTAAGTTCATAATGGCTTTGAATTCCTCAAGTGTTTATCCAGGCACAACATGATATTTTAAACATTGCACAAGCTTTGCTGTGATTGGTTAGTAAATAGTTCAGAGAAAATCTATTACACAGGACTATTGTTGCTGGCTGGGGCTTCCCTGGTAGCTCAGGTGGTTAAGAATCCACCTGCAATGCAGCAGACTGGGGTTCAGTCCCTGGTTGGGAAGATGACCTGGAGAAGGGAAGAGCTACCCACTCCAGTATTCTTGCCTGGAGAATTCCATGAACAAAGGAGCCTGGTGGGCTACAGTCCATGGGGTCACAGAGAGTCAGACACCACTGAGCGACTAACACACATTGTTGCTAATTAGGTCTAAGTTGGACTACTGGGCTACTGTACCTGGTTAAGTGTAAGTTATATCTCTAACACTTAAGCTGATTCATTTGCTATCTGGGTCCTAGTCTTAAACTGAGGATCAGACATTCTAGTTTGGAAACTTCAAAACAAAGTAACCCTAACCAAATGCAGGTGTAATGTTCAGTGTTACAGATCAGTTCAGTTCAGTTGCTCAGTTGTGTCGGACTCTTTGCAACCCCATGAATCGCAGCACACCAGGCCTCCCTGTCCATCACCAACTCCCGGAGTTCACTCAGACTCGCATCCATCAAGTTAGTGATGCCATCCAGCCATCTCATCCTCGGTCGTCCCCTTCTCCTGCTCCCAATCCCTCCCAGCATCAAAGTCTTTTCCAATGAGTCAACCCTTCACATGAGGTGGCCACAGTACTGGAGTTTCAACTTTAGCATCATTCCTTCCAAAGAAATCCCAGGACTGATCTCCGTCAGAATGGACTGGCTGGATCTCCTTGCAGTCCAAGGGACTCTCAAGAGTCTTCTCCAACACCACAGTTCAAAAGCATTAATTCTTCGGCACTCAGCTTTCTTCACAGTCCAACTCTCACATCCATACATGACCCCTGGAAAAACCATAGCCTTGACTAGATGGACCTTAGTCGGCAAAGTAATGTCTCTGCTTTTTAATATGCTATCTAGGCTGGTCATAACTTTTCTTCCAAGGAGTAAGTGTCTTTTAATTTCAAGGCTGCAATCACCATCTGCAGTGATTTTGGAGCCCAAAAAAATAAAGTCTGACACTGTTTCAACTCTTTCCCCATCTATTTCCCATGGAGTGATGGGACCAGATGCCATGATCTTCGTTTTCTGAATGTTGAGCTTTAAGCCAACTTTTTCACTCTCCACTTTCACTTTCGTTGATCTATAAGATATATTATATTCAGATTGAGTGCAACACTTTCACAGCATCATCTTTCAGGATTTGAAATAGCTCAACTGGAATTCCATCACCTCCACTTTATTTGTAGTGATGCTTTCTAAGGCCCACTTGACTTCACATTCTGAGATGTCTGGCTCTAGGTGAGTGATCACACCATCATGATTAACTTGGTCGTGAAGATCTTTTTTGTACTGTTCTTCTGTTTATTCTTGCCACCTCTTCTTAATATCTTCTGCTTCTGTTAGGTCCACACCATTTCTGTCCTTTATCAAGGCCATCTTTGCATGAAATGTTCCCTTGGTATCTCTAATTTTCTTGAAGAGATCTCTAGTCTTTCTCATTGTGTTGTTTTCCTCTGTTTCTTTGCATTGATCGCTGAAGAAGGCTTTCTTATCTCTTCTTGCTGTTCTTTGGAACTCTGAATTAAGATGCTTATATCTTTTGCTTTCTCCTTTGCTTTTTGCTTCTCTATCACCTAGAGCCAGACATCCTAGAATGTGAAGTCAAGTGGGCCTTAGAAAGCATCACTACGAACAAAGCTAGTGGAGGTGATGGAATTCCGGTAGAGCTATTTCATTCCTGAAAGATGATGCTGTGAAAGTGCTGCACTCAATATGCCAGCAAATTTGGAAAACTCAGCAGTGGCCACAGGACTGGAAAAGGTCAGTTTTCATTCCAATGCCAAAGAAAGGCAATGCCAAAGAATGCTCATTACCCCACAATTGCACTCATCTCACATGCTAGTAAAGTAATGCTCAAAATTCTCCAAGCCAGGCTTCAGCAATACGTGAACCGTGAACTTCCTGATGTTCAAGCTGGTTTTAGAAAAGGCAGAGGAACCAGAGATCAAATTGCCAACATCCGCTGGATCATGGAAAAAGCAAGAGAGTTCCAGAAAAACAGCTATTTCTGCTTTCTTGACTATGCCAAAGCCTTTGACTATGTGGATCACAATAAACTGTGGAAAATTCTGAAAGAGATGGGACTACCAGACCACCTGACCTGCCTCTTGAGACATCTGTATGCAGGTCAGGAAGCAACAGTTAGAACTGGACATGGAACAACAGACTGGTTCCAAATAGGAAAAGGAGTACGTCAAGGCTGTATATTGTCACCCTGCTTATTGAACTTACATGCAGAGTACATCATGAGAAACGCTGGGCTGGAAGAAACACAAGCTGGAATCAAGATTGCCGGGAAAAATATCAATAACCTCAGATATGCAGATGACACCACCCTTATGGCAGAAAGTGGAGAGGAACTAAAAAGCCACTTGATGAAAGTGAAAGAAGAGAGTGAAAAAGTTGGCCTAAAGCTCAACATTCAGAAAACTAAGATCATGGCATCTGGTCCCATCACTTCATGGCAAATAGATGGGGAAAGAGTGGAAACAGTGTCAGACTTTATTTTTTTGGGCTCCAAAATCACTGAAGATGGTGATTGCAGCCATGAAATTAAAACATGCTTACTCCTTGGAAGAAAAGTTATGACCAACCTAGACAGCATATTAAAAAGCAGAGACATTACTTTGCCGACTAAGGTCCATCTAGTCAAGGCTATGGTTTTTCCAGGGGTCATGTATGGATGTGAGAGTTGGACTGTGAAGAAGGCTGAGCGCCGAAGAATTGATGCTTTTGAACTGTGGTGTTGGAGAAGACTCTTGAGAGTCCCTTGGACTGCAAGGAGATCCAGCCAGTCCATTCTGATGGAGATCAGTCCTGGGATTTCTTTGGAAGGAATGATGCTAAAGCTGAAACTCCAGTACTTTGGCCACCTGATGCGAAGAGTTGACTCATTGGAAAAGACTCTGATGCTGGGAGGGACTGGGGGCAGGAGGAGAAGGGGACGACAGAGGATGAGATGGCTGGATGGCATCACTGACTCGATGTACAGGAGTCTAAGTGAACTCCGGGAGTTGGTGATGGACAGGGAGGCCTGGTGTGCTGCGATTCATGAGGTCGCAAAGAGTCAGACACGACTAAGCGACTGAACTGAAGATATATTAATTACAGCAGTTAATTATTTTGGTTATATTTCTCTGTTGACTATAAAATGGAATCTGGATATATATGCATATGGCTATGAGAACTTTACAAGAGAAGTCTGGGGCCAGATGTCCACCCAAGAGTTGAAAATTTTGCTGTCAACCACTGAAATTGTTTGGAAATGATATAGTTAGGAAACTTGAAGAATTTAAGTGAAAGAACTTGATATAAAAAGGGACAGAAAAGTATATAAACGGCACAATCAAGAATATACATGTTTTACTCTGAAATAAAACTAAGAAGATAATTCCTCAATTAGGCTTAATACTAAACCTCCCTAGTGGGTTTTTTTTTTTTAAAACAAGCTGGATATCACTTACTATAATCTAACAATATTCATTAATTTGCAACTAAGTTTTTCTGTCCGGGTTATAACTTCAACAAGAGTCTAGAGCTTTCTTTAAAAGCTAGGACATTTAAAAGCATAGAAGTTAAATTCCTTTGTATTCTAGGAATTTTTCAGTTATCTTATCCTGGGAGTATGGAAGTCCTATTAATAAACACTCCATAAGCCAATCGAAATAGGAACACCTTTAAATATGAACCTTTATAATGTAATCTATTAATCCCCTCCCAAAAAGGTAAAAGTATTTCCACCTATTTGCTCAGAAAATCATGAATACTCACAAAGTAAAGGATTATTATCAACATCCTGGTTAGGTAGGGAAATTTGGAGGTCAATATTCTCTATAGTAAAGTCATTTTCCCTGGTACTGATTCTTGGGCAGCTAGCTTAATCTGGGAACAAAATTTCCTAAATCCAACATAAGGAGGTTATAGTTAGGGCCATTTCTCTCTATTTCATAGAAACTATCTTCTCTAACATTATTCCAACTGGACTGTGCATTAAGATAGGGTCTGGACTCTAAGGGTTTTTTCCCCTTACTTTTTTCTAACCACTCAAAGGTTTTCTCCACATCTGATTTAGCTCATTTGTGAATTTCTTTTAAATTGTTCTATTACATTCAAGAGAGATGAAAAGTTTATGCACTGAGAATGCTTCAGATTTTTCAGGTCTTAATGAAAGGCCATGAAACTCAAGAAGAACCAGAAGTAATACTTTCTATTCAACCAGCATTTTCTTTTCAATACATTTTCATTCCTTATTTTACTATAGTTCCATTGCTCATATATTCTATGTAGAGCAGTTTGTATCTGTTAATCCCATCTTCCTAATTTACCCCGTATTTTTTATTCAAGCATTGTAAAACAAAAAAGGAAAACTCACTTGGAATTCAGAAAGATCTGTTTTTCAATCCAAATAGAAATTAGATTGATTCTCAATTCTTTTCATCTTTGTATACAGTTCTCTATCAATGGCACATACGACTCAAGAAGAGATTCCTGAAGTGCACAGAAATGACAGCTTGTTGTGACTAATTTCTAAAGGTTCTGGGGGAGAGAGAGAAAGAGTGCATGCCTGTACACAACTGAGAATGAAACAGAGATCTGACCATAGATACAAAAGATACTATCAATATGAAGAGACCATTGAAAAAAATCTTTTTTTTATGAAAAAAGGGCTTTTTAAGCTTTTTGTCTGTTTACAGACACATACAGAGAAAATCAGTAACTTCAGTTGCACATTTGTATCAAAAATAAACACAGACACTGTAGGTCAATTACTTTATTTTGCCCTTAGAAATCTTCATAGACTTTCATTTGTAAACATTGGTTTCACGATGGGACCTCCTACCTAGACATTATAGCTACACCAGTGCTTCCGGGTGATGGACGCCGAGAGTCCTAGAGAGCAGCAGTCCCCAACCTTTCAGGCACCAGGGTGCACTTTCATGGAAGACAATCTTCCACAGACCAGGGGTGGGCTGGAGGGGAGCGGATGGTTGGGGGATGATTCAAGCACATGACATTTACTGTGCACTTTATTTCTGTTATTATTATATCAGCTCCACCTCAGATCCTGAGGTCGGGAAGATCTGCTGGAGAAGGGAATGGCAACCCACTTCAGTATCCTTGACTGGGAAATCTCGTGGATAGAGGAGTCTGGTGGGCTGCAGTCCATGGGTCACAAAGAGTCAGACACAACTTAGCAACTAAACGACAATGGAGAAAACCAGTAACTTCAGCTGCACATTTGTATGCAAAGCACATCGGTGGACATCGTAGATGCATTGCTTTATTTTGCCTTAGGAAATTTCATAGACTTTCATATGTAAACATCAGTTTCACAGCTGGAGTATCCTATCTAGACACTGCAGACGAAGAATTTACCAAAAAGGGAAAAGCAAAGGAAATGACACAAGCGACTTAACCTCGTGGCTGAACTCACTAGTCATTGGCCTGAGTAAATGCAGTCAGATTAATGGCAGAGAGACAGATGGCTTAGATGTCAAACAACACTAGAATCATCATGACAGACACGCAAGAATCCTAGCATCAAGAGACAGCCAGATGACTCCTGACACTTAACAGAGACCAGATTCCCTGTTGTTGGACCACGAAATTACAAAGACCAGATGAGCAGAGTAAAACAGCACTTTCCCTATTACTGCCACGAAGAGAAGGAACGGAACGACCATGCAAAAATTATAACCGGGACAAAACTACACAGGGCCAGGAACCAAATCCCATTCATGCAGGCTAAAACTTACCTGCTAAATAGGCAGAGTTCCTCAAGATGAAGAGGGTGAAAAACAATCAGTGGTAAGCCATGAACCTAGTAGTACACAGAGTTAAATCCAATGGATAATGAGAGGCTGTTTAGTAATACCGTTGCACTGTAATTGCTAAATATGTTTACAGAACTCATTTTGTCTTACAGGCTCTAGAAAATGCTCTTTGATTAGAAAATGAGTCATTTGACTTAAAAATAATTTGCTAATGATTTTACCATATACCAAGAAAATTTAAACTCCAATAAAAAAAGTAACGAGGGTTTAGTAAAATGGTAGATAAAACATATTAAAAATTATTTCATTTATATTAATAAGAATTTCATTAAAAATTGTTATGAAATACTGATATATGAAAATAAAATTATTAAAGGCTGTGCACACACATATAAACTCACCACCTCAAGCAAAAAACTTTTAGTTGTGTCAAATATCTTTAAGTGCTGGATTAGGAGTTCTGCCAGTTTCTTCCCTACACATCCAAGTGTTGTTCAGTTTCTCTGCCGTCAACATGTATTATTTAAATGTATGATGTATGTATTATGCACTCAGTTGCTAAGCTGTGTCCAACTCCTTTGTGACCCCATGGACTGCAGCCCGCCAAGCCCCCATCCATGGGCTTTCCCAAGCAAGAATACTGGAGTGGGTTGCCGTTTCCTCCTCCAGGGGATCTTCCTGACCCAAGGATTGAACTCTTGTCTCCTGAATCCCCTGCACTGCAGGCGGGCTCTTTACCGCTGAGCCACCTTTTAACCAATGCTCTCCAAACTGAGCTCCAATCATCTGGGAGGAGGGCAGGAGGACAACGTCAGGGAAGCAGTGATGACTGTACTGATATAATATAGTACAAGTTGATATATCAGGTAATGAGAGAAAATATGAAAACTTTGATTTATATATAAGGACTTCTTGTCCTTATGTTAGAGAAATGCTTACCACTTACAGCAAGCCAACTATCCTGGAAGTTCTACCACAAGGAGGGAACTTGTGGGTGACATCCTCATTTGTTCACTTTCAATGGACTGTTTTACACTTCGTTTATGCCTCAATAAATGGATTTGAAGATTATATCAATTGATAGAAGCAATGTAATACTTTGTAATGAGACAGTAAGTAATCATAACTTTGTTCTACACAGATATTTATTGTGTAGTGGCAAAGTTTGTTTTTTTAAAGTAATAGACCTTAAAGATAAATTATACATTTTTCATTTTCCAAAATATTCTATAAAATAAAAAACAATTATCCTAAATTGGTCTTCTCTGTAATAAAAAGAGGTAGTCAGTGGTTTATGATCTATAGCTATTGAAAGAAAAAAAAACACAAGTAGAATTTTTACTTTCACGTTAAACATGACATTTTTAACATTAACATTTCCTGCTTTTAAAAGGAAACTTATAAAAGACATAATATCTTTTGATTTGTTAGTAGGAACATCACTAATGTAGAACCAACATCAAAGATGGGAATTTACGAGCCAAATTTTGACAAAAATCTGTGCATAGTTGGTTGAAGAATAATGTCCCAGAATCTAACATAGCATTTCCAAGTGCCTGCTTGGCACAAAGAAGCCTTTTAACGGATGTCTGTTAAATAAGTGACATGCAGGCACAGAGAGTCTGTATTTCTATATTCCTATAGTGTCTCAGGCCTGGCACATTACTCATTTTAGCTACCAATAAATTGCTAGAGTCAGGCAGTCAAAGATTATCAGAGTTGAATGGATTATAGGATTCTTTTCTTCAGATAAATCAAATGACTTTTTCAAGAACATAACTCTTCCACCTGATTCTCACATAGCCCTGAGGAGTCTGGGTGTTAATTTCAAAATGCATAAATATTTTTCTATTCCCGCTTCCTCCTTGGAGAGACAATTTGATGTTCTGGAAGAGCACAGACTGACAGCAAACTCCCAGCCTCAGCTCCAGTCCTCCATATCAGTTATCTGCTCTGCAACCTTCAGCAGGTCACTCACCCTGTGAGCCTCAGTTTCCCCAGCTGCTGAGACTATCAGTGATCTGAAACATATGCACACAGCAGATAGACTGCAAAGAGCAATGTCAGTTTTGCTTTTGCTTGTTGTTATTCCACAACTGTCTGCTGCCGTGGGGTAGTCCCCAGATTATGGTCTGGGAAACTGGCAGCCCGAATTAGGAAAGTACTAACTGAGTTCCCTTTAGGGGAGCCTGGACGTGCCTACAGCATTTTAGTCTCTATCTCTTTGTTCCACTCATCTTTCAGCTGTGAGTGGATTTTCTTCTCTTAATATTAGTTTAGCTATTTTACCATGGATAAATCCCCCAGCTACATCTGTGTGTATAACCTAGTCTCTCTCAAAAGAGAAAAAGTGCCCTTCCCGATGAGAGAAAACACACTTTCAGAGCTGCTCTCAATGCTGTGTTATCACCTCCTGTCTCGTTTGCTCGATGGCAAAACCTAAGGTGTCTCATTTTGATTTTTTTTTTCTATTCTTTATCTCCCACCCAGAAAGAGCTCACCCAACACCTCCTGCTTCAGAAAAATTGCTTTCTGATTCTGTGAAAACATTTACTCTCCAGTACACACCTCAGCCCCTTCCTGTTTTTCTGAGCAGATAGTTCTCTTTGTTGCTTTTCAACTTTGGAGGAAAAATTCAGTGAATCTCAGTGAACTGTAAATCCTGTCATTTGTAAATGCTTCCGATTGAGATAAATGTTCAGTTCAGTTCAATCACTCAGTCGTGTCCAACTCTTTGCGACCCCATGAATTGCAGCACGCCAGGCCTCCCTGTTCAACACCAACTACCGGAGTTCACTCAGACTCACGTCCATCGAGTCAGTGATGCCATCCAGCCATCTCATCCTCAGTCGCCCTCTTCTCCTCCTGCCCCCAATCCCTCCCAGCATCAGAGTCTTTTCCAATCAGTCAACTCTTCACATGAGGTGGCCAAAGTACTGGAGTTTCAGCTTTAGCATCATTCCTTCCAAAGAAATTCCAGGGTTGATCTCCTTCAGAATGGACTGGTTGGATCTCCTTGCAGTCCAAGGGACTCTCAAGAGTCTTCTCCAACATCACAGTTCAAAAGCATCAATTCTTCGGCACTCAGCTTTCTTCACAGCCCAACTCCACATCCATACATGACCACAGGAAAAACCATAGCCTTGACTAGACAGACCTTAGTTGGCAAAGTAATGTCTCTGCTTTTTAATATGCTCTCTAGGTTGGTCATAACTTTTCTTCCAAGGAGTAAGCGTGTTTTAATTTCATGGCTGCAGTCACCATCTGCAGTGATTCTGGAGCCCAAAAAAATAAAGTCTGACACCATTTCCACTGTTTCCCCATCTATTTCCCATGAAGTGAAGGAACCAGATGCCATGATCTTCGTTTTCTGAATGTTTAGCTTTAGGCCAACTTTTTCACTCTCCTCTTTCACTTTCATCAAGAGGCTTTTTAGCTCCTCTTCACTTTCTGCCATAAGGGTGGTGTCATCTGGATATCTGAGGTTATTGAGATTTCTCCCAGCAATCTTGATTCCAGCTTGTGTTTCTTCCAGTCCAGCGTTTCTCATGATGTACTCTGCATATAAGTTCAATAAGCAGGGTGACAATATACAGCCTTGACGTACTCCTTTTCCTATTTGGAACCAATCTGTTATTCCATGTCCAGTTCTAACTGTTGCTTCCTGACCTGCATACAGATTTCTCAAGAGGCAGGTCAGGTGGTCTGGTATTCCCATCTCTTGAAGAATTTTCCACAGTGTATTGTGATCCACACAGTCAAAGGCTTTGGCATAGTCAATAAAGCAGAAAGAGATGTTTTTCTGGAACTCTCTTGCTTTTTCCATGATCCAGCAGATGATGGCAATTTGATATCTGTAGAAGATACTTATTGAGCACCCAATATATACCAAGTCTATACTTAGCATTTAAAGATAAACAGATCACAGACCCTCGCTCTCAAGTTCATACAGGAGACCAAAGTGATAACCATCACATGATGGTGCCAAGAATGCCATGGTAGAGAGATGGGCCTAGTCTTTAGCCAGAGCCTTTTTATTTGATTATTTCTATCCTGCTCTGCTTCAGAAAAGATTTACACTTTTTCAAAGTACATTTACTGAGTTTTGAGTCACTTTAGCTTATGTTTTACCTGTGCAAAGCACTGAACCAGAGTTAGCCAGAACACTGACAAAATGCAGTCATTCAATACCCATTTCCGAGAGAACATTAGGGAAGAAAGTACAATCCAGAAGTAAACACCCATGGCTGATGAGAACCTGCTGATAAGGTGACAGGATGGGAGCTGTTTCCACCAAAGAGAATACTGTGAGAACACATGAGAGACTTTGACTGTGTGGATCACAACAAATTGTGGAAAATTCTTCAGGAGATGGGAATACCAGACCATCTGACCTGCCTCCTGAGAAATCTGTATGCACATCAGGAAGCAACAGTTAGAACTGGACATGGAACAACAGACTGGTTCCAAATAGGAAAAGGAGTCCGTCAAGGCTGTACATTGTCACCCTGCTTATTTAACTTCTATGCAGAGTACATCATGTGAAATGCCAGGCTGGATGAAGCACAAGCTGGAATCAAGACTGCCAGGAGAAATATCAATAACCTCAGATATGTAGATACACCACCCTTATGGCAAAAAGTGAAGAAGAACTAAAGAGCTTCTTGATAAAAGTGAAAAAGGAGAGTGAAAAACTTGGCTTAAAACTCAACATTCAGAAAACTAAGATCATGGTATCTGGTCCCATCACTTCATGGCAAATAGATGGAGAAACAATGGAAACCATGAGAGACTTTATTTTGGGGGGCTCCAAAATCACCACAGATGGTGACTGCAGCCATGAAATTAAAAGACCCTTACTCCTTGGAAGAAAAGCTATGACAAACCTAGAGAGCATATTAAGAAGCAGAGACATTAGTTTGCCAACAAAGGTCCATCTAGTCAAAGCTATGGTTTTTCCAGTAGTCATTTATGGATGTGAGAGTTGGACCATAAAGAAAGCTGAGTGCCGAAGAACTGATGCTTTAGGGTTTTGGTTTTTTTTTTTTTTCAGATTTTATTTTATTTTACTTTACAATACTGTATTGGTTTTGCCATACATCAACATGAATCCGCCATGGGTGTACACATGTTCCCAATCCTGAACCCCTTTCCCACCTCCATCCCCATACCATCTCTCTGGGTCATCGCAGTGCACCAGCCCCAAGAATCCTGTATCCTGCATCAAACCTAGACTGGCGATTCATTTCTTATATGATATTATACATGTTTCAACTGTGGTGTTAGAGAAGACTCTTGAGAGTCCCTTGGACTGCAAGGAGATCAAACCAGTCAATCCTAAAGGAAATCAGTCCTGAATATTCATTGAAAGGACTGGTGCTGAAGCTGAAAAAACTCCAATACTTTGGCCACCTGATCCAAAGAACTGACTCATTTGAAAAGACCTTGATGCTGGGAAAGATTGAAGGCAGGACGAGAAGGGGATGACAGAGGATGAGATGGTTGAATCGCATCACCGACTTGATGGACATGAGTTTGAGCAAGCTCCAAGAGTTGGTGATGGACAGGGAAGCCTGGCATGCTGCCGTCCATGGGATTGTCAAGAGCTGGACAGGACTGAGCGACTGAACTGAATTTATAGGTTCCCTTTTCTTCTGAATAACCTCACTGTGGCAGATTTCAGCTCTAATCTGATGTCACACAGACTTATAAAGAGGGCAACTTCAGGGGAAAAAAAACTATGGAATCAGATTTTCACTGAGACATTAAAAACATGGCAAAGCTGGGCAATGGAACTGATTCAAAAACTAGGAGTTGCCAGTATTCTGGGTAACTAGAGACCTTGATGCTGCCAGAGGTACTTATAAAGTGAAACCTAATATTGGAAGGTTATAAAGATAGGGTGTGAAAATGGAAGGGTTAAAGGAATCTGGCAATTTCTGGTTCTCTCAATAGTATCTCCAGCAAGCTCTCTCTTACTTCCAGGTAAGACATTTTCCCATCACCCAGCTGAGGCATGGAGTCTGCAGGACCCCCTAGGTTAACGATCAAGGGTGATGCCAGAAGGACATTTCTGCTCTTTCCTACATCTGAAACCTCTAGGCACTGTCACCTTTTTCTGTTTTGACATTTTAGGCTGGGAATTTTCAAACTGTACTTTGTGAAAAATTACATTCTTGGCAATTTTCTTCACCACTGTCTCCCCAAGATTAGAACTATAAATAATAGAAAAACTTAATTACTGATGTCTTTCTTAGAAACAGTGTTTAGAGACGTAGTGTTTAAATCTCCATAAAATTATACCTTTGAAATTGCTTAATTGTGTTTTTCCTGCCAATTTAAATTGCTCATAAAAGGAAAGATTTTTAAATATATAGTTTCTAATTCTTTCCTTGACTCATCACAGTAACATTGCTTTTGCTCTAGAAGATAGCAGTGCTTGTACAAATACTGCCAACATCAGCAAATTGTGGTTAAGCCCACAGTGGTGTAGGAGGAAGAAGGAGGAAACACTTAAATCTCCTGGTTTGGTTTAATTTATGGCTAATGGATTAAAAAAGAAAAAGCCAACACCCACCTAAAAGTTTGGTTCTTACTCAAAATCTTGCAGTTAAGGCATGTAATAATGTTATAAAAGGTTCATTAGATTTCCTTACAAAGATGTTGCTCTCTAGGGTACTGGGACCTGGCTTTCTCTTTAATTGCAATTATTACTGTATTAGCCTTATTTATTTGTATTATAAAAATAATCATTTGCATTTATACAATTCCTTTCTTCCTAGGAGCGCATTCCAATGAAGCATATCTCACCTGCAAAAAAATATCCTATCACCTGTACAGACTTATGAGCCAGCAGTCTGGTAGACTTGTAACATCGAAATGTTCATTGAAAACTCTTTCCTTGTGTGCCTAACAGCCCAATCTGCAAATAGACCAGCTTCAAAGATACATTAAGTGCTATCTGCTTTCACAAAAAGGCCACCTCCCCAGGTTCTGTGAGCTACCATAACCAGTCAAGCAGTTGGGCTACATGCAAATTTACACACTTCTAGGGCAAGAAAGTGAAGAGGAACTAAAAAGCCTCTTGATGAAAGTGAAAGAGGAGAGTGAAAAAGTTGGCTTAAAGCTCAACATTCAGAAAACGAAGATCATGGCATCTGGTTCCATCACTTCATGGGAAATAGATAGGGAAACAGTGGAAACAGTGTCAGACTTTATTTTGGGGGGGCTCCAAAATCACTGCAGATGGTGACTGCAGCCATGAAATTAAAAGACGCTTACTCCTGGGAAGGAAAGTTATGACCAACCTAGACAGCATGTTCAAAAGCAGAGACATTACTTTGCTGACTAAGGTCCGTCTAGTCAAGGCTATGGTTTTCCCTGTGGTCATGTATGGATGTGAGAGTTGGACTGTGAAGAAGGCTGAGCACCGAAGAATTGATGCTTTTGAACTGTGGTGTTGAAGAAGACTCTTGAGAGTCCCTTGGGCTACAAGGAGATCCAACCAGTCCATTCTGAGGGAGGTCGGCCCTGGGATTTCTTTGGAAGGAATGATGCTAAAGCTGAAGCTCCAGCACTTTGGCCACCTCATGTGAAGAGTTGACTGATTGGAAAAGACTCTGATGCTGGGAGGGATTGGGGGCAGGAGGAGAAGGGGAAGACTGGGGATGGGATTGGACGGCATCATTGACTCCATGGACGTGAGTCTGAGTGAACTCCGGGAGTTGGTGATGGACAGGGAGGCCTGGTGTGCTGCGATTCATGGGATCGCAAAGGGTCGGACACGACTGAATGACTGAACTGAAGGGCAAGAAAGCAATGGAATAACTAAGAAGTATTGGGTGCTTTAAGAATGAGAATTTGTGACTGGAAAGAAATGCTAAAAAGTGTTTAAAACTTAGCCTCTGCTCTTCTGTGCAGGACATAACTAGCAATTAGAATCTTGCTTGGTTTTAGTATATTACCTAAAGGGAGAAAGCATATTCTGGTAGTTCTCAGACCTGGTTTTTTAGATGCACTTTGAAAAGACCGAGTGAGCTTTTTAAAAACCACAAATGCCTAGACCCAAACCCAAGAGATTGTGAATCAGTTGATCCTGATTTGTAAAACTACATCAGAATTTTTTCAGACTCCACAGGTGTTTAATGTTCAGCTCAGTGTGGGGGATCATTGGCCAACTGGAAATAACACTGGATTTTTTTGGTTGATCATTAACTAGCTATGTGATCTTAAGAGAAGCAGTATTTCTGGGCTATGGAATATTAGCCTGAAAAATTAGATATTTGGATTAGAAAGAATATTCTTTCACCCCTATGATACCTATGATTAAAAAATGAAGATGAACAGTTCTAAAAATGAATTTTAATTCTCAATACATTTGCACTCGAGCATTTCCAGTAATAAAATACTAAAGGGGAACAAATAGCCAAAGCAATCTTGAGAAAGAAGAATGGAGCTGGAGGAATCAAAATTCCTGACTTCAAGCTATACTACAAGGCTACAGTCATCAAGACAGTATGGTACTGGCACAAAAACAAAAATATAGACCAATTAGAACAAGACAGAAAGCCCAGAGATAAACCCATGCACCTATGGGCATATCTTATTTTTGACAAAGGAGGCAAGAATATACAATGGCGCAAAGTCTCTTCAATAAATGCTGCTGTGAAAACTGGATCAGTTCAGTTCAGTTGCGTCCGACTCTTTGCGACCCCATCGCAGCAGGCCAGGCCTCCCTGTCCATCACCAACTCCCGGAGTTCACTCAGACTCACGTCCATCAAGTCAATGATGCCATCCAGCTGGATAGCAACATGTAAAAGAGTGAAATTAGAACACTTCCTAATACCATATACAAAGATAAACTCAAAATGGATTAAACACCTAACTGTAAGACCAGAAACTATAAAACTCTTACAGGAAAACATAGGCAAAACACACTATGACATAAATCACAGTAAGAGCCTCTATGACCCACCTCCTAGAGTAATGGAAATAAAAACAAAAATAAATAATTGGGGCCTAATTAAACTTTAAAACTTTTGCACAGATAATGAAACTATAAACAAAGTAAAAAGACGACCCTCAGAATGGGAGAAAATAATAGCTAATGAAACTGACAATGGATTAATTTCAAAAATATACCTGCAGCTCATGCAAAAAAACACCAGCAAAACAGCCCAATCGAAAAGTGGGGAAAAGACCTAAATAGACATTTCTCTCAAAAAGCATCAGTTCAGTTGCTCAGTCATGTCTGACTCTTTGTGACCCCATGAACTGCAGCACGCCAGGCCTCCCTGTCCATCACCAGCTCCTGGAGTCTACCCAAACTCATGTCCATTGAGTCGGTGATGCCATCCAACCATCTCATCCTCTGTCGTTCCCTCTCCTCCTGCCCTCAATCTTTACCAGCATCAGGGTCTTTTCAAACGTCAGTTCTTCGCATCAGGTGGCCAAAGTATTGGAGTTTCAGCTTCAACATCAGTCCTTCCAATGAACACCCAGGACTGATCTCCCCTAGGATTGACTGATTTGATCTCCTTGCTGTCCAAGGGACTTGGGAGAGTCTTGAGAGAGTCTTCTCCAACACCACAGTTCAAAAGCATTAATTCTTCAGCTCTCAGCTTTCTTTATAATCCAACTCTCACATCCATAGAAGACTACTGGAAAAATGATAGCCTTGATTAGACGGACCTTTGTTGACAAAGTAATGTCTGTGCTTTTTAATATGCTGTCTAGGTTGGTCATAACTTTCCTTCCAATGAGTAAGTGTCTTTTAATTTCACGGCTGCAAATACAGATGGCTAATAAGCTCATGAAAAGATGTTCAACCTCACTCATAATTAGAGAAATGCAAATCAAAACTACAATGAGACTACAATAAGAAACTACCTCACACTAGTCAGAATGGCCATCACCAAAAAATCTATAAATAATAAATGCTGGAGAGGATGTGGAGAAAAGGGAATCCTCTTGCACTATTCGTGGGAATGTAAATTGATACACATACTACAGAAGCTAATATGGAGATTCCTTCAAAAACTAGGGACAAAATCACCATGTGACCCAGTAATCCCACTACTATGAATATACCTTGAGGAAGCCAAAACTGAAAAAGACACATGCACCCCAGTGTTTCCTGCAGCATTATTTACAATAGCTAGGACAAGCAACCTAGATGTTCATCAACAGATGAGTGGATAAAGAAGAAGTGGTAGAATATAATGGGATATTACTCAGTCATAAAAAGGAATGCATTTGAGTCAATCCTAACCGGGTGGATGAACCTATATACAGAGTGAAATAAGTAAGAAAGAGAAAACCAAATATAGTATACTAATGCACATATATGGACTCTAGAAAGACAGTACTGATGAACCTATTTGCAGGGTAGCAATGGAGACACAGACATAGAGAACAGACTGATAGACACAGGGCAGGGGCTGGAGGAAGGAGAGGGTGGCATGTATGGAGAGAGCAACATAGAAATGTACATTACTATATGCAAAATAGATAGGCAATGGGAATTTGCTTTATGCCTCAGGGAACTCAAAATGGGGCTCTGTAACAACCTAGAGGGGTGGGATGGGGAGGGAAGTAGGAGGCAGGTTCAAGAGGGAAGGGGACATAGGTATGTATACCTATGACTGATTCGTGTTGATGTCTGGCAGAAACCAACACAATACTGTAAAGTGATTGTTCTTCAATTAAAAATAAATTAATTTAATTTAAAAAGAAATGAAAGAGAATACTACAGGGGGCAAGTATATCACCGGGATTTTACTCTCAAAAAAATTATACAAGCTATGTGGGAGACCAAAAATGTGCTTTTTAATTTTTTTAAGAAAAGGCATTTTCTACTTTGAATTATGACTTTCTAAGTATGCATAAAGGATCCTTTTAATGCTGCCCATTTCTTTAGAACCAGGATTCTAGTATAAAAGAAAAACTGCACTGGCTCAGTTAAATAGTTCAGTTCAGTTGAGTCGCTCAGTCGTGTCCGACTCTTTGCAACCCCATGGACTGCAGCACGCCAGGCTTCCTTGTCCATTACCAACTCCTGGAGTTTACCCAAACTCATGTCCTTTGAGTTGGTGATGCCATCCAGCCATCTCATCCTCTGTCATCGCCTTCTCCTCCTGCTTTCAGTCTTTCCCAGCATCAGGGTCTTTTCAGATGAGTCAGTTCTTTGCATCAGATGGCCAAAATATTGGAGTTTCAGCTTCAGCGTTGGTCCTTCCAATGAATATTCAGGACTGATTTCTTTTAGGATGGACTGGTTGGATCTCCTTGCAGTCCAAGAGACACTCAAGAGTCTTCTCCAATACCACAGTTTAAAAGCATCAATTCTTCAGTGCTCAGCTTTCTTTATGGTCCAACTCTCACATCCATACATGACTACTGGAAAAACCACAGCTTTGACTAGATGGACCTTATCAACAAAGTAAAGTCTCTGCCTTTTATTATACTGTCTAGGTGGGTCATAGCTTTTTTCCCAAGGAGCAAGTGTCTTTTAATTTCATGGCTGCAGTCATCATCTACAAAGCAGCCTTTATTCAAGACTACTGCATAGAGCAGCAAGAAGAAACAACTCTGGTTATTTTTAAGAACTGGAATGAGCTAATGGAAACCTACTGGAGTACTAGGCAGAGAGATTGGTCCACATAGTTAGGCCATCTGTGTTTGCTAACTGGCACCTATAGAATTTAGGTTCCCACCCTCTCAGAGAGACACAGAGATAGGGGTGCTGTCTCTTTCAAGGATTACACTTCAAAGAGATGGTCCTTAAGAAAACATTGATGAGTTGTAGAAAATTCGCATCTCAAAGGATCAGAGAGAGAATTTGTAATTGCAATTTTCTATAGTACATGCACTAAGAAAAAGGAAGTCAGGGCCTAAAGTCATGAAGAAATCTATGTAAAGTTTAATCAAGCTGAGAGGAATAGTAAGGTCTTCTTGTTTACCAGCTCACTGCTTCAATTCTTTCTTGTCAATGGGACTGAAATTCCCATAGCTGGATGGTCTTCTCTCCTCTTGGCTGTTTAGGCAATGAGCTCTCATAATTTGTCAATTCTAAGTCACAGGGGGTTTTTTTCACATTTTTTACTTTTCCAAATTTGGGATATTGTTTTAGCATCATTGTTGGCCAGTGGCAGTACTGACATAACAAATGGCATAACTTGCCTGTCTTCAAAAAGACTAAACTAAGTTGTTTACTGTTGAAACAGAATCATTTTGTTGAAATGAGCCATAGCATGGAAATTTAGTATTATTTGGGAAGCAAATATTTCTTGTTAAAGTGAAAATGCTAGTCACTCAGTCAAGTCTGACTCTTTGGGATCCCTAGACTGTAGCCCACCAGGCCCCTCTGTTCATGGAATTCTCCAGGCAAGAATCCTGAAGTTGGTAGCCATTACCTTCTCCAGGGGATCTTCCTGACCCAGGGATTGAATCTGGGTCTCTTGCACTGCAGGCAGATTCTTTACCACCTGAGTAACGATTGAAATTCCCCATTTTCTTATGTCAACTACAAATTGGCACTTGCAAAGAGCATTTTCCAGTGACTGAGTGACAAGAACATCCGTCATCTGCCTCTGAGGAAACTGAATCCTGCGCTGCAGCTGCTGACTTCCTGATGGGAATTCAGGGTGGAGAGTGAGGCACTCTGTGCTCCAAGGAAACTGCTGGACTAGGTCTTCAGATTTTTCAGGAACTGATTTCATGACCCCTATACTTACATCTGTTCATATCTAGAAAAACTAAATCCCTTCATGGTGACATCAGCTCCTCATGACTAGCGAAAGCCTTTTGTAAAGTAAGTGCTTGACTGCATTGAACTCCTCCTTCCCCAAAATCTTGTAATAGCAACCTTCCCCCACTGCCTCTTTGGAGCAGTCCCTCAAAGCTACCTGAGGTGCTGTCTCCCCAGCTGCAGTCCTCATTTTGCCCCAAATAAAACTTAACTCACAACTCTCATGTTGTGTATCTTTTTAGTCTACATCTTACTAGACAACAAACATATTCTTTGGATGGAGATAAAACCAAGACGTAGATTAAACTGTGTTATTCTGTTATTGGTACACGGGCAAAAGGCTGGGACTCCCAAGTGCCAAGCAATAAAATAAAAGCAGGAGGAATTCCTAAAACTATCAAAAAGACAAGAAACAAGTCACAGCTACAGAAGGCTAGCATTTTATTTTCTCAGTGATCTATTAACATAATACGGTGCATCTGAGAATCAATGAAGTCTTTGATTTAAGAAAATACAATAGCTTTTCCTAGTTATAACTGCTCAGCCTAAACCAAGTGTGCAGTCCATATATTTGCCCCTCCCCAAAAGCAAGATTATTGAAGCTGTATTCCTTTTGAACACAAGGTATCTTAAGCAACTGACAAGAAGGTACAATTTAGAACAACATTCAAAGAAAAACATACCATTGCTGTGATTTCCAAGTGTTATTTATCCCTTCCTAACCTTGCCCCTCTTTTTATCATTTTACTTTAAAGAGATTTGGTACCTCTGCCTCTCGAAGCGTTGGAAAAGGAGAAGCCCAACCACTGCTCTGCACCATGCCTTGACGCCAGCTCTAATTTACCAGCATGAGAGAGCTTTCTGTGCATTCTTCAGAACTCAAGGCTCAAAACTGCCTATGCCATCTTTTCATGAAAAAGAACTACTTCATGTGGGTTTATAGTGAGTAAAATTCATTGATTCAGCAAAGCCACAAGCAGATAATGACTTTAGTTTCCTTAACTTAATCCCAAAGGAAGGTGGTAAAAGGCAAGCTGAATTTTCTTTAAAAAAAAAAAAAAAAGTGCCCTGATTCAAATTCTAGTGAAATAATCCTTAAAGTGAAGTGAGGGACCCTAAGGGAATCATTAGCAACTTGTCAGTGGCTGCCTTAAGCGGAAAATGGTTGGAAACTGTCTGCTGCAACAAGGTTGGAAGCTCCCAAAGACCTTCAGAGGACAGGGGCCTTTCTCCTCTGAGAAATTCCCCAGGATGAAAAGTATAACAGAGCCGTGTAGCTAAATCTACCTCTGTAACCCCAACAGCTGCCTCCCAGTGGATCAGTAAGTACACAGTGGCTACTGCAATACTGCCTCTCTCTGAAGTCTTAATACTTCCTTGCAACTGAATCTACATTGAGTGGGGTCCTCCATGAGACACTTGTGAACGATGGTCTTCTGCAGTCTATTAACCTTACAAACTCTAAAACTCTTGCTCTTGTATTCACGTGCAAGCTTTGAAAACAAGGCAAAAATCAGTTCAGTGACAAAATCACTTGGTTTGGAGACCAAACAATTGGGTTCAAGTCCTGACTCTGTCACTACCTGAACATGCTTATGGTCTCAGTTTCACTAAGTAAAAACTGGGAAAGGCTGTTCAGAGAATCAAATGTGATCAAATGGATAATGTACTTTATCAACAATAAAAGCATCTACCAATGTCCCATGCTGTAGAATTGTCACAATGAATGCCACCATACTTTTCCTCACCTGAGCCACAATACCAGACATAAAGAGGTTAAATGTGTGCAATTGAAAAAGATGCTCTTTACAATAGAAATCACATCCTTTATGGTTAGTATAATAGCCCACACCATCTTATGTTGGGTTTTCTGAGAAAATCTTTCAAAAATTGTTAGAAGATACTAAGAGATTTAGTCAAAGACTTAAAGCTGTAAAGGAATAAATGGACAACAATGAACAGCTACTTCACAAAACGGAGATGTGGAGAGGACTGTTTACAGCATCGTGCTCCCGCTAAGATTATCTTAGAGTAACACTTGAATTGTTTGCTCACCCATTTTACATCATTACTGAACAGTTTGAGGCCGTGATTCCTGAGGGGCACTTAAACCATAAATGTCATACTGTCAAAATCCTTAATGTAACCT
Organism: Oryx dammah; assembly: GCF_014754425.2. Lineage (NCBI taxonomy): Eukaryota > Metazoa > Chordata > Mammalia > Artiodactyla > Bovidae > Oryx > Oryx dammah. The sequence continues at coordinate 16,256,712 of NW_024070185.1, forward strand.
AGTCCCTTAAATGTGTTTCCTTTTTTCTTGAGAAACTACTTGCATTTTAAGTACTGATGCACTTCCAGTCTAGATAGGATGATTCCTGCATATTCTTTGGGACCCTAAGACCCAGGGTCTATCTCTTTTCTCTCTCTGAGACACTCCTGGCCCCTACTAGGGGACCATGGTGCTTACTTGTTTTCTCCAAAAAGAATGATAGTACCATTAGCAGAGGTACTATGTCCTGAGGACTGAGTACAGATGGAGGCATTGGATCAAATGATAAGATGTCTATAAACATGTTTTGCAAAGTTCTGGGTTAATAACAGCCAGCAGTTGTTATATTCTGACTGTTAGGCATTATACGAAGGTGCTTTAATGCATTATTTAACTCAAGCCTCATATGGAATGTTCGCAACAGTATGATAAGAATATAATACCCCAATAGTATTATTATGCTAATTTTACAGAAAAGACTGGTGAGGAACAGAGAACCTCAGTGACTTGCCCACAGAAACAGACAAATTATTAAAAGAGAGAATTTCACTAAGGCAGTCAGCCTCAGAGTCCAAGGTCTCAAAAATCTTACGTTCTAAGAACAACTGGATGTTTCTCATGATAGAGCTCTTAGTGCAACTGTTTCTCTTGGTTGGACAATTCCTAAACATCCTGACGGTTTCAGCTTAATTGTGCCTTCCTGGAGGTTTTCCCCAGCCCCCTGCCAAGGACAAATCCTTCTTTTCTATACACTCTACTTCTCCATAGTATTCACACTGTATTTAACTAATTCTTGGCTAGCTCCATTTATAGCTCATCCCACAAATGGCTCCCAGGCTGCAAGCTGGTGCTCCATCAGAATTAAAGAACAGAGTCAGTCAGAAAGCTCTTAAGCTTTGAAAACTCCCTGGCTGCCCCTGAAGCTTGAAAACTGGGAGAAACACAAAAGGACCACAGCAGAACCATCATTCTCTTGCCTGTAGAACAGAGGACCCCTGGCTGCCACTGAAGCTTGAAAACTGGGAGAAATACAAAAGGACCACGGCAGAACCATCATTCTCTTGCATATAGAGCAGGGGACCTGTTTCAAGAGGTTTAGGGGGCTTCACAGCACCAGTCCCAGCTAGATTTTCTTTTTTTTTTTTCCCAGCAAAACTAAAAAGTTATACGATCTCTGAGGATCCTGCCAGATTCAACTTTCTGTAAATCTATAGACATGAAAACCTCTTTGCCATGTGAAAGAAGAAAAGTGTGAAAACTTCTCTGTTAAACCAGTTCAAATTAATTCAAATTAGTGGAAAAACTCACAGATAGGAAGATATTCACTGTTGGCTATAACTTATGAGTGTAAAAATCTTCTATTCCATGCACCTTGATCCAAGCTATAAGCACTGAGAGCAGTCAGTTGAAGGTCGAAGAAAACCTGAAGCAAAATCTGAAACAGAAAAAAGTATGATGTAGTACATTAGAAATGTTATTTATCTAAGTTTTAAAAGTTAAGAGCATTCCCCTTATATTCACAGCAGTACTATTTACAATATCCAAGACATGGAAACCACCTAAATGTCCATTGACAGATGAATGGATAAAGATATGGTACATATGCACAACAGAATACTACTCAGCCATTATAAAAGAATGGAATAATGCCATTGTCTGCAACATGGGTGCAACAAGAGATTATCATACTGAGTGAAATAAGTCAGAAAGAGAAAGAAATACTACATACACTTTTTTTTTTTCTCTCTCTTATTTTTTTCTTACTTTACAATACTGTATTGGTTTTGCCATACATTGACGTGAATCCACCACAGGCGTACATGAGCTCCCAACCCTGAACCCCCCTCCCACCACCCTCCCCATATCATCTCTCTGGGTCATCCCAGTGCACTGGGCCCAAGCATCCTGTATCCTGTATTGAACCTAGACTAGCGATTCGTTTCTTACATGATAGTATACATGTTTCAATGCCATTCTCCCAAATCATCCCACCCTCTCCCTCTCCCACAGAGTCCAAAAGTCTGTTCTTTACGTCTGTGTTTCTTTTGCTGTCTCGCATACAGGGTTATCATTACCATCTTTCTAAATTTCATATATATGTGTTAGTATACTGTATTGGTGTTTTTCTTTCTGGCTTACTTCACTCTGTATAATTGGCTCCAGTTTCATCCACCTCATTAGAACTGACTCAAATGTATTCTTTTTAATGGCTGAGTAATACTCCATTGTGTATATGTACCACAGCTTTCTTATCCATTCGTCTGCTGATGGACATCTAGGTTGCTTCCATGTCCTGGCTATTATAAACAGTGCTGCGATGAACATTGGGGTACACGTGTCTTTTTCAATTCTAGTTTCCTTGGTGTGTATGCCCAGCAATGGGATTGCTGGGTCATAAGGCAGCCACTATGGAGAACAGTGTGGAGATTCCTTAAAAAACTACATACACTTTTATATGTAGAATCTAAAATATGACACAAATGAACTTTTCTATGAAACAGAAATAGAAACTCACAGAGAACAGACTTATGGTTGCCAAGGGGAAGGGTAGGTGGGGGAGGGGAGGGTTGGAAGTTTGGGATTAGCAGATGCAAATTAGTATATATAAGATGAATAAACAACAAGGTCCTACTATATAGAACAGGGAACTATACTCAATATCCTGTGATACACCATAATAGAAAAGAATATTTTAAAAAAGAATGTGTGTGTGTATATATATATACACACATATACATATATATATATACACACACACACGCATACATATGTATGTATGTATAACAGAATCACTTTGCTCTATAGCATAAACATGACATTGTAAATTAACTACAATTAAAAGAAAAACTTCCCTTACTAACTCACATAGTAAATAATCTACCTGCAATGCAGGAGACCCAGGTTCAGTCCCTGGGTCAGGGAGATTCCCTTGAGAAGGGAATGGCAACCCACTCCAATATTCTTGCCTGGAGAATTCCATGGACAGAGGAGCCTGGTAGGCTATAGTCCATGGGGTTGCAAAGAGTTGGACATGACTGACCAACTAATGCTAATTAAAACTAAAAGAAAAACAACAACCCCTCCAACAAAAAGAAAAAAAATTAATACATACAATAAAGCTCCAGTTTAAACAATGGAAAACTAGATAAACAACTAAAACCAGAGCGAAAATTGGAAATGTTTGGCTAACATCAAGCAGGAAAGAAAAAATACTTTTAAAATTAATATTTGTAACAAACCTATAGTCATATTCATGTAGGTTACTTCTCTCCTTAGTAAATTATGAACTAAGAAACACTATTAAATTACGAATGGCTAAAAACCATGGAAGGAAATGGTTACAAAAAGCTTTAAAATATTTTATCCAGGTATTTTAATAAATTTCTTAGTCTGAATGTAAAGAGGGGCATAGTTTTTATCAATATGTTTTCCTATATTACTAACTATATGTTGGATGACTATTTAAAGAGTATTGCTTTAAGGATGCCAAATCATTAGACTGCTTCTGTTGCAGTCACATCTAAGCTTCATTCTGCACATGTATATCTGAATACATACCCACAAGCACATGTTACAAAATTTTTAAGATTACCTTCAGTCTGCACCATTTTGATTTTTTGAAGCACAGCACCAACAAGACAGCAAAGTGGCTCTGCCTTAAGAGATATTCTGGCCTGACTGATAATAGGAAATGTCAAACCTTGGAAGTTAATCAGGTGATTCTGCTGTAAAATTTGGGCTCAGATGAGCATCTCAGTGTTTAAGGTTTCAAGGTCCACATATTTATCACCTAGCCTCATTTTTCATTCATGGTAGAATGCTTTCAGAAGGCTTTAGAAATTCTCTCTAGGGGGAAGCAAGTAGTACCTCTGATCATCTTTTAGAAAACAAAAGTCCTTTCTACATAAAGTTACAAATCCCCCTCAATAAGAGGTGCACAAATTATTCAACTAAGATAACTCATATGCCAGTTCCTGAACCCAGCTATAGGAATGCTAATGACTGGAGAACCAATTTAATGGGAGGCAAGGATCCTTAGAATTTCTGGAAATGTCAACTATTTTGTCACTCCTTGACTCATGTATTATATGAGAAAAGAAGATGGACGGACAGAGAAGAGAAGGAATGAAAGAAGGTGGGGGGCGGGGAAGGAAACAGGAAAAGGAAGGAAACACAACTGCGATGAAACCAAGAAGGAAGAAAAGGAGAGAAGGCAGACAGATATTTGGGTAGACAGAATAACAGATTAAAATCTACTTGGTAAAGCATGTTCAGAGGAAATAAGAAAATATATATATATTTACAATGTCATCTAACAGTTCTCTTGAAAAAATCTGCAGTTACTGCTTGTGAACTGGACCTATTTGTTATCATGGGAACCTGCTATCTGCATTTGGACTGATTTGGGACCTTAAAATTGAGAGTCAGGTTTTCAGAGAATCAGCATAAGCCCCTGTATTTCTAAAATATCGTTGTAACAAGCGTGTTTATCCCATTTGATTTTTCATCTCGCATGTCAGGACTCACTATGGATGAAGTATTTTCCTTCCCTTAAAGAAACTTGTACCACTGGGAATGATATGGCATCATAGTTAAAAGCCCGGGTTTTGGAGTCAAAACCTGGAACATGGAAATATTGGGCCTCTCTTGATTTATCTTTCTGCGTTTTCACTTCCATTCTGAGGATAAAAGAGTGATAACTGATCTTAGATATTTGTTGTAAAAATTAGATAAGATATATATTCAAAACTCTTAGCATGACATCTGGTACATAAACAAAGCTCAGTAAATGGTAAGTTCTGCCAAAAAATAAATGGCAGGTAGATATTTATTAGCATGGCATTTACTTATACACAGAAGAAACAGAAAATAACTTAGTAATCATTGTTACTTGCACTTAGCAAAAACAGTATCAGGATTCATATGAGAAGAAGGGGAGAAGGGAAACCCACAGACAGTTTAAAAACAGTAAATTTTGGATAAAGGAATAATTAGCTAAACAGGGGGGCTAATCAAGGTGTTCTGTTCTTTAGGTAGATGGATGAGCACCAAAGAAAATGTGAGTTTTTTAATAAGTTCCCCAGGAGAGCATAACTGTTTAGCTATAGGCTGGGGATCAAGACACCTGAATGTATGACATCAAACTCGTGTCTTTTGTTAGTACCTTCATGTATGCTAGACGAGGTCTATACCACCTCCCTGACCCAAATCTCTTTCCGTACTTTAAATCCTAGGTGCACCCCTGTTATGCCAGCTTATGGTGCTCTGTGCTTTTCTTGGCAGTACTCAACTCCTTTTGTAATAATAAATTTGCTTTCTGGTTGATTAGGGGCTGGCTGTCTTTACCCACGTGCACAAGAACATGGATCTTTCCTGTTCTATTTCTGGCCGCCTGCTCGGCATGTAGCATGGCATGTGACACACAGTAGGTGTACACAGTGAGGAAGGAAGGAAGGGAAACAAGAGTTACGCAAACGGGCAGGCACAATCTGCTACAAGACAGGTGAAATAAGAGTGCTGTGATAACCTGGATTCTGTGACAGGGAATTAAAAGAAAGCTTCAAGGCAGAAGTGCCATTTTATCCAAGCCTTCAAGCATGGGTAGAATTTAAACACTCCCACTGGGGAAGTACGGGACATGTCTCAGTTTCTCTAGAACATAAGGTCTCTGAGGGGTGATGTAAGAGTTGAGGCTGGAAAGGTGTGGCGGGCATGTCAGACCAAGTCATCTGACAGTGAGGAGCCCCTGGGGGGCTAGGGTTGGAGATGAGACACACTTGGATGTGCGCTTTAGAAATTCAAGTTTGGTAAAGCGTAAAAGCTGAACACGAGGGGGAAAAGAGATCTGACACAGGAAGGCGGCTTAATATGGACTAAATTATTCTGTTATTTCTGTAACAGTAGAGTAGTTCTATTTGCACAGACAGATAGCCTACCAAACATTCTGAGTTTACTTGATTCAGACAAATGATGATGATGCTCAATTCTTCAAGGAATTTTCCATGAAACAAAATCACCAAGATGAATAATTAGAATATATTGAAAACTATTCAAGCCTTTTCTATACATGCATTTATCTATGTCTGGCTGGCATGCAAATGAGAACTTCTACTCAAAATCTAGGGAATTAAATTATGGACTTAACAAGAGCAGATATACCCCCAAAAGAGCCATGGAGGTCACGAATATTCAGACCTCTTTATTTAAATTAGGAAGGCAGGGGAATCCTATTTTGATTTCCAACTTTGAGTCTAATAATAGTAGCATTCACTGTGTGGTTTGCTTGCTCTAAGTATGTGCATGCATGCTCAGTCATGCCCAACTTTTTGCAACCCCATGGACAAGTTATGGATACCTCTGACTCCCTGGAGGCAGAAAATGCCACCTGGGAGGAGGAAATGGAGCTGAGGTGAAATGAAAACCTAGTAGGTTGCCTGCCAGGCTCCTCTGTCCATGGAATTTTCTAGGCAAGAACACTGGAGTAGGTTGCCATTTTCCTCTCCAGGTGATCTTCCTGACCCAGGGATCGGCCACATCTCTCACATCTCCTGCAATTTGCAGGCAGATTCTTTACCACTGAACCATCTGCTCTAAGTCCAGAAGAAGGACACTGGATACATCAACTGTCATATAAGGGAGGTACATTAGTCAGGGTTCTCTGGGAATTAAACAACCTACATATCTAAGGAATTGGCTTATGGGATAATGGAGGCTGAGAAGTCACACAACCTGCCCTCCACCAGTTGGAGACTCAGGAAAGGTGATGGTGAAGTTCAAGGGCAGAGAGCTGGCAGGCCCATGGCTCAAGTCCAGTCCAAGCCAGAAGCCCTGAGAACCAGGAGCACTGACAGGGTGAGTCCCAGTCAGGGCAGGAGGTCTGAGTCTCAGATCATGCAGCAGGTGGGGAGAATTCAGCTTTCTTCCACCTTTCTCGCCTAGGTGGGCGCTCAGCAGGTGAAGTGATGCCCAATCGCACTGGAGAGGGTCCTCTGTTTTAGTCAGTTCACCAGTGCAATGCTCATCTCTCCCAGAAACACCCTCGTAGACACCCAGAAAAATTGTTTAGCCAGATATCTGAGTATTCCATGGCCCAGTCAAGTGGCTACATAAACGATCACAGAAGTTATGTTTTTTCCACCTTTCAGATGATTTGATGAGATTTTAGAGGTTACACAGCCTGTAATTGGTCATAAATGTGTAGACCTCTTTATCAGCAGGTCCAAGACTATAACTCAGTATTTCTAATATGCTCTTTACATCCTCCTTAGCCTAGAGGCTCTTTCCCTTGTCTGGTAAACAGCTCCTTTAATATTTTTTAAGTTTTTTTTTTTTCCCAAAACCAGCCTGTCATGAATTCTCTTAAATTCACACACATACACACACACCTGTCCCCACCCCACCTTCCCTGTCCCCACATCCATCTCTCCATCCTAGGTTGTGATATCACCATCACCATCTTCCTCAGCTCCATTTCCTCTTTCTGAATGGCATCTCCTGTCTCCAGAAGTCCCAGGTAGCCACAGCTTGCTGAGCTTCCTCATCCTGCCCATCCCTGATGTGGTCCCGCCCTGGACCATCTATCCTGTTCCCACCCCTACTTCCTGCTTCTCCATCTTCACTCCCAAGGCAGCTGGCTGCTTCACTGTCACCAGGGCAGATATGAGAGTAGAACCTTGTCACATCACCCTTCTACGCAAAAGGGTATGATAGAGATGGGTGGCGGCGACAGACAATGAAGGCTCTGGAGGAACGCCGGAGAAGCCAAAGGAGGGCCGGGCTGCAGCTGCAACCAAGGAGGCGGCGGCCAAGATGGCGGCTGCAGAGGAAAGGGTGGCTGAGGTGAGGTTCCCACACTAAGTTCTGAGAGCATTTCTGCACTAACGGGACTGACATTCTAGGGGCAAAGAAACAAGAGATTTATGTAAAATTTATAGCAGCGTGCCTTGAGGCAATTTCACCCCGGTGTAGTGATGGGGCTCCTCCCACTGCAGAGGGTAGAGGGTTTGATGTAGCTATACCAGGCAATAATTAAACCAAAATAAAGACTTTCAGACAAACATAACACTGAGAAAATTCATGATCAGAAGATGTGGACTACAGAAATGTTAAATTCCTCAGGCAGTAGGAATATGATATCAGGCAAAAGGTCTTCACATCTGCACAAAGAAATCAGGAGAGTTACAAAGGAAGCTTCTTTTAAAAGTAAAAATTCACTTGGCTTTAGCATTCTGGGATGAAAGTTGTTTTTCTTTCAATATTTCAGAGACTTTGCCCCATCGGCTCCCATGTGCATTTCCATTGTCTCTCTCACACACACAAATACACACAGGCAAACACACAAAATTATATATACCACTGGTCCCAAGTCAGACAGGAGTCTCCTAAGAGACACGTTGTTTTATGGCTCGTTATATAACTGTACATACTACAGCAAAATCATTTCATTTAAATAAAGAAGTAGAAATGCTTTAAATTGCTTTTGGTGCAGTTATTAATAAAGAATGCTTATAAACAGAACAACTGACTTTCACTGGATGCATTTTAAACATCTCTGCAATCTGTACACATTATGCCATGCATCCTACATGGAAGGTGGATACTATTATTAGTTCTGCTTTCAGCTGAGGAAGCGGAGTCTTTAGGTCAGTTTTCACTGGCCTGTTGAAGTTTAAGCTGGAGTTAAGCCTGGATCTCTTTGGCTTCAAAGGACCAAGCGACAACAGCACTCAAATGCCCATGTGATATTTAGCATTTCCCAGCCCTAGGTTCTTGTTTGTTTGTCCAAATTAAGATTTTGAATGTGTCCAAAGGGCCAGCAGTGACACTATGTCTGACAAACCCAGGGGAGAATAAAAAGTAAAGACAGAGGAGTTTACAGTTTCTGGGACTGCACCAAATGTGGGCCACATTTAGAAAATTTGATTAGATAAACTCCTTCTGGAGAGAAAATGCCTTCTATCAAATATAGCTCAAAAATTGGTGGGTGAATTGATGCTTTGGAACTGTGGTGTTGGAGAAGACTCTTGAGAGTCCTTTGGACTGCAAGGAGGTCCAACCAGTCCATTCTTAAGGAGATCAGCCCTGGGTGTTCATTGGAAGGACTGATGTTGAAGCTGAAACTCCAATACTTTGGCCACCTGATGCGGAGAGCTGACTCATTTGAAAAGAACCTGATGCTGGGGAAGACTGAGAGCAGGAGGAGAAGGGGACGACAGAGGATGAGATGGTTGGATGGCATCACTGACTCCACGGACATGAGTTTGGGTGAACTCCAGGAGTTGGTGATGGACAGGGAGGCCTGGCATGCTGCGATTCATGGGGTTGCAGAGTCAGACACGAGTGAGCAACTGAACTGAACTTATGTGGGTTACACTCATTTTACTTAATAAAGTCAACTCTAGAAAAATGTAGTCTTGAAAAAGTTATTCTGATTGATTTGTTTCAACCAGAGACAATACTGCTCTGTGTAATTTGATTTTTACACATCATAAGGGAAAAATAAGAGCCAAGTCCAATATGTTACATGTCTGGAGTTCCTCAACATGTTCACATAGAAAATGAGAAAGTGAATCATGATTTAGGGTAGGCTAACTGCCGTCAAAAATATATAAATAAAAATATGCAATTAAACCCATTAGAAATGGATTTCTTGCTCAAGTAAGGTTTCCCAGAGAGATAAACTGACTGGCAGAGCAGTCCTCCTCTGTGTAGACATTCTGGCATGTCAGGGAGTCTGACAGAGGCTTTCCTTCCTTTTAGAGCCTCTGTGGTCATCCCCACCATTCTAGGCAGCAGGAAGGAAACAAGACCATAGAGCATCAGGGGAATTCTTGGGGTCAGTCTTTTAAGTAGTATACATCACCTTCACTCATATGCCTTTGACTTAAACCCAGCCACATGGCCAAGTCTAACTGCTAGAAAGTTCTGGAAATGTGATCAGTGGTGGCCAGGACTTCCCAGTCACAGCTGTGTGCTACAGAGGGGAGCCCAGCTGTCTAGTAGACAGTTTGCCATCTATGCCATAGCCCACAGCCAAGCTTTGTCACCTAGAGTGGGGTTCCCCAGTCTCTGGGATCTAAGGACTAATGACATGAGGTGGAGCTGATATAATAATAGAAATAAAGTGCCCAATAAACGTAATGCTCTTGAGTCATCCCAAAACCACTCCCCCACTCCAGTCCATGCAAAGATTGTCTTCCACGAAACTGGTCCCTGGTGCCTAAAAGGTTGGGGACCACTGATTTAAAGGGTAGTAATGTACAAAGAAATATGACAGAACACTTATGACAGGATTTATTGAACATTTGGCTAGCATACACTGTGTTCAGTTCTTGACCTATATCCTCTCAAAACTAGATTCTTTTTTTAAATTAGCCCAGTGGGCTGTGAGAGGGTGGGGAGGAGGCAGCCAGCAGTTAGGGCTTGAGTAGTCAGGGGATCCCTCTGTTGCACACTTCAGGGCCATTCTCAATCTGGAGAACTGTGAGGTGGTCAACAACTGTCACCCTTACTGTCTAATGTGAGCCTCCCAAAGGCATAGCAAAGCAGGTGAGAGTGCAAGGAGGTGAGGGGCTCCACCTAAGGTCCCTGGACAGTGAGGACTAGATGCAGTTCCTGCCCTATGAGCTGTATCCAGTATCATTTCCCCGATGGCTCACTCCTCCCCTGGCACTTGTCGCTGAACTGCAGCTGTCCAAACGGCATGGAAATGAAGACCTTTCCAAAAAAAGAGATTCCTTGATTTGGGGCCAGTAGTAGTGTGTGTTTTGACTGCTACAGAAACTTTTTATAGCATCACAGTTGAAAAACACACTCCTGCCAACCTTTATTGTGACAACTGAGTAGAAGGAAAGACCTTCAAATTGGAGGTAACAGAGGAGCCAGGAAAATTTAGACTAGGATAAGTTAGTTTGCTGACATCCTGGAGACACTAGAGCATAAGCAGGATGCTGGAGAGAATGTTCCATTCTATTGGCTGGTCAAGTAGACGATGCTGTTCCATCCCCTCCGAGACATGGAGGCTGCAGAGACCTGTCCCTTGGAGGGTGGCCAGGCCCACAGGCCCTGAAGCGAGAGGTGTACTTTCCTGTGCTATTGACCATCCAATGGACTCAAGGTCTTTCTGGTCTTCTTGAATTAGAATGAGACATACATCTTATTCTACTCAATCTTCTGACGAAAGAGGAATATGCTTATGGTCACCAGGCCACCCCTGGCCAGGCTTCAAGTCACTTGGAAACACAAGTAATGCCCTCCATGAAGTACAGAGTAAATCAGAATCTTCCTTTATCAGATCTTACAGGTCGATGGCATCACTGACTCAATGGACGTGAGTCTGAGTGAACTCCGGGAGTGGGTGATGGACAGGGAGCCTGGCGTGCTGCGATTCATGGGGTCGCAAAGAGTCAGACACGACTGGGCGACTGAACTGAACTGAACAGGTCTTTAAAAACCTCACAGTGAACGTGCGCACTACAAGGTAACACAGTAGCTTCTCAAGCCCAGATCTGAAGGATAACATTTTCCTGACACTGATATAATTTAGCCTTTTTACACTGAATCACCTTTTTCAGCAAATAGTGCTAGAGTGCCTGGATATCCATTGGCAAAAAAAAAAAAAATCTTAAAGATCAATTTTAACCTAAATCTTATATAAAAACTAACTCAAAATAGACCATAGATTTAGCAAGTCAATATAAAACTATGAAACAAACCAGAAAACAAGAGAGTAAATCAGAGGAATCTTTGAGAAATAGGGCTCTGCAGACTTGACATTCAGATTATGATCTATAAAAGGACAAATTGATCAACTGAGCCTCATCAAAATGAAACAAATTTTTTTTTATTTTGTAAAAGCCCATACATTGAACATGAAGTGACAAGCTACAGAAAGAAAATATTTGCAGACAACATATGTGATAAAAGTTAAGTATCCAAAATAAAGACTTCTCAAACGTCAACAGAAAACAGTACAATTAGACAGTGTGCAGGACACACAAAAAATGAAGTGACATTTCGGGGAAAAAGATATGCAGATGGCAGATAAGCACATGAGAAGTTGTTCAACATTATCAACACAAACTGAAACCCCAAGGAGGGGACATCACGCATCTGTCAGAATGGCTACAAAAAAAAAAAAAAAAAATGACAATACCTAAATGCCAGCAGTAAAGCAGCAGGAATGGAAAATGATAAAACATTCAGGGCAGGGGGGAAGAAGTGTGGCAGTGTCTTAAAAACTAAATATTCAACTACCTTATGACCCAGGAAAATCACCCCTGAGCATTTGTCCTAGGGAAATGAAAAGTTAAATCCATACAAGAAGCCTGCTACATGAATGTTTCTAGCAGCCTCATTTGTAATATCCCCAAACAGAAGTCAGCTCAAATGTCCTTTCAGAGAATGAAAGTTCAAATAAGCTATAGCATATATATATATATATACATACTGTGGAATACTAGTTAGCAATAAAAAGCAATAAACTCCTGATACACACAGAAACTTGGATGAATCTTCAGAGAATTAGCGCATGCACACACACAGCCAATTTTGAAAGGCTGCACAATGAATTGTGTATGATTCCATTTGTATGAGAGTTTTGAACTAACAAAATTTTAGAAAGATCGTGTATGCTGAGTCACTCCAGTCATGTCCAACTCTTGGTGACCCTATGGGCTGTAGCCCACCAGGCTCCTCTGTCCACAGGATTCTCCAGGCAAGAATACTGGAGTGGGTTGCAATGCCCTCCTCCAGGGGACGTTCCCAATCTAGGGATCGAACCCAAGTCTTCCACACCTCCTACATTGCAAGTGGATTCTTTACCCACTGAGCCATCTGGGAAACCCTGAAAGACAGATTAGTAGCTGCCAAAGGTTGGAGACTGGAGGAGGTAGAGAAGGGGAGCAGGAGACAGTGTGGCCGTAAGACAGCGAGGGGAAGTAGCTGCAGTTGTTCAGTATCCTGACTGTGGTGGTGGAGACACAAGTCTGCACAGGTGACAAAACTGCATAGAATTTAATAGCCAGAGACAAAGAGAACAGAACACATACGAATAACAAGTGAAACTGGGGAAATCTACAGATCAGTGGATTAAACAAAGTTGACTACCTTGGCTGCGATTTTATACTATAATTTTTCAAAATGTTATCACTGAGGAATACGAAGAAAAGTATACAAGGGATCACTATTTCCTATAATGGCATGTAAATCTGCAATTATTTCGAGAAACAGAAACTTCAACTGAAAAAAATGTCTTTTGCAACCCACTCCCAATTTAGCTTCTTCTCACTTCTCCCATTACCCTGTAATTTCAAGAACCTCACAAAGAAGTCAGAGGAGGAATATCCGATGTTTCTAAATGAGGGTCTGCTCATATTTGCAACGTCTTCTGGGTTCTTTATCATGTGATGCTCAGCCTCTGCCAATTAGCAATGTAAATGCTTCCAGGGGGACCCAAGGGCTTGCTATCTCAGCACCGCGGTTATCACTTAAAGTCAAATGTGTCCTCCCTGATGCCTGGCACCCATAAGTCAAAGATGAGCTACAGACATCTCCATATGGCAAACAGGTGATTGTTTATAACCCAGTCACAAAGGGGCCTATAAAAATCCCTCAAGCCAGAAAGAATACAGGATGACAGCAGATGGCCCTATCCTAAAATGAAGAATTAAAGATATTAAGCAGAGCAATCAAACAAAAGAACATAAATGACCACAAAAAGGAAGCCAACCTTTTACCTCTTCAGCTAGATAAGGGCATTGCTCACTTCAATTCCATTTGAGCCCAGCAACCACGTCAATCATAAGACAGGTTAGAGCTTCATACAACACCTTAAAGAGATACTCCCAGGCTACTGGAGAGGAATCATGTATTTTGCTCAGTTCTCCATCCCCAACAAACAGAGGGATCACTCTTTCCTACAATAGCATGTAAATCTGCAATTATTTCGATAAACAGAAACTTCCATTGGAAAAAATGTCTTTTGCAACCCGGAAAACAATGGAGTGTTCACGGGACCCCAAACCCTGAATTCACACGTGAAAATGAACTTGTAGACAGATGTCTGGTAGTTTGTTAGAGTTCCACTTGGACTTCTTTAGCTTCAAGATCAATAGCATTATGAGGGTGAGGAAGGTAGAGGTTTCATCCCAGTGTGTATGCAAATGAAGCCTCAGTGGCTCCAACCTCTTCTCCACCATAAGCACCACCAGATAGCACACGACCTCCGTTACCACAGTATCTTGGTGGCCTCATCCACTGTCCCTGGGCTGCAATAGGTGAAGGACTGAGGACTTCAAGTTCTAAACAAAATTTCAAAATTTCTCCTCCCTAGGTTAAGGAGCCCAGCCCAGCTAGGAGGCTTTCACAGAGGTATGGGGTATTCTGAGCATCATTCAACCAGAATTTGGAGGACTGCATAAAACAGAGAGTATGCCTGGCAGAGTTTAAGACAGAAAACTGTTCATAAGCAAGAGAAGAATCCAAACGGGCAAAAAACACACAGCCCAAAAGAAACAGCAAGCAACACATAACAACGTCAGAAATCACAGTATCAGAGAGATGAACAGGAAGCACTAGGCATGGTATAAATGAAAGAGGGCCAGGAACTCTTATTGGGAACTGACCTTCTAGACGGAGCCATCTTGGTGCCTGCAAATACCCTGTGGGTGGAAAGATCAGCTGTAATACAGGACCAAGGATAAGAAGGCAGGGAAAACATGGGGATAATTAAAACTGGGCAAACACCTGTATGCAGAACACCAGTTCACCTGTTCAGTGAACTGAGTACACCTGTGTGTTCAGTTCAACTAGTCATTGGGAAGTACCAGACTCACCAGTTTTAACCACTTAGGAAGTCTAACTATGGTCTCCTTTTAAGTTCCACTGTGAGTTCCGAGATACAGCTAAGTCACAAGGGAACAAAAAGATTAAGACAGTTTCAACACATCCTCTCCAAATTAAGTGGTTTCTTGTAAAGAATCAGTTTTCAAATCTGCTATCAGGTGTGAGTGGGAGGGTAAATTCCCAGAAAATCATGTAAGTGGATGAGTATACGGCGACCCTGTGTGTGCGCTCATTCGATTGTACCTGACTCTTTGCGACCTCATGGACTAGTAGCCCACCAGACTCCTCTGTCCAGGGGATTTTCCAGGCAAGAATACTAAAGCGAGCTGCCATTTCCTACTCCAGGGGATCTTCCCGACCCAGGGGTTGAATCTGCAACTCCTGCATCGGCAGGTAGATTCTTTACCATGGAGCCACCTGGGAATCTCAACCATGACCCTACTAGATTGCAAAAACAGGTACACACAGAAAAACAATATTTGACCAGATAAGATCTGAATAGAACAATACAGCTAGCAGTGAGTGGGCAGTAGGTGAAATGTTTGGCAGTCTGCACATGGCCAGGCTGGCAGAGGAGGCAGGCTCTAGGATGTCCATGTCAGGAAGCAGTTCTTCAAGGCAGATACTGGTGACTGAGGCAGTGGAAGAAGGCAGCACTAAAAGGTTCCTACGTTTCTCTCACTGGCTCTTGGGACAGGTAAATATCTTCAAAACAATCATTGGTGACAAAATATTTCTATTCCCTGCAGATATAGATTTAACCAATTGCAGAACAGATATTCCCCAAAGACAAGAAGTCTTATCAGAGAGAAATTCAAAGCAAGGATATAACCCCATTGAGCACTCATGAAAAAAACACTAGTCACCTTATTGTTCCTTCCGGGTAGGTTTGATTCTCCAAGGATATCACCCTGTGCAAAGAGGGAATTCATGACGATTGCCATGGGACCTGAGGCTGAGTAATAAATAAGTGGCACAGTTACAATGAATCAAGCATATGGGCACCACGTTAGAAAGAGATAAAGAAGTCAAGGATTACCAAAGGAAGAGTGTAAAAAGAAGTTTATCATTATCATAGACTCTGTTAATTTTTATCAGCTCTCCTTAATTCAGTGCTTTCAAAATCATTTTTAAAGAAACAGTCTCTTCCGGGTCACATGAGGTGTTGATACTCAAATTTAAAGCCATACTATTATCTAAGGAAAAGAAATAAATATAGGGTTGACCAAAAGGTCCGTTGGTGTTTTTCCATACAATGCAACAGAAAAATTCAAACAAACCACTTGGCCAACTCAATACATTATAAATGAGCTGATTCAATCAAGGCATTACTTCTCTCCCTTGAAGGAGCGGCTCAGACAGAAGAAGGTAACTGTTCCATTTCCTGTTTCACATTTAAATTGCTCTGCCTGACTGTCAAGTTCCCTTATTATCCTACTTCCTTCTAACCATATTTCCTTATCCTCACTCATAGCTACCCATTCTATGCTGCCTGTTTTAGTCAAGCATGCATGAGTAAAGAAAAACAGAAGTATTGTCTGGTAGTTCTTCCAAATAAAAAAGAGTCTGTATACGGAAGACCATTTTCTTACGCAGGGTAAGATATCCAACAGTAGATAGAAGGGACTCTGGAAGACAGGGCTGGCCACTGCAACCTGAAGAGCTGGGCCAATCACTGATCTCAGAATACATCACTCTTTTCCCATCAGCAAATCAATTGGTGCCAGGTGGCCATCATTCAGACATGGGGAGCTAAGAAGTAATCCAACATGGAACATGGATTTCGAAATGTCATAAGATATACACTACCATGAACTATTACATCATTTTTTCACTAAGCATATTCCATGGGATTTAAATCAGGATCAGTGAGGAAGAAGTACATGCTTGAATAAATTATGGAAAAGCTAAATCAGACCATGCTGCAGCCCATGGGGTCGCAAAGATTCAGACATGACTTAGTGACTGAACAACAGCAACAAAAATCAGACCAAAGTAAGTAAAGTTCTCTCTGCAAGACTGCTCAGAGTTATTACTTTGTGAAAACAGACTGTGATTCTCCAGCATGGGAGGAGAGGGGAATAGCTGTAAGAAGTAGCAATGCTACATTTCCCATTCATGTCCAACTATGAAACCTTTGATATCCAAACATATCAACTATGAAACACTTTTGCTCGCTGAACATCAACAAGGACTACTGTTTCCTTAAAAATGATTTTGAAAGCACTAAATTAAGGAAAGCTGATAAAAATTAAGAGTCTATGATAATGATGCTTGTCTCATGATCCTTGAGAAACCAGATCTGATAGAACCTGAAAGTCGTACTTAAGCAAGCTGACCCTCACCAAAGTGGAGTCCTCCTGAGGGGCTACCCTGAAGATAGACTGTCACAAAAGAACTAGGCTAAGGAAGAAGGCAAAGCCCATGGAAACTTTCTGGAGACCCAAAATTGGCAACTGTAAGGTCAGAACAAGGTGTAATAGAGGCAATAGGAAAACCCACAGGAATTCAGATATGGGTGATTTTCCACTGATGCCCGGCTCTGGAAATCAAATGCAAAATGATAGCCCCTGATTCCATACATAATATGCTACCAGAGCTTCTTAACATGCCAGGTTTATCTGTAGAGTAATAAGGAGACCACTAAACCAGCTATGAGAACTAGTTTTCAGTTGACCCAGAGGTCTGCTGCAGCCAGCTTGCACTAGCTCAACAAGAGCCAATCACGTGCCTCTTTTCTCAATTCCACATTGAGTAAAGTCAGGTTGGTAGCCATAATGAAAACATTTACACTACAGAAAGCGGTACACTTTACAAATCAGGGCTTTCTTTACTCCCTCCCGCCACCCTCCACTTCTCTCTCCAAGCCTCCACAGACAGCTGTTGATTAGACACCTACCAGGACACCACTGGCCGTGAGCTAGGTTTGTGAGGTTGGATTTATCTGGCTCTAACTGTAAAGTCAAATGAATTCATTTTTCATCTTTTAGAGTATAAGAACCCAATGACAAAATACATGATGAAGTTTTGTATTCTCAGTACAAACTTTAAACACAAAAACAAATAGCTTTATAAGTTAGATAATTCTTAAACATGTATTTTATCCACTGCAATAGCACCTGCAGGTTTAACAACTATTAAATTTGAGGAAGAAAAAGGATATTTGATTTTAAAAAAAGGCAGCATTTAGAATAGCTAAAACAATGACATATCTTTGCACCCTTGGGAGTCATGGCCCACAACTGGGGAACCAGTGGGACCCCTGAGGATTCTCCAAAATGGCCAAGAAACAGAACACCAGAGATATTGTTTAAATTCAGCTTCCCAGGTATCATCCCAGAAACACCTAATAAGAAACTCCTAATTTGTCCCACCTTTTCCTTCCTTAGTAAAAATAACCTACTAAATTTAAATATGCAAAAGAACCTCTAAGGACAGGCTTAGAAATATGTATGCACAGCAAATTCTCTAGTGATTCTTATGTAAACATGCAACATAAGAGTTCACCATATTGCTATTCCTACTGGAATGAGCCTGATGGTATTGTATTTCATTCTATTACAAACATTCTATAATTCTGAAAGCCTCTTCAATCCACTCTGAGTAGACCCCAACTGAATTATCACTTTTGTTTCCGGAGACTTGGGGGTGGAGGGTGGGGAATGGAAACATATCAAGAGCAGAGAGACCAAGAAGTGAGAAATCTGCCAACTATGCCTCAGGAGAAATGATTAAAGAACCAGAAAAAAAAATTCTGCTTAAAGGAAAAAAAGTTTGAAACAACAGATCAACAAAGCTCCCTAATTGGTCCTCATTATTTATTTCACTTTCTGTTTCCACTTTGGGAACTAGTCCTCTGTAATCTTAGATATAACTGTTAAAGTATTCCTTATAACTAGACTGACCTTACAACTTGCCATTCAAATTGGTATACTTAGAGAAAGAAGGTGCTATTTGTAACTACCTTGGGCAGCAGGCATAAAGCCATGAACTTGGGTTGCCTCAAGCAAACAGAGATGTAGCAATTCAATCTTACCTCTCAAGAATTTTTGCCCATTCACCCTGCTTCTCCCTTTGAAGCCATAAACATCAGCCTAACTTCATTAGATACTCTTTGAAAATTAGAAAAGAACCATTATGACCTCCCTCCTGGCTCCTTAACCATTTCTAAACTGGAATCTTAATATGTGAAACAGAAATCAAATGTGGTTGAAAGGGGTGATGATTCCAGACTCCACCTAACTCTACCTGCTGACCTTCCTTTGCCCCTTGGGATAGTGCATGAGCCACCTGCAACAGAACCCTAGGAATTAGTCATGTAAACTAAGCCAACCAGGTGGGCATCACCACATGACCTTTCCATACTAAGTTTTAGAATCCTTGGATGACTCTGCATTTTGAATTCAGGAGTAAGATGGCAAGGGAATAAATAATACTCAGCAGGCTCATCATTGTTGTTCAGTCACTCAGTCGTGTCCACCTCTTGGCATCCCCATGGACTGCAGCACACCAGGCCTCCCTGTCCCTCACCATTTCCCAGAGTTTGCTCAAACTCATGTCCATTGAGTCGATGATGCCATCCAACCATCTCATCCTCTGTCACCCACTTCTCCTTCAGCCCTCAATCCTTCCCAGCTATCAAGGTTTTTTCCAGGATCACAGTTCTTACTTTTTCCATGTTAAAAAATGATATATTAAGTATATGCAAAATTGTTATATTGTAGAGTATAAAAAAATAACAATACAACTGACATCCAAGTAACCACTAACAAGTTAAAGAGAGAGAGTGTTAGCATTATTTTGGAAAGTTCCTTTGGTTCTTCCCCTTCCCGTGTCCCTTCTCTCATACAACCCCTCATCCCAAAAGGTAACTACCACCTGGAATTTGTATAATTCCTTTCCCAGTTTGCTGGAGTGTCTTGAGCTGAGGGCCAGGAATCTCTGGGTTAAACAGGCAATGAGATTCCCACCAACACAGTGCAAGCAGCTCTCTGAACTGCATAGCCTACCGTTGGCTGACAAGTCTTTGAGGCAATTCCCCTAGAACTGTCTGAATGGATGAATAAAGACCCTGGACTTGGCTATTTCCCAAGCTGATTTGATGTGGCTAATATAGAAATTCCAATTGCATGCAGCTGTACAGAACGCTGAGCGTTTTGACTGAGAAACACGGGTGAATCTGGCACAAAAAACCTTCACAAACCAGTGATTGTCACACTGTTGTATGCCCATAAAACTGACTGTGATAGTCTTTTAAAAGAAAAAATGGGCTCGTTTAAATCAGAAAGCTAACTGGAAGCAGGAATTAACAAGAGAAGAAAATTGGAGAGAGAGAGAATTAAGGTATGGCCCTGCCCCTTCAGTTGTGTTTTTTAAATATCCTGTGTTTTGTCTTACAGTCTTTGCCCACATGTTGCTTAGATGTTGTCTAAATAGAAGACAAATGCAGGGAATGATCAAATTATGAACAAGGCAAGATGCTACTGAATTTCTTTATACCCAAGTGCTAAACTGTGTACCACAGGCCATTGGAGAATAGCATGAGCCATGTAATGAGGGAGTAACTATAAGGCTAAGTGAGTTAATACAAACAAACACTTGGAAAGGGAAAGATTACTTTGGCTGGCATCAGAGAAATCTTTGCAGAGGCACCAACCTTGGAGCCAGGCCTTAGAGTCAGGGTAAGGTATGACAAGATGGAGCGTGAAAGTGTGTTCACACTAATAATGGAAACAACTGGCATTCACTGAGCACCAGGTGCTCTGGTTAGCACTTCATGTGGATTATCTCATTTCCTCTCCTAACCACCCTCTGAAGGAATAATTATGCCCATTTTACAGACAGGGAAACTGAGAGTCAGAGCTAAAGTAACTCGTCCGAGGTCACAAAACTAGGTGGTAGAATTCAAAGCCAGGATATGTGACTGAATAGCCAACAGTATGCTTCACTGCCTAGGTAGAGGAACAGCAGAAGCGGAAGCCCAGAAATCAAAGGAAACAGGCTAATTGTCAAGGAGTCAGCATGGATTGGTCATATTGATGAGGTGACCAAGTGTGGGTGTTTGGTCAAGTCATTCATCCCCTGATAAATCTTTAAATAGCTGCCCTATCCTTGGTGCCATGCACACAGAGATGCTCAAGACTGCTTGTTAAATTTAATTGGCAGTGTAAAGAAAGGGCCCAGCATGAGAAGCCATGACATAATTGGGATTCTTTGCCTATTATATCTCCTACTTGACTAATATTTTGAAATTTAACAGGGCATGAACAGGCTTGTATGGGGTAAATGTCTTAAATTTATCAATACAAGTTGGGAAAATAGAGGACAACACAAGAATGAAGGTGTGCATAGACTCTTAAGAAAGTGTGAAGTCATCTTTTATTCATCTACTCATTCCATGACGTTTCCTATGGGGCACTTTGTATGAATCCCTGTGCTGGGGATGTGGGCCCATCTGAAGTGGCAAAACAGAAGGATGCAGGCTTCCACTATGCTGTATAACCAACAAATGCTGTATAACCAACAAATGCTGTATAA
>NW_024070185.1:17505885-17716528 GCF_014754425.2 Oryx dammah
ATGTGGATTCCAGAGAATGCCCATTTAGGAAGATACACCAGGGCAGATGAGCCTGCTGTCAGCTGCACTCAGAATAAGTCTAGTTTTTCTTCTGGAATAATGCCCTTCATGTGTTTGAAG
Source organism: Oryx dammah (assembly GCF_014754425.2). Taxonomy (NCBI): domain Eukaryota; kingdom Metazoa; phylum Chordata; class Mammalia; order Artiodactyla; family Bovidae; genus Oryx; species Oryx dammah. Next base: position 17,506,006 of record NW_024070185.1, read on the forward strand.
ACTCATTTTTACAAAATATCTCTTACCAGGTTAGGTATAGTCAGTTATTATTGCCTTTTCTTCCTACACTCTTCTACAAATATTCCTATTCTTCAGCGACTGAAAAGCTAATGATTACTTTTGCCAGGCTTCCTTGAAGCCAGGGAAGGTTGCAAGACAGATTGTTTCATTTAGGTACATTGGTATGAGATTTGGGAGGCAGAAGAGAGATGGAAGTCACTTTGCTTCCCTGGTGGCTCAGAGGGTAAAGAGTATTCCTGCAATGCAGGAGACCTGGGTTCGATCCCTGGGTCAGGAAGACCCACTCCAGTACTCTTGCCTGGAAAATCCCATGGACTTAGAAGCCTGGTGGACTACAGTCCATGGGATCCCAAAGAGTCGGACACGACTGAGCGACTTCACTTTCTTTCTTTCTTTCACTTTAGCTGTCAAGCAAGCTCACTGGGGCCTGGAGGTTACTGCACTGACCAGGCTCAGCAGTCCTCTGTCTAGTCACCAGCTCCATGAATGTTAAGAAGCAGAGGTGGTAGTGGCAGTGGTGAAAGCTTCCTGATCTCTGGATTGGAGCTATGGTGGAGGTTCTTCAACCAAGTGGTGCCTCTTTGACTTTACACCTATGCTTCCAGCCTTCCAACATTTCTGTGTGCACAGAATCCCTGTATTAAGTCCTTTTCCTACTTGAAATGTCTAGAGTGATTTCTGGGTCCTCCATTGAGCCCCAACTGACTCACAATCTAAACCTTTTTATTTCCATTTCTTTTTGGAGTTTGTAGGTTCCAGAGCTACTCAGAGTGAGGTCTCCGGTGGCCAAACTATATGAGAGCAATTTGTATCAGAGTGTAAATCAATTTAGTCATCAAACACACTTTTTCCACTCCTTTGATTTATTTATTTTCCATAGCAAGAATTTTTTGTAGATGGAAGTTGTGGGTTCACTTATACTCTGACACAGGCTCCTCATCTTATTGTGTGTACTTGTAATTTCACCAATTTACTTAAAAGCCACAGGCCACATACTCTGTATTTTTTTCCTCTAGGCATTAAAACTGCTTCTTCTTTTGCTTTTATTGATAATTGCAATTTTACCCCAGGGAGCATATGTCTCCTGGGGTTGCATTATCCATCTTGTAATGAAAAATTTCTTTAAAAATTATGTGACTCTTCCTGAGTCATTTTTTGTTTCTTCTTTGGAAATAATCCTTTTTAAAAGTAATTACTTCTTTCATTAACAAAGTGGTGCATGCCCATGATAAAATAAAAGTTTTAGCAATCTCATTAAAGTTTAAGCACAGAATAATAGAATATGAAGAGTAAAAATTCCTTTGTCTGTCTCTTCAACTCCTTAGCCAACTTCTCTGAGGTAACCTTCAACAGTATTTTCATTTAAAAAGTTATTTGTTTGTTTAGTGGAAATAGCCTTAGTTGAACCTCACCAACTATTTCATCATGATGTCCCTCACCCAGGGTGGATAATGTGAACTTTTATAGGTCATGGCAATTCTGCCACAGTGACCTTTTCGAGAATCAAAGCACCAAGTGGATGTGGCCTTTAGCCTTTAGCCACAGATGGGGATATAATTTTAACATTTTAAATCAAATTATGGACTATCTATCTTAAGATAATATCATTTTTCTGTGGTAAAATGTTAAAAAATATTCATGATATCTGTAAACTATTGGGATTAGGGATCTATATTCAAATTTCTGTTTAAAATTCTGTCATGGCTGGACTTGAACCACAAGTAGATTCTTTTATTTCTCTTTTAAAATATGGCAGCATTCATTTCAATGCACAAAAAGAAAAAAAAAAGACAAAACAAACTCTGACAAATTCCCTTAATAAGTTTTTAAAAATTGTGTGTTTTTAAAATATACTGTTTATACTTTCTGTTGTTTTTCTCAATTGAAAAGATGCATTTTGTCTTCAGATGTATTTTTGAAGTTGATCATCTTGGCTGAGGCAACCCCGGGGGAGCACCAACTTCAAATACATAGTCCCAACCACAGGGACTACCAAAGACAAAAATGCACAGTGTTGCTTTTATAGGTTGGGAATAAAAAAATGTATTTTCTCAGAATCGACCACTTGTCAGCGCAGAACACTATAAAACAACATGATGGAAAGTTTTGCCAAGCATTTGAATGAAAAGAACCTAAAGACTTCTTACCAGCTGTCCATTTTCTGCATGATAATGCTTATATGTTGATGTTTCTTTCTCCGTTTGTCCCACTTCCTCCCCCGACCCCTGTGTCCACAAGTTCACTGTCTACATCTGCATTCCCATTCCTTCCCTGCACACAGGCTCATCAATACCATTTTTCTAGATTCTGTATCTATGCGCTAATACACTATGCTTGTTTTCCTCTTGAGGGATGGGATGGGGAGAAGGGAGGGAGGCTTAAGAGGGAGGGCATGTATGTATGATTGTGACTGATTCTCATTGTTGTATGGCAGAAACCAACTCAACATTGTGAAAATTAAATAAATATATATATATATCATTACCAAAAAAGAGAACTTAAACTAAGGGAAAATACCTACTTTCAATATTTATGTTAAATACACTGTGGGTCACCGACAATTTGAGACCTTCTTAAAGACTTTGAACTTCATATTTCATACAATCTTAAACAATAATGTACCTTTCAAAGTTGATTTAACTAATATTCTTGCTCATTTAAAGGCCCAGTTCTCTCTTAGCCCTCAGAAATGCCTCACTGAAAGAAGCACCAATGAAAAGGTCATTTCATGTGCAAAAACCTGGATTTCCTGCTTACTGAGGACATCATCTTATGCAGGTTATTTCACTTTAAAGTGCTTCAGTTTTCTTCTGTATAAATGTTTGCATTGGAATGCCCATCACATGAAAAGTGCTGGTTGCTCAGTCATGTCTGCCTCTTTGTGATTCCATGGGCTGTAGCCCACCTGGCTCCTCTGTCTATGGAGCTCTCCAGACAAGAATACGGGAGTGGGTTTCCATTCCCTTCTCAAGGGGATTTTTCCGATGCAGGGATTGAACCCAGGTCTTCTGCATTGAAGGCAGATTGTTTACTGTCTGAGCCACCAGGGAAGCCCATCACATAGGTATTGCTATTGTAAAATAAGCTTAAATGATGATGTAAAGCAAAGAATTTTGTGCATGTTCCATAGTAGATGCTTAGTAAGTGTTAACTCTTGTAGCCTCCCTCGTACGTCTTTGACTTGGAACAGCTTAGAATTCAGCTCAGATAGCAAAGAGAGAAATCCTATACCATTAATATGTATTTACAAGGTGTTGAAGAGAGCTCAGATACGGAGAGACCTACAATTACAAAACTGTGCTTATAATTTAATAATTAATGTTGGGAATGAACATGTCCTTCGAAGTTTCTCAGTGCATTTCTGTGACTATATGTCATATTTCATTTGAAGATAACTGTGGAAATCTAAATTTGAGGTCTTTCATGAGTGAGCCTCCTGGTCTAAATGACCCTCTCACTCAATGATAGACCTTGATCACTAAGATCCTTTATGTTAGTTTTAAAAGACTGATTATAAAAATAGCTTTATTGGGCTTTAATTTATATCTGAAATTCATCCATTGAAGTGTACATTCCAATGATTTTTAGTAAATTTATGGACCCATCATCACAATCCAGTGTTAAAACGCATTCTGCTCCCAAAACTTCCCTATATGCCTGTTTGCAGTCAATCTCTGCTCCCCCCTCCAAGCCAGGATAACACTAATCTACTCTATGTCTTTTTCAATTTGCCTTTCTTCAGATGTCTTTTTCTGAAGATTTTAGTCACACCGATTCACACAAGGGTTAGGAGAATGCATGAGATTAGATTTCTTAATGTATTAATACATAGTGGCTGCTGGCTTCCCACTGAGGAAAACCAGCTTCTCAGCAGCAATTTTGAGAACTTCCATTCCTAGTGGAGAGAAACAGGGCCAGCAGGCAATTAGCTGGGGAACCATATCAATCAGGGTCCAGTCAGGAGACAGAACCACTCCCATTATTTTAATAGCGAGAATTTAATGTAAACAACTGTTAGAGAGTATTAGAAAATTGAAAAAGCAAACAAAGAGCACTAAGATAGCACAGAAGGAAGACCCAATTTCCTAAATAAACAATGTCTCCAAAGAAGCATACAGATGACCAACAGGCACATGAAAAGATGCTCAATGTTGCCGATCATTAGAGGCATGCAAATCAAAACTACGATGAGCTATCACCTCACACCAATAAGAATGGCATCATCAGTAATAAGAATGGCATCATAAATGCTGGAGAGGGTGTGGCGAAAAGGGAACCCTGCTACACTGTTGCTGGGAATGTGTGCTGGTACAAACACTATGGAAAACAGTATAGAGTTTCCTTCAAAAACTAAAACTAGAGTTTTTGATCCAGGAATCATGTAATCTAGGAATCCCACTCCTGGACATATATCCAGAAAAGATGAAAACTCTAATTTGAAAAGACACATGCACTCCAGTGTTCATTGCAACACTATTTATGATAGCCAAGACATGGAATCAGCCTAAATAAATAAATCGATAGATGAATGGATAAAGAAGATGTGGTGTATATACACAATGGAATATTACTGACTCGCAAAAAAGAACGAAATAATGCCATTGGCAGCAACATTGATGGACCTCGAGATTATCGTACAAAGTGAAATAAGTCTGACAGAGAAAGATAAATATCATATTGTATTACTTATATGTGGAATCTGAAAAAGTGATATAAATGAACTTATTTACAAAACATAAATAGACTTACAGACATAGAAAGCAAATTTATGGTTACCAAAGGGAGAAGAGGGAGAAGGATAAGTTGAGAATTGGCGATTAACAGATACACACCACTATACGTGAAATAAACAATAAGGTCTTATACTACAGGGAGCTATATAAGTATCTTGAAATAATCTATAATGGAAAAGAATATGAAAAAATATATATGAATCCATATATATATGTGAATCTGTATATATATATATGAATTCATATGTGAATCCATAAATATATATGAATATATATAGGGCTGTATATATATATATATATGGCTTTCCTCGTGGCTCAGACGGTAAAGAATCTGCCTGCAATACAGGACATCTGAGTTCAATCCCTGGGTGGGGAAGATCTCCTGGAGAAGGGAATGGCAACCCACTCCAGTATTGTTGCCTGGAAAATCCCATGGACGGAGGAGCCTGGAGGGCTACAGTCCATGGGGTCACAAAGAGTCAGACACGACTGAGCAACTAACACCCACACATATATATGTACAGATATACTTCAATAAAACAAGATATCACAGAAAGGAGCACTAGCAAGAATCTATCAGTTCTTGGTTTAGGAAATGAAGGAAAATCTTGGAATGACTAAAACTGAGAAATTAAGAGGAGGAACTTTCTTGGGCTGGGACCCACACCTTTGAGGAGTGAGGACAGACAGAGGGTCCTTTTGTCTTCCAGAAAATTTGATAGGACTAGTCTGCAAGCATTAAAAAAAAAAAAAAGCCCTGAAAACTGGATTCAATTGAATTCAGCTTCTCCTGGTACAAAAAATACGGTTTCTGAGGTTCAAAGGTGTTGGTAGGATGGTGCTGGGAAGAAACAGGAAATCAAAAGGAAACAGGAATGAGTTTCTATTTTTTTTCCTCCAGATTTTCAGTCTTCTTCTAGTGCCCCTTTTTGGTGGAATTTCACAGATTGTGGTGGGGAGTTCTGGAAGCTGGTTCACAGACTCCCAGCCCCAGCATCACAAATGTCCAGCAACCAGACAATGGATAAACAAATGTGGTATATCCATACAGTGGAATATTATTCAGCCACAGAAAAGTACTGATAGATGGGTACATCTTGCAAACATTAAGTCCAGTGAAAGAAGCCAGACATAAAAGGCCATTTCTTGTATCATTTCATTTATATGAAATGTCCAGAATGGGCAAATCTGTAGAGGCAGAAAGCAGGTTAGTGGTTTATAAGGTCTGGGAGTAGGGAGAGGGAAATGGATAGTGACTGCTTCATGGAAAAAAGATTTCTTTTTGGAATGATCAAAACATTTTGAAATTAGATAGAGATGCACACACATCATGAATACAGTACACGCCACTGAATTGTACAGTTTAAAATCATTAAGATGGTGAATTTTATGTTATGTGAACTTTACCTTAAGAAAGAACAAGTGATTAATAGGAAACACATTCAGACAAGAGACATGTAAGATGAAGAAGAAAGAATAACATGAGGAATGAGAGAACAAGCCAGAGACACAAGGTTAGACTCGTTAATTATAACATAGGAAGTAAACACTACATTTCTTTAGTTGTAATCCTTTCTGAAATTTTCAAATAAGACTTCCATTAAAAATGAAAATCTACAAAGGAAAAAAGAGGAAGAATTACTGTGTAATAGAAAATATAAAATATAGAAGTCTATTGAAGGGAATCTGGTTTTTCTTAAAATAATTAAACAAGAAAGTATCTCTTGGTCATTGTGATTGGCATCACCCTTAAGCCTGTCTTTCTGTTATGTTTTTTTTCCCCTCTTAATAATTTTATAATCTTATTCACACACATTCACAAGTGAAAATTAAAGTGACACTGATTTAAATGTGTGGGTTGAAGCCATTAGAGCATATTCCAATCTAATTTATCCATCCAGAGGAGACCAGGGTATAATCAGAAAAGGACATGCTTAAAGTTAGAGTGGCTCAGACAATAAAGAATTTGCTTGCAATGCAGGAAATCCAGGTTCATTCCCTGGATTGGGAAGATCCCCTGGAGAAGAGAATGGCTACCCACTCCAGTATTCTTTCCTGCAGAATTCCATGGACAGAGGAGCTACAGTCCATGGGTCGCGAGCCATCAGACATAACTGAACATGCACAGAGTTTGCTGTATTGAGAAAAAGGAGCTAAGGAGTTAATGCCAGGCTCATCAGACAGCTTCTTGGTCCCAGAGTTAGTGCTTTGGCCAGTGCAATTTCTAATAGGCTGTTGCCTGTGTGATGCCACTTGCTAAGTACATTGAATACTATCCTTGGATGGGATCTACCAAGACTGAATCTTTTAAGACCCTGCTCCCTATCCTGACCCTGTGAGTGTATATATTCTCAAATTAGGAAGTCCATCATTCCTATCATTCCACCCAGACACCCTAGTGTTTAGGATATCAAGTTTTGACCTTTAATCTAGAGCAGAGAGCTTTGTCAGTCTCTCATGGTTTTATAATCTTTATAGCGGAGTGGTGTTAGTGTTAAAAATCCAGCTTTCCAAGGCAGGAGATGCGAGAGACTCGGGTTCGATCCCTGGATTGGGAAGATCCCCTGGAGTAGGAAATGGCAACCCATTCCAGTATTCTCGCCTGAAGAATCCCGTGGATGGAGAAACCTGTCAGCTTACAGTCCATAGGGTGGCAAAGAGCTGGACATGACTGATGTGACTTAGCCTGCACACGTAGTGGGAGTTGAGGGGAGAAATTTGGCCACTAGAATGTCTATTTTCCCCTTATAACTAGATTGAGGATGAGGATGAGGAATTTGAAGAACTTCACTTAAAATTTTGCCCTTCCTGTTCTGGTCACCAGGTATCACCAGGAAAATTCAAAGATGGTATCTCTGACCAACATTTTTTTGTTTTTCAAAAATATCCTTTCAGTTCTCTTTGATTCATGACTTCACATTTCAAATTGCTCTCAGATATTTATTAAAATTTTCAGACTTAAGATATAGCCTCAATGTTTTTTCTTTGTAGTAGTTTTGTTTTGTAAGAAATATTCAGCTGGATACCATCAGTTAAAATCATGTGTGGAAAAACAAAGAAAGAAACAAAAGTAGTAGGGACCTGTTATGATTTCTGGGCCAGTTTTGTTTTTACTACAATAATTGGTTTGGTCTATTATTGGTCAGTAGTAAATGTGGCATTCAAGAATGCCCACCTTACTGTGAGCTGGAATTATCATTTTTCCCCTCTGGAGGCAGTGAAAAAACATCTTGAGCTGTAGGCAAGTTGCATCATTTGGAAGGGGTTGGTGATAGGCAAGGACTGGCAGGGTCAAAGAATAGTCTACTTCAAGCTCCCACCAATCTGACAGATCCCGACATCAGTGGAGCAAAAACATGGAGACGGCTGATTTCCTGCTCTCAAGCAGTCCTTGCTGAGATTTTTTTAAAAAGATGGAACAAAGCGGGAAAAATCTACTCTTTTTCTTCCATCTTTTGTTAGCTGAGAGGTCTGTCAATCGGTTAGTTATTTTTGCAGTCCTTAAGTATATTTCAAGAGAATTTGCTTCTCAGAAGTACTGGAAGAAACAAAGGAGAAATCCTGGAAGAAACAAAGAAGAAACAAAGGAGTAATGAGTCTTGTGTATGCTCAGATGCCCAGTCATTCCAAATCTTTGCAACCCCATGCACTGTAGTCTGCCAGACTCCTCTGTCCATGGAATTCTCCAGGCAAGAAGACTGCAGTGGGTTGCCATTTCTTTCTCCAGGGATCTTCCTGACCCAAGAATTTCTATTTTCTCTCCTTTCTTTCTGGAGAAGATTTTAATTAATACTCAAATTATAGTGGAAAATGCCCTGTGTCTATTATCCCTCTTTTTCTTTTTTCATAAAAGATTTTAAACTGGAATACTGCTTTCTGGCTAAAAGGCTGAATATCCCAGCTTCCCTTTGTAGTTAAGTGTGAGTAAGTTTTGATTAATCAGTGTAATGGAGGTATGGTTTAGGTTCTCAAGTAATGTGCTATTTTTGTTCCTTCTCTCCCTGCTATCCTTCTGCCTCTGTATGGAATGAAGATGTAGTGGCAGGAACTCTAACAAACGTATTGGATCTTGAGGAGAAGGGCCAGACCTAGTGGCTAGCAGAGGATGGGGTGGCAGTGGTCCCTGCACACTTTGTGGAAACAGGATACCTGCCCTAACATTGTGTTCACCCAGACTTTCCTAAAGATGTGGATGTGAAATAAAATTCTATCTTGTTTAAGCCACTCGGATTTGGATTTCTGTTTTACTCAGAGCCAAACTAATTCTAACAAATTCAATCTCCAGTATTATTTCTACCTTGAAGGACTGAGGTTTTTATCATGTCCTCCTGTTCTATGTAACATTACATCCTTATTTATTTAATAAGTATTCACTGAATACCTACTATGCATCAGGCATTGTGTTAGGCACTATATATTCAGTGTTCAGCAGAACAAACATTGTCTCTGCCAATTGGAGCTTAGAGTTTAGTGAGAGAAACATGGTAAGATGTGAGAAATAATCTCTCATTTCTTACTTTTGCTGCTTTTTTTTCGTCTCCTGTCTCCACTGAATTTCATTCAATGTGTCTTAAAGTCAGAGGAAGGGGTCATATAGCGTCATCATTTCTTGAGATAGAAGCATATTGGCACATATGATTTTCAAAATAAGAACTCTCCTGACTCAGGCTACCTGCTTTCCTCAGAAGATTTTAGAAAATCTTATAAGAAAAGTCAGTTAGCAAGCAGTAGGTCTTCAACTTGAGGGCTTTCTGTCTTAGTGGACTGAGGGGTTTGTGTGTGTGTACACAGATACGCATAAATTTGGGTTTCTTTGGTCCCATTGTGATTCATTAGATGTTAGGATTTATTTCTATCTTCATCCCGCCTCTGTGAAAATCCATCTTTTAAATGGTCCTCAGTCATGTTATGGTGTTCCTAGTTAGGTATTATCAACCCACATGTTGTCAGAGTGATGGTCAAGACTACTTTCTCATGCAAGGTCCTAACCCACAGCTAGGACCGTAGCAGAAGCTGTGTACCCTGTCCTTCTTATTGACTCTATTGGCCATGTGGGTCTTCAGAGCCATTGGGAATTCACAAAAGAGAGTTCTGCCTGACACTTTGTTTTCTCAGCGATGCTATAATTTGCGGTGTGTATAGTTCCTATTCCCATAACTCCTCATGCTTTTGTCCTACTCCTTCCTTTGTTGATCTGCCCTTTGATTTCAAGCTTTCTTGATCATCCCTTCCTCCTATGTTGCATCCCTTGTTCCACTGGTGCTGTCAAAGACTTTTCAGCTGAGCTGGATAGCAGACAAGTGTCAAAGGCATGATTTCCTTTGACTGTCTGTCCCTCAGAAGAGTGATACATTAATAGACACTGCATATTCATATGGCATCTTTCATTTAGCCAAAGAGTATTTTTGTCATTGTGTCCTTATGTTTGGACTCATAGCTTTAGTAATTCTTTTATCACACTTTGGACCATTTCAGAGACTCCGTTAGGCCTCAGTGAGTAAAATCCAAAGTATAGTCCTTTTCTAAAAAGCACATTGCAAGAGGTGAAGAGCAATAATTTGGCCATGGAGACAATCTGAGAGAGAATGGTTGAAGTTTATTTTCAAGACAGGAAATGGTTTATTGACTTCAAAAAGTTTAGTCCTGCTGAAACAATCTGAAAGAAGCAATGGCACTGAGTCCATTAAATTCAAGAAACGATAAATTTCAGTTATTGGCACAAACATTAAGTATCTTGATATGTAGAGACACAGGCTGATAATATTGCTAAATTTGGGTTCATCATGACAAGATATTGAGAAATCCTTGAAATTTATGACATGTTAGGGCAACATGATATGTCACTTAACTGATGAAAAATCCATCCTCTTTGAATCATGTTATGAAAACTGCTAGCAAAGAAAAAAAAAGTCCAAAATTCAGGACTGATGGGCAGAAGCTTTGGAGGCAAATACTGATTAGACTGTAGCCATTCTTTCAAAATACCAGTCTCTTCTTTCTGTGTAGTGGGAGTTGTTCATTTTTGTTTTCTTGAGGGGTGTTAGATGCACTGATGGCTTGATCATCCGAAATAGAAAACCTCCTGTTACCTTTATTTAAGCATTCTCTATGTACACACATCTGAATTCTTTCAATCCTTAGAAGAGCATAAATAAACATAAGAAGAACCAGTGGTTATAAAAATAAGTTTTTGTGTTAGATTTATCTAGGAAACGGTGGAGATAGTGTACAAATCTGGGTGTTTGCTGTAGTGTTTAATACCGTATTTTCTCTCTAATGGTGGTGTTAGATGGTCTGTCATGACTTCATGTTGTTTCGTCCCTTGGATACTGTCTCTCCCATTGCTGTTTTCGCCTCATGTATTCCTGCTTATTTACAAGCCTAATCATCTTTTATTGGATGCTACCTACTGTGAATTTTACCTTGTTGGGTGCTGGATATTTTTGTATTCCTATAAATACTATGGAGCTTTATTATGGTACACAGTCAAGTTACTTGAATGGGTTGAACCAGAACACACTGTGGACTAGGGCCATTTTTTGGTCACTATCCTTTAATATTCTACCCACTCCCTGTGAATTATGACGATTTTCCACCTTAACCCTTGAGGACAGGAGTAATCCCTAGTCCTGTGTGAGCACTCTGAACTGTTCCCTCTGATCCCTCTAGGTGATCCTTCCCGTGTGTGTATGTGGTAGCTGCTAATTCATGTCCGACTCTTTGTGACCCCCTGAACTGTAGCCCGCCAGGCTCCTCTGTCCATGGGGATTCTCCAGGCAAGAATACTGGAGTGGGTAGCCGTTCCCTTCTCCTGGGGATTCTTCCCATATCCTCAGGTAATTTCTTCACTTACATGGACTCAGCTGAAGACTTGAGGGGGGACCCTCTGCAGATCTCTGGAGTTCTCTCTGCATCCCTCTGCTTCTCTGGTGTTCTGCTGTGTGATCACTGGCTGTCATGACTTTCCAAGATTAATGAGTCATCCCCTTCACTCTGTTGGAAGAGGTCATCGAGAGGACATGACTGCCTCTTGATCTGCCAGCTGGACCAGGAATTTGGAGACTTGTCCTTGGAGTGTGTGGTCCATGCGCTGCTCCTGAACTGGAGTTACTTCAAGGAGCAGCTTCGGGAGAGCCCTGTGTTGTTGAGACCATCTCGACTGTGGATATAAAGCCTCTGTGTAAACTGTTAAGATTCTGGAGAGCTGTGTGGATGTCTACTCACTTGCAGCCTCCCAAGACAAGCGTCATACATAAATTCTTTTGCTTATTAAAAGTGCCATCTACCAATCAGAACTGGTCTCCCTCTTTCTTTGTTATTTTCTTGTTCTTCACGTGCAGGAGCCAATTTTTAATTTCACTTGGACAACTCTGTAGGTTGTGAATGAAGAAACTCAGAGAGAACATCAGTGCCTCTTGGGTTGTTCTTTCCTGAGTTGTAGCCTGGAAACTTTGGAGGCAATAAGGTGGGGCATTCATAGGCCTCACGGTACCTGTTTTCTTATCTCAGGAATCACTATCTTATGTGGCCTGCCCAATGTCTGAAAATCATACTTCATCTTTTTTTAATTTTTGTAGTTGTTTCAAGTGGAAAGGTAAATTCAGTCCCCGTGACTTCATCTTGTTCAGAACCGAAGTCCCGCTGCTTCATGGATTACAGCAGGTAAGTTCCTTGGGCAGAGTCTCCACACTAAACAGAGATCTTTCCTCAGAGTCCTGGTGTCTGAGAAGGAGGATCAAAGAGCTATAAACTCATCCCAGTATAAACTCAGCTCTTATTCATGCAATCACAGTGCCACACAAGTGTCATCTCTTCAATCAGTCTTGGTCCAGGATTACATCCCTAGAAGGTTTGTTCCTTGGTTCATTGATTCATTGGTTCATCGACCCACCCATCCATTAACTATTAGCTAAATCTCTTTTACATAAAAACACTCTCTTAACTGTTGGAGAATCAGAGAAGAATAAGGCAGACTTGGTGACATCCTTCTGTGTACCTAGTCTATAGTTGGGGAAAATAGCTGAAATGCTCCAGATGGTTAAGTGTGATAGATGCTATGAGAGAAAAACAAAGGGTGTTATGGGAGCACATAAATGGAGGCTTAACCTGATCTGGAGAGTTAGAAAGCTTTCTCAGTGGAGGTGACATATAAGTTGGGACTTGCAAAGAGGTGATTATAAAATAGAGGCTGTTTTTTCTCTAAAGGGCTTGTACTATCCCCAAAATATTTTATTGAGCATGTAGCATAAACTCTAGTGTCTTATATAAAAACAATTCCGATTTATTACCCAAAAGACCAACCTCAATTGCAGAGGAAGATAGTAAAATGGAAAATGGAGATCAAAATTTGCTAAATCATTAGACATAGATGATAAATTAATGGTTAAAATGTTAATAGTGATTCATTTAGACTGTGGGTCTCTGGGAGATTTTTCGTTTTTCTTTGTTTCTGTTTTCTTCAAATTTTCTGACATGAACCTACGTTACTTTTGTTGTTAGAAAAAAGAAAGCAAGGAAGGGGATGTGATAAAAAAGACATATGGATGGAGTAAAATACAGGTGATATTCTTTAACAGGTGTATCGTGAACTGGTTTTTCAGTACCACATTGTGGCTTTGTGTGTCACATGGCAAAACCTAGACACTGTTCACAAAGGCATCACAAGCTGATCAAATGAACCATTTGACTGAGCATTTAGAAAACAGTTCAAACAAGGATTTGTCTTCAATTTCTATAAAGTGTGAAGCTTGCCTTTGCTATTGGTCCTGAAGGCCCTGGGCAGGTGTGCTGGGTAAGCTGATGGTGAGCCTAATGGTGGGTGCCCGTCCCCACACGCCAGTGTAGTTTCTTGGCATGTGGAAATCATGGCCACCCTGCTCCTGGGACTGTGTGGCAATGTCAGAGGAAAGGAGAATGGGAGAAAGCTCTTAAAAATAGTGCACTACTATTTTTAAGCAAAACTCTTTTCACAGTCAGAGGCATAGCTTTTCTAAGTTTGGAGTGTTTAAACTACACGTACTTCTATAGAGCTTGACATGCACAGCCCTTGCATGCCTAAAGAGAGGAATATGAGGCCAATATGGAGTTTTGAATGAGTTATATATTGTGTTTGTGAAGAAAGTAAGGGGTTTCTGAGACCATTTTAATTGAGTGTTTAATTTTATATCAATACTAGCCACATTCGCAGAACATAACACTTGTAATTTGTGGAGGAGAGTTGACAGAAATTATTCAGCCCTGTACAGGCTTTCTAAACTCATGCATGTAAGTATATGATAAATAATAGTAGTAGTAGATTCGAATATTTTTAGATTTTGGTGGCTGTAATGATATCAAGAGCCATATCTTAAAGCTCAGAAAGTTACTGTCATGGGTAGAAGATTGCTAATCTGCTTTCTATCTCTATGGATTTAGCTATTCTGGATATCCTATCTAACTGGAATCACACAACATGTGATCTTGTGTGTATGGCTGTTTTCACTTAGCATGTTTCTGAGGCTCATCCGTCCATGTGTTAGCATGTACCAGTACTTCATCCCTTTTTATGACTGAATAATATGCCATTGCATGGATATAACCACATTTAGTCTATCCATTCATCATTTGGATTGCTTTTTCATTTGCCAGTTGTGAATAATGCTACTTTGAACATTCATGTAGAAGTTTTTGTTTGAATACCGACTTTCAATTCTTTTGGCTATATACCTAGGCGTAGAATGTCATATGGGTCATATGACCCAATTTCTGGATCATATGCTAATTATTCTATGTTTAATTTTTTGTGGAAAGGTCAAACTTTTCCACAGTGGCTGCTCCATTTATATTACTGCCAGCAGAACCCATTGGACTTTGGGTTTTTTTTTTTTTTGGTTTGGTGAGCCAAATGTTTGACATCTTCTCCACTCATAATAACATTGTTTGATGGAAGTTTTAGTCCTAAATAATAGTCATTGAACACACATACACAGAAAGAGGGAAAGAAAGGTGCAGCTTTAAGGAATCTCTTCTTGAGTTTTTTGACTTGACTGCATAGCACCCAAATAGTGGCATGTCTTAGAGAATATCTGTTCATGCTGCACATGAGGAAATAAGATCATAGGAGGTGGAATGACTCAGGAGATAAAAAGAGGTCACTCAACCAGCTAGTTCTTGACAGAGTTAAGGCTCAGACTATGTCTTGCGGTTCTGAGCCCATTGTTCTTTTCCATGCATTATGCACTTGACCCATTTATCTTTTGATGGGCCCAATTCTTAGGTTATGGTTTCCTTCTTTAGCTCAGAAATCTTCATAGGAAAGTAATGGGTATATCATTAATTCATAGATTATTTGTTCAGTTGCTCAGTTGTGTCCAAATCTTTGCAACGCTATGGACTGCAGCATGCCAGACCTCCTCTTTCACCATCTGCTTGACCAAACTCATGTCCATCGAATCAGTGTCTGTTGTGCCCTTCTCCTCCTGCCTTCAATTTTTCCCAGCATCAGGGTCTTTTAGCACTTCGCCCAAGGTGGCCAAAGTATTGGAACTTCAGCATCAGTCTTTCCAATGAATATTCAGGTTTGATTTCCTTTAGGATTGACTGATTTGATCTCTTTGCTGTCCAAAGGACTCTCAAGAGTCTTTTCCAGCACCATAGTTTGAAGGCATCAATTCTTCTAATGTTTTAATAGATTATGGTTTCCTTCTTTTGCTCAGAAATCTTAGGATGGTGATGTGTCTATCATCTAATTAGGGTCAGCTTTACTTGTTCATTTATTTCTTCATGCATTTATTCTACAGACTCGCAAAGAATGCTTATATATGAGAGAATGTGCAAGAGCTAAGGATACAATAGGAGGCAAGCAGTCGTGGGACTATTTTCGGAGTGGAGTCTGGTAGTAAAGATGGCCACTGGACAAACAGTTACACAAAGAATGGGCTGTAATTGGGTTAAGTGCTGTAAAGGAGAATTGCATGGTGCTGAGACTTTATGGAAGGAGACCTGCACTATTTCCGTGGTTAAATGTGTCAGAGAAAGCACTTAGGTTTATAAAATCTAATGTGGTTTGATTTCAAGGTCACCTGGAAAACTCTCTTCAGCGTCTAAATTCTTCCTCCATCTGCTCATTTATGTCAGAATTTGAAGATTTGATGTGCCAGTTCTATTTTTTTTTCTAATGTACATTTAGATTTAAAAAGCTATTAAATTTAAAAATTTATTTGTGGACTCCCGAAAATGACCTCGTATGCCACCATTGGTCCCCATACCACACTGTGAGCACTGCTGCTCTAGATATTGATGACTTTTCTGTCATTTTGAATCCAAGAAACAGAGCATTCCAACTCCAAACAGAGGCATGTCATCCAGACAGAAACGGGGAAGGAAAAGGCTGTGATAAAGTTGGAGGAAAGGAATGGGAAAGACGTAGGGGACTCAGTAAGCAGAAGAGATACAAACAGACAAGGGGGAAGACAGGAGGTAAAAGGATGAGCCTGAATGGGGAGAAATAAGCTGGTTCTCAGGAAATCTGTGCTCTGATCATGGGTAGTCTCTCAGGAGAGAATGAAATAAATACTCTCCTTTTCCATGTCATTCCATTTATTTCATTCATCAGTAATTTGGATACAACTCACACACCATGGAATAAGAAGGGGTGACATGAATCAGCTTCGGCTCTTTCCTGGCGGGTCAAATGTGAGCATAGTTGGTATTTTGAAGTTTCAAGCTGTTTTCCTCTTTGTTGAAAGGTGGAGATTTGAATTCTACTTTGGAGCATATCATTCCTTTGTTATGTTTTACACATTTGTAAAGGTACTTGGGGAAAACCATGAGGTAGATTTTTTTACACTGAGAATCTTAGTATTTTGTTTGTAAACATAAATGGTTATTTATTGCTGAGCCAGCAACCTATTTTGGAGATTCTGCTGACTTCTATTTCTTTCCAGGGAGGTGGGGAATGATTAGGAAAATGATTTTTTTCTATGTATAAGTTTTACATTTAGAATGTTTTGTGCCTATGAACTACTTTTTGTGGAAAATTTCATTTTTCTTTTAGTAGTCATTGGCAAAACCTGTGAAACTACGAAGACTCAAAGTTTTATCTTCTATCTACCAATGGGAGGAAGACCAAAAAGAAACTGGACTTGGTTTGACACAATTCAAACATGGCATCTGTATTTGTTTGCTAGGACTGCTCTAACAAAGTACCACAGACTGGGTGGCTCAAGCAACAAAAATGTATTTTCTCACAATTCTGGAGGCTACAGGCTAAGATCTAGGTGTTAGGAGGGCTGGTTCCTTCTGAAGACCTTGAGGGAAGAATCTGTTCTTGGCTTGTTGATGGCTGTCTCCTCTCTTTGCCTTTCCACCATTTCTCTCTCTCTCTCTTTCTCTGTGTCTGTATCCAAATTTCTTCTTGTCAGGACATCAGTGGTATTGGGTGATGATCTGCCCTAATGACTCAACTTAGTTGATTCTTTAAAGACTTTCTCTCAGGCTTCCCTGGTGGTCCAGTGGTTGAGAATCCACCTGCCAATGCAGTTCGGTTCAGTTCAGTTCAGTTCAGTTCAGTTCAATCGCTCAGTCATGTCCAACTCTTTGTGACCGCATGAATCACAGCACACCAGGCCTCCCTGTCCATCACCAACTCCTGGAGTTCACCCAGACTCACGTCCATCAAGTGGCCATCCAGCCATCTCATCCTCGGTCGTCCCCTTCTCCTCCTGCCCCCAATCCCTCCCAGCATCAAAGTCTTTTCCAATGAGTCAACTCTTCGCATGAGGTGGCCAAAGTACTGGAGTTTCAGCGTTAGCATCATTCCTTGCAAAGAAATCCCAGGGCTGATCTCCTTCAGAATGGACTGGTTGGATCTCCTTGTAGCCCAAGGGACTCTCAACAGTATTCTCCAACACCACAGTTCAAAAGCATCAATTCTTCAGCTCTCAGCCTTCTTCACAGTCCAACTCTCACATCCATACATGACCACAGGAAAAACCATAGCCTTGACTAGACGGACCTTAGTCGGCAAAGTAACGTCTCTGCTTTTGAATATGCTATCTAGGTTGGTCATAACTTTTCTTCCAAGGAATAAGTGTCTTTTAATTTCATGGCTGCAGTCACCATCTACAGTGATTTTGGAGCACCCCCCACCCCGCCGAAGAAAAAACAGTCTGACACTGTTTCCACTGTTTCCCCATCTATTTCCCATGAAGTGATGGGACCAGATGCCATGATCTTAGTTTTCTGAATGTTGAGCTTTAAGCCAACTTTTTCATTCTCCACTTTTACTTTCATCAAGAGGCTTTTGAATTGTTCTTCACTTTCTGCCATAAGGGTGGTGTCATCTGCATATCTGAGGTTATTGATATTTCTCCCGGCAATGCAGTTAGGGGACACTAATTTGATCCCCAATCCGGAAAGATCCCAGATGCTGTGAGCCAACTAAGCCCGTGCACCACAGCGACTGGGCTTGCACTCTGAAGCCCCTGAGCAGTGACTGCTGAAGCCCACATGCCCTGGCGTCTGTGCTCTGAGCAAGGGAAGCCACCGCAGTGAGAAGCCCGTGCACTGCACCTAGAGAGTAGCCCCCACTCTCCACAATGAGAGAAAGTCCATGTCCAGCAACGAAGACCTAGTGCAACCAAAAATAAAAATTAATACTTTTTTTTTAAAGGCTCTTTCTTGAAAATATAGCCACATTCTGAGATACTGTGGCATAGGGCTTCAACATATGAATATTTGAGGTGGGGGGGGGGATACAATTCAGTTCTTAACAATGTCCTCCATATTATTTCAGTTATGTTAACCTGGAATTGCTGAATATTTCAGAGCATATTATTTTGCAACTACTCTGTTGGGGTCATAGGTAAAGTCTATGACTTAAGTCTCACACCAAGTCCTACTATTTAGGAAAAGACTGATCCAGAGACAGAAGAGAAAATTGAGAAGTCAGGCCAAGGATTGGAGGGAGGGAAAATCCTGTTTCTCATTGGGCAGCTGGACCTGGATTCTGAGTTGTTGGAATGTATGGAGCACATAGCGGTGAGCATAAGGAAAAGTCAGCCTTCTGGAAGCAGGCTGGGAGGTCAGCAGCATGATTCTTTAGGGGATACATCAAGCATATGTGTGGGGCCCACGGGCTCCTGGAGTATCACATCTAGCAGCAAGAATACATTACTAGCTATAGTGTTTTATTTCCTTCTTATGCTTAAACTTCCAATACTTTTAAAGAAATGCAAGACAGGTCTAAGTGATACTGTAAAGAGTCAAGGGAGAGTTCTCTCCCAGACCTGGGTTTGAGACTTATAGGCTTCCCTGGTGGCTCAGGGGTAAAGAATCTGCCTGCCAGTACAGAAGACAGGGAGACATGGATTTGATCCTGGGTCAGGAAGATCCCCTGGAGAAGGAAATGGCAACCCACTCCAGTATTCTTACCTGGAAAATTCTATGGACAGAGGAGCCTGGCGGGCTACAGTCCATGGGGTCACAAAAGAGTCGGACACGACTTGGCAACTAAACAATGACAGCAACAACAGCGGGACCAACACGACTCCCCAAACCTCCTGTGTGTCCTGTGTGCTGCACCAGATGTCCAGGGACCAGAGCCTGGAGGCTTGATGAAGAACTGGAACTAGATGAGCACAGACTCAGAAGTAAAGGTGGTTTTGTGTGTGCTTTGAGTTGCAGTATAGTTGGTAGAGGTGCTAAGCCATTGTGGTTTGAGTGTTAATATAAATGTAACTTCATTTTATTGTCATTAGCAGTGAACCTTGGGGATACTGTTCACTGAGGAATCTTTTTAAAATCAGATGTGTCAATTAAATTTTCTTTAATGAATATTCATCGCTATGAAGGCAGCAAAATATCTGAGGAAAAATGAAAGCTTTGTCACTAACTAGACTTTTGCAAGTGCTAAAAGCAGTGGAGGCAATAGTCTCATTGTTTTGAATCTTTAAATAGCAACTCAGAGACACTTATTAAGTTCTAACTTTAGCCTACCTCAACTGTCCTGGTAATGCTTCTTGTTATTTTCTGGTCCAAGATTCTATCCAAGAGCATGTTTGCATTTAGTTGTTACATCTCATCAGTTTCCTCCAATTTGAAACTGTTCTTCAGTCTTTTCCCGTCTCCCACATCCTTAACAGTCTTAAAGAATATAGACCTTTCATTTTATATCGACTCTTGTATGGGTCTGCCTGATATTCCCCCATGGTCAGACTATAGTAGAGGATGTCATTTAGAAACCATCTAAGTGTTCAGTGTGATCATTGCTACTAGTGACCCCTGCATCTAGACACTCTCAGAGAATAGCATTAAGTAAGGTATACATGTATACACATCTGCATACACATTTACACACATTGACATCAGCCGCTATTTCCATATTTATCTGAATGTGTTTAATGTATAGTTAGTCACCCAGTCATATCTGACTGTTTGAGATGCCATGGACTGTAGCCCACCAGGATCCTCTGTCCATGAAGTTTTCCAGGCAATTTATCTGCATATATACATTAAAAACCCTCTAAGTTCACACTGAGGCTTAAAACCCCAGCCTAATACTTCAAGATTCTTTCTGGTCTCCTCTTTTCCGTGTTTGTACAATACCTTCTCAGACAGTGACGTCTGTTGCCCTCAGTATATTTACTTATTTGCTCTATCAATTAACTTATTTACTCAGTGTCCAAGCACTCCAGTCATATATCATCTTTGCAACTTCCATGTCACACCTTCTCCTCAGCCAGCTGTTTTAGATGTCAGCCTCTCTTCCCCAGTATGGGAAGTGAAAGGAATGTGAGAGAAAAAGGAGCTGGGAAGGGAAGTAAAGATGGAAAGGGCAGGGAAATTTCTTTTTATTAAAGTCAGTTTGAGTTGACTTTTCTGTTACTTGCC
This sequence comes from Oryx dammah, assembly GCF_014754425.2. Classification (NCBI taxonomy): domain Eukaryota; kingdom Metazoa; phylum Chordata; class Mammalia; order Artiodactyla; family Bovidae; genus Oryx; species Oryx dammah. The sequence goes on from NW_024070185.1 coordinate 17,526,630, forward strand.
ACCTAAACCATGCTAAATGCTGCAGCCCATAATTGTTCAGTCACTAAGTTGTGTCCAATCTTCGTGACGCCAGCACGCAACCCATAATATATTATTGCAACTATTTGTTTGCAAATATGTCTGCCCACTGGATTATGAGCTATGAAAAAGACTCATCTCTTTACCTCTATTTTTTCCAGGTTTCCATAGTGCCTGTCACATGGTGGGTGCTTGGTAACTGCATCGGGTGCCAGTGACACAAAAACAATTGAGACATAATTGTTCTCCAAGAGCTAGTAGGAATCATCAATACAATCAGATAATCTCTAAAATAGATACCAGTGGAAAGAGTTGTGAGCATATAGGAAGAAAGCATAAGTAGGGCTTCCTGGGTAGTTCAAATGGTAAAGAATCTACTTGCAATGCAGGAGGCCTGGGTTCGACCCCTGGATTGGGAAGGTTCCCTGGAGAAGGGCATGGTAACCCACTCTAGTATTCTTGCCTGGAGAATTCCATGGACAGAACAGCCTGATGGGCTACAGTCCACGGGGTTGCAAAGAATCAGACACGATTGAGCGATTTCACTCACTTACTCAAATGGGACTTTACCAGTATAAACAAATCAGAGCTGTCTTCAGATAATTGTAAATGTTTTAAACATATTTCTATAATTTCTGCAGAATTTAAGATTGAGAAGCTGACTGAATGGTCATATGTTCTCAATGAGTGGGTTAGAATTAAAACTAGGAGCTGAATGAATACTTGAATTAAAGTCCCTGAAAACTGTAAGGTGCTACCTTCCCAGTGGTAAAACATATTTTAGTAGCATTTACTTAAAAACCTCAAAATAATTTAGTCTTTTCTAGCAGGAGAAGTCAGGACTGATCTCATTTCAATAACACTAAGGAGATCAGCCCTGGGATTTCTTTGGAAGGAATGATGCTACAGCTGAAACTCCAGTACTTTGGCCACCCCATGCGAAGAGTTGACTCACTGGAAAAGACTCTGATGCTGGGAGGGATTGGGGGCAGGAGGAAAAGGGGATGACAGAGGATGAGATGGCTGGATGGCATCACAGACTCGATGGACGTGAGTCTGAGTGAACTCCGGGAGTTGGTGATGGACAGGGAGGCCTGGCGTGCTGCGATTCATGGCGTCGCAAAGAGTGGGACACGACTGAGTGACTGAACTGAACTGAACTGAACAACAGTGGTGACACCTTGTGTCTCCATAGTCCTTCCCTTTACATTAAAATGAGCTCTGAGAGGGCAGGATATGTGTCTGCCGTGTTCATCAAGGCATCCTTGGCACCCAGCTAAACACTTAATGAAAATGCCATCCTATGTAAATTTGATCCAGTTTTCTGAATGCACTGAGAATGGCAAACATGATACCCAGAATCATAGATATCTATTCTCTCTAAAGAGAGCTAAGGACCTATGTGGCTGGATGGAGCCACCTCCTGCTTGCCTGCTCCTACCTCCAGTTTCTTGTTGCCCTTTCCTGGATTTTAAAGACTCCCTATTCTTGGCTCCACATGTCTCCCTTTCTACTCCACTCAATCCCCCTCCTTGTGGATTGATCAGTTTCTCTGGATTCACCTTTCTGGCAGATGACAGTGAAACTTCTCTTTAGGAAGCAGTTGTTGGGTGTTGCAGGCTCAGGCAATAGACAGAAAAAGTCAGAGACTAGAGCCTACGGTCACAGACTATGTGGGTAGCAGAACCTGAATTAAAATTTTCAACTCCAGGACAGTTCCAATAAGCTACACTGAAAAGGAAGCCAGAAAGGGCAGTTTTCACATTTCTGCAGAATTCTTGCAGCATCTGGGACCAAGGTCAGTTCAATTAACTCACATTTATGTGCCTTTAACAACAACCTCATATCCCATAGTTAGACTGTACTGCCAGCAAGTAAATCAGTTCACGTGGGTCATTCTTTCTGTCCTTATAACTTAAATGATATGGTAGGTGACCGTGATCAGGGATAACAGCAAGCATGGAAGAGATCACTCCAAATAAAATATTAACTAATACAGGTCTGCCGTGTAAGTGGCTTGATGCATGGTAAATTGCATTTGCACTTGGCCAAATGGTCAGTGATGTATGTTGGGCACAAGAATAATAAATACAAGGAACAATCAATTGAACTGAACTAAAGTGGTGTGGTTTTGAAGGACGGCTTAGAGTTATATCTTCCAAACATAGCTAAAAAAAAGGACTCAATTAAAAAGTAAATTGGAAAACTATAAAGTAGCTGACACAAATACAAGGTTAAGTTTATGGAAGTTATAAATGCTAAACAGTTTCCCTCTACGATTCCAATTTCTGCCCACTCTGATTCTTCTTGTGCCTTCCATTTTTTTTTATGAGTATTATTACTCAACAGGAGAACAATCAGTTATATCAGAGCCATTCACTGTAAAGTTTGTGTCAATAATTTTTATTGAAATAGGACAAAAACAAAGGAGTTTGTAGAGAGAGGCAAATTATTATGCTACCAGGGTACCATGAGGAGTCTTTGAGCTACAGGGGAAAAAAAGGAAAAACTCTCCCTGTGGAGAGAATAGAATGTGTTTCATTTCAATATCTATTATAATTATGAAAGAGCCAGAGCGTTCCATGGCTTTGAACAGTCTTTGTGAGCAGAGCTTTATGTCAGGGCCGTGGGTATGATTTTCAGGCCCTGAGGCTGGTAGTTCAATAACTAGCAGAAATAGTCAGGGCTTTGGGGATGGGGAGCAAAATGAGGGGTAGGAATCAGGATGCTCTAGCCTGAGTGATCATAAGAAACCCTTCAGGGGATTTTCATTTTAAATATGGATTTTTTTGGTACCCTTATGGAATCTCAATCTCCTGGGGCACTGTAGGGAGGTACATTCCTAAATTAACTATCTTTCTAGTTTCAGGGCTTGAAAATTACAAACGTGTAACTAATGCCAGGCTTGGTATCATGGAATGTTCTAGTGGGAAGGACATGGCAACTGTGGGAAGAATGAGGTGGGAGATGGGAATCTCTCTGTTTGGTACATTTACATGGATGCTCTGCCACTAGGAGGATATGAGCTCTTTTAGACAAGGGAGTGTCCTCGTTATTTTTGGATCTCCAGCTATCCAGCGTCTAGTACATCCTGGCACCTGATGGGTGGATCCTTTTATGCTGGTATGATCACTTCCAGATTCACAGGCAGGTAAATTAACAGCAAGCACATGTTGGTTAAGCTGGTTAAGACCTATTTTAAGTATCCAGCTGAAGGGTTGGGATTAATAACCAATAAGAGTAATATTGAATGACTAATAATACTCATGGCCAAAAGGATCACCATGAAGTGAAGCAGAAGGGAAAACAAGGCAGAAGGCTTGGGCTCTGTTCGTGTGGCTCTGGGCTCCTCAGGACACCACACTGTTGCCCTCTGCTCTGCCACCTCCTTGTTTAACTGCTCAGGAAGAAGTTAGGTATTGGGGTGCAAGGCTGGGGCCACTCTCTGCTCTCTTTCCTAGAAGGCACACACTGGAGTTCAATCAGAAGAGCCCTTTGGATGAACCATCAAGGTGGCAAGTTGCATTTTTTTTATATAAGTCTTTGGCCTTGTTTGTGTAATGTGCAAATAAGCCAGCCCCATGTGTCGATCTCAATAGAGATAACTGTTTACATAAAAATAAATGCCAAACCTGACTTAAAGCAAAACATATTTATAGGTTAATTTCCTTATCTGTCTGGTACTTCTTATTTCTTACCGGGCATATTTCTAATACTGTCCTTGTTCCTCTGTCTTTTATCATCTATGCTTGAAGTCCTCTAGCTCTTGCTAACAGCCTTGACTTGCCTTTATAGTTCTGATATCAAAAATCACACTGATGCTAACATATTTCATGGCTAATTCTTTTCAACGAGGGCTTTGTTAGTGACTCAGAGGGCAAAGAATCTGCCTACAGTGCAGGAGACCGAGGTTTGATCCGTGGGTTGGGAAGATCCCCTGGAGAAGGGAATGGCTACCCACTGCAGTATTCTTGCCTGGAGAATTCCATGGACAGAGGAGCCTGGTGGGCTATAATCCATGGGTTTGCAAAGAGTCAGACACGACTGAGCAATTAACACTTTCACTTTTCAACAAATATAACACATAAACACAATAGCAGTCAAAGATTTAAAGACCACAAATTAGAAATCACTGATCCAAAGCTGTCATACTACCTGGCCAGGTAAGCAAAAGACTGGTTAGCTCTAGATAAGAGTCCTTAGGTGAATTTCATTGTTTCTGCATAGAGGTACGTGTGTATGAATGTTTGTGTATGTACATGTTGGTGTGTATGTGTATTTAGTGGATTCATTGCTAACTTAAAAAGTGAGTAATTTCATATAAAGGGCTTTCCTCATAGCTCAGTTGGTAAAGAATCCTCCTGCAATGCAGGAGACCCCAGTTTGATTCCTGGGTCGGGAAGATCCCCTGGAGAAGGGATAGGCTACCCACTCTGGTATTCTTGGGCTTCCCTTGTAGCTCAGTTGGTAAAGAATCCATCTGCAATGTGGGAGACCTGGGTTTGATCCCCGGGTTTGGAAGATCCCCTGGAGAAGGGAAGGGCTACCCACTCCAGTATTTCATATAAAACCGATCTCGGCATCCAAATGCTTTAAAAACTGAGAAGACTTGTGGATTGAATTGTAGGGTTTCACAAACACTAGGAGTGTGCTTTCCATTCTCAGGGTTGGCTGCTTCATTCTTTTATATGTCCTGCCTGGTTCTGGTAGGCTTTTCAGTTTGCCACCCCCAACTAGAAAAGAGCAGCCCTGGCCTCTTGCCTCGCTTTGAAGATTGTGTGGTCTTCCCTCCAACCCCTAGCCCATTAGTTATGATCAAAGCTCTTTAACAGCAATGGGCCCTTGAAGGCAGTGCAGGTTCAGATTCAACAGCAATTATCAAATGCCTTCTAGTGCGTCCGTTACTGTGTTTTCATATACATTGACTTTTCCAAACTTGAGCTTACTGTACAACCACTTAATCATCCAGGAGAGATTAAATCTTATCTGATATCCCTAAGAAGGTTAACTGAGACCCTCCATGACCACTGCCAGAAGGTGTCAAACACCCACACCCCTGAAACCCCCCAAAGGTTTGATTTACAAGGAAAGGCTATGGCCAGAGTTGGTAAAGTTCAGATTAAAGTTACTCTTGAACTCCCTGAATTAACTGCTTGAAATGCCCTAAACTAATGGAGCAGGCGGAGAAGGCAATGGCACCCTACTCCAGTACTCTTGCCTGGAAAATCTCATGGGCAGAGGAGCCTGGTGGGCTGCAGTCCATGGGGTCGCTAAGAGTCGGACGTGACTGAGCGACTCCACTTTCACTTTTCACTTTCATGCATTGGAGAAGGAAATGGCAAGCCACTCCAGTGTTCTTGCCTGGAGAATCCCATGGACGGAGGAGCCTGGTGGGCTGCCTTCTATGGGGTCGCACAGAGTTGGACACGACTGAAGTGACTTAGCAGTAGCAATGGAGGAGGAGGGGCCTTTCCACACACAGGCCTCAGATCTTCTCCCTCAAGACATTTCTGGAGTTCCTTGGGAGCTGTGAGCAGTGGTGAAGTGGAGAAGTAAGATGCTGATGAGGGAAGAACTGATTTGGTATTGGCCAGCCTGTAGGGGACAGTTGAACTTTGGGGTCGGGGAGGTAGTGCCCACCATGGGAAAATGACTGTGCGCTCATGGTCTTCTGGGTAGGGAGGGGGTGCCCAGCAGTGTGAGGGGATGCCATGTGCTATACTGTGTATCTGTCTTTAAAGCTTCCCCATACTTGCCTTTCTTTCCTAAAGAGATACAGTCTTACATTCTACAATTAAAAAGCAATGACAACACCTGAAATCCTTAGCAAATGGCCTGGTATATATTATACTAGGATAAGACCTTTCCCAGGAGGATAAAGTGAAGGGAGGAGGTGCTGCACAGGGATGGGAAGAGGATGGGAAGGAGGCAGTGCCGCTCAGCGTGCACAGATGGCTGGGAGGGGCCTGGGTGATGACACACTGAGCCAGAGGGATCTTATGATAAAACAAAGTTCATCATTTCCCTTCTAGGCTCGAAGCTCTGATGTCAACTCTGTCCCACAGACATATAATATGATCCATAAATGTGAGCCATGTGAGTAACTTAAAAATGTTTAGCAGCCACATTATTGTTGTCTCTTGTGTGCTCAGTTGTGCCTGACTCTTTGTGACACCATGGATTGTAGCTTGCCAGTCCCCTCTGTCCAAGGGATTTTCCAGGCAAGAATACTGGAGTGGGGTGCCATGCCCTTCTCGAGGGGGATCTTCCCGACCCAGGGATCCAACCCACATCTCCTGTGTCTCCTGCACTGGCAGGCTGATTCTTTACTACTGAGCCCCCTGGGAAGCCCAAATTAAAAAAGGTCAAAACTAGGTGAAATGAGTTTTAAGAATATATTATACTTAGCCCATATAGTGAAATATTATGATTTCAAAGCATAATCAACACAAAAAATATTGACGAAGTATTTAAATTATTTATTCTTCATTTATAGTTGCACTGGGTCTTCGTTGCTGCGCTTGGGCTTCTCTGGTTGCAGTGAGCAGGGGCTGCTCCTTGTTGCAGTGCCCAGGCTACCCATGGCAGCGGTTTCCCTTGCTTTGGAGCATGGGCTCTAGGTGAGCAGGATCCAGTAGTTGCAGCACACAGGCTCAGCAGTTGCGACTTGCAGGCTGCAGAGAGCAGGCTCCATAGCTGTGGTGGGGTTGCCTGAGGCGTGTGAAATCTTCCCAGATCAGGGATGGAAGCTGTGGCCTCTCCATTGTCAGGGAAATTCTTATCCACTATACCACCAAGAAAGTCCTTACATACTTTTTATATAAAAAAATTTCAAAATATTTGGTGTGTATTTTATACTTGCAGCATCTCTCTATTCAAACTAACAGTGTTTGAAATGCAAGCTTGGCCCACGGTGTCAGTGGCTAACATGTGGGCCGCCACAGCCTTAGATGGTTTCTCATTGCTTTTAGAACAAAATCCAAAATCTTTGGTCTGATTCAGTAGGCTCTTGATATGACTATCCCTTTTGTTTTATCTCATGCCATGGCCTCCTTTGCTTTGGTGCTAGGTATAATAAATTTTTTGTTGAACTCTTTTCCTCTCTCAAACTTCTGGGGTCTTGCAAGTATAAATTCCATTGCTGGATAACTCACTCTCTCTCTCACATTTGCCTAAATAACTCTTACTTATCCTTATGTATTTATATGTATATTGGATCCATTTTGAGCTTTCTATTTATTTATCTTAGTCTGTTTTATTTAGTTATCAGTCCCATTCTGTATGACTTACTATACTTTTCAGTGCATTTTAATATAGATTCTAGAGGCATGAATATATATTAATTCTAGGGCTTCCCTGGTGGCTCAGACAGTAAAGAATCTGCCTGCGATGTGGGAGACCTGGGTTCGATCCCTGGGTTGGGAAGATCCCCTGGAGGGGAAAATGGCAACCCACTCCAGTATTCTTGCCCAGAGAAACCCCATGGACAGAGGAGCCTGACAGGCTGCACTCCATGGGGTCACAAAGAGTTGGACACGACTGAGCAACTAAGCACACTAGAGGCATGAAGATCTCTTTTTTTTCCTCTTCAAAGATTTTCAAAAAAATGTTTCTCACTTCTTTACTTCCTGTTGGATCTGAAATTCATTTTTCCTCTTCCAAACAATACCATTGGATCATAGAGAAAGCAAGGGAATCCAGAAAAAACATCTACTTCTGCTTCATGTACTATGTTAAAGCCTTTGACCATGTGGATCACAACAAACTGTGGAAAATTCTTAAAGAGATGAGACTACCAGACCACCTTATCTGTCTCCTGAGAATCCTGTATGCAGGTCAAGAAGCAGCAGTTAGAACTGGACGTGGAACAACAGACTGGTTCAAAACTGGAAAAGAAACACATCAAGTCTGGGTATTGTCATACTGTTTATTTAACTTCTATGCAGAGTACATCATGCAAAATGCCAGGCTGGATGAATCATAAGCTGAAATGAAGATTGCTGGGAGAAATAACAACCTCAGATGTGCAGGTGATACCACTTTAATGGGAAAAAAGAGGAACTAAAGAGACTCTTGACAGTGAAAGAGAACATTGAAAAAGCTGGCTTAAAACTCAACATTCAAAAAAACTTAAGATCATGGCATCCAGTCCCATCATGGCAAATAGAAGGAGAAAAAGTGGAAACAATGACAGATTTTCTTTTCTTGGGCTTCAAAATCACTGCAGGTGGTGAGTGCAGCCATGAAATTAAAAGACGCTTGCTCCTTGGAAGAAAAGCTATGGCAAAGCTAAACAGCACATTAAAAAACAGAACATTACATTGCTGACATTACCGTCTTGTCAAAGCTATGGTTTTTAAGTAGTCATGTATGGATGTGAGAGTTGGTCCATAAAGAAACTTGAGTGTAAAAGAATTGATGCTTTTAAATTATGGTGTTGGAGAAGACTCTTGAGAGTCCTTTGGACTGCAAGGAGATCAAACCAGGAAATCAACCCTGAATATTCTTTGGAAGGACTGATGCTGAAGTTGAAGCTCCAGTATTTTGGCCACCTGATGCAAAGGGCTGACTCATTGGAAAAGATCCTGATGCTGAGAAAGACTGACAGCAAAAGGAGAAGGGGGAGGCAAAGGATGAGATGGTTGTATAGTGTCACCAACTCAATGGATATGAATTTAAGCCAACTCTGAGAGACAGTGAAGCTCAGGGGAGTCTGATGTGCTGCACTCCATGGGGTCACAAAAAAGTAGGAGATGACTTAGTGACTGAACAACAACAAACAGTACCCACATTTAATTTGGTAAAAATGTATACTTTGCAGTTATTGAGACTTCCCACAAAGAGTAAGTTTATAACTTCTTACTTGACTTTTCAGTATCCTTCTATTTTTCCTTGAAGCATGCTTTTTTATTGCCTTCTGAGGCATCACCAGATGAAGGATGCATTTACCAGGAAGATGACTTTGAGACTGAGATCAGCCTGCAGGAAATTGATTAGGGAGTGCTCTTGGAATTGTTATCTGTGAAGAAGGGAAGGAAACAGGGTGAAGTGGAAAATAGTGGGCCTCACAAATACTCTGGCTAACCTTGTGAGAGTTCTAAAACACTTTAGAGTTGTCTCAAGTTGAGCTGATGGGCGTAGTCTTTAGAACCTCTGGGTAACCACTGGATATGGCTCTCATGAGATGTGTCTGCCCCCTGAGGAGGAGGTGTAACCCCAGAGAAGGTAGTTCTCTCCAGATGATGAAAATTTCCTGAGTGGAAGGAGTAAGTCCTCCAGTCCTCAAGGGGGCTCTAGGCAGCACATTATACTCCTCTCTTCTGATGTACCTCCCTCATCTCTGGATGCTCAATCTTTGCACATGTTTTGCAGATTTCTTTCCCCTGGACCACAACTCTAAATATTCAAGTATAAGAGAACCTCCTAGGTTCTCTAGTACTTCCTCCCAACATTTCTTTTTCTTCAGTCAATATTTCCTGAATTATGCATTCTCCTTCTATAATTAAAGTTAATTTTAGATGCATGTTAAACTGGAATGTAACTATCATATTAAACAAGAGATTTTACAGGTACTACAGCTTTGAAAGAGATTAAAGTGTGTATTTAAGTGAATGTTGATTTCAGTTGATTTCTAGAAAAAGTATTAAGTAAATAAAGTACATAGATGTGCTACTACACAGATATGGCAAAGAGCATGACTCAGTTTAGAACCACTCTCCAAGGCAATTATATTCTCTTCCTGGCTAAATATGCTATGCTGACAGCCTCACTTGTGTCTTTAGCTTAAACCTCTCCTTGGAGTTCAGGCTCTTCTAACTGACTGCCTACTTGACAGCTCCTCCTGGACATCTCACAGCCTCCTTAAAGTTATGATGTGCAAAAGTAAACTCTGGGGCTTTCTTCCCCTAAACTCTTCCTTGTCTTCTCTTTGCCACTTCACCAGAACCTGTGTTGTTCAGTCCAGAAGGCTGGAAGTCTTCCTTGATTTCTTTTCCTCTTTCACCTTGCACATATAATCCCAAAGAATTCCTTTTGGTTCTATTTCTAGGATATTACGTGCATTTATTCTCATCTTTCTAGCTTCATTGTTGGCACTTTATTTTAGGCCATGATCATTTTTTTCTTGTATTCTAATCATACTGTCCTTAATGGTCTCTGATTCATTGTGCCTGCTGAGCCAAAGTAATTTTTTTAAACCAAAAACCTGGTAATCTGACTCTTCTGTGTATTAACCATCAATGACTTCCCACTGCACATAAAATAAAATCCATCTTGTTTAATATAGTCTCCAAGGCCACCTGGGCTCAGAGGTAAAGAATCCACCTACAAGTGCAGGAGATGCGAGTTTGATCCTTGGGTTGGGACGATACCCTGGAGAAGAACTGTCACCCCTCTCCAGTATTCTTGTCTGGAAAATTCCATGGACAGAGGTACATGGAGGGCTACAGTCCATGGACTCACAAAGGGTGGGACGCGACTTAGTGACTGAGCATGGCAAAGCCACACTCATTTATTTCTCCATTTTTGTCTCATACCACTATTCTTTTTGCCCACTGATCTCTAATGAAATCGGCCTTCCTGCCCCCTGTTCTTTGAAAACCTCTAGCTCTTCTTGAACTCAGACCTTGCTCATGATACCTCTCCTTCTTAAGATACTGTTTTTCTGGCTCTTTAGTGATAGACTCTTTCTAATGCATCAAGTCTCACTATAAATGTTCTTTTCTCTTATTGTCTTTTCAGTGTGTCTAAAGTAGCCTCCCTCCCTGTTCCATTGTCTGGGTTATTCTTTAGTACTGCCCTCTGTTTGATTTCTAATGTTTATCATAATTTTAATTATAAAGTTTCGTTCTTTGCTTATCGTGTATTAACTCTCTTTCCCATTGAACCTCAAGCTCCCTGGAACTTCTCCATTAGATATCTAGCACTTGTGACAGTGGCCAGGAGAGTAGAGCCTCAAAATATTTTTTCTCAGTGAATGGATAAGTAAATAGAATGAAAATGTTACCAAAATCTATGATGCTTCAGAGAATTTTTTTTTCTTCTCCTTATTGGAGACATTGCTATTTACTTGTAATGAGGGACAAAAGTTTTGTCTCCTGTGTGGCCTCGGAGGCAGTGGCATCCCCCTGTTTGGTAGCTTCGCTGTGAGCTAACAGAGGTCTGTGCAGGCTTGTCGGTAGCACAGCGACATCTCCGACTGATCCAGACAGTGTTGATTTTCAGAATCTCTAGGCTGAGCTCAGGGTGCCTCAACTCGACTTTTTATAAGAAGGCTCCTTCTCAAAAGACATTTAACTCACATTAAGGGCTTCCCAGGTGGCGCTAGTGGTAAAGAACACGCTTGCCAATGCAGGAGACTTAAGAGATGAGACTTTGCTCCCTGGGTTGGGAGGAGAGCATGGCATCAGCTGAAGTGACTTGGCACACACTGCAAAGACAGTTGGTATTTCCCTCTGCCCCTCCTCCCCCACATAAATAAGTGACGTGCTGTGGGGCCAGGGCTTTCTCCTGGGGCCCAGCTCAGCCTAAGTCTGGTGCTCTTCATGATAATGAGAGCTTGGGAATCAGATGGATTCTGCTCACTCTGCTTCTGTGCCCCTGCGCTTAGAACAGCAAACTGTGAGGTGTATTACAAGACATTGATATTTGTCATCCCATTACTAGTGGGATCCTTTCCCACTACATATTCTAATTCATCACTACTGATATATAGGCAAGCTATTGGTAGTCCACATTTTTCCCTACTTGGCTATCCTCCTAAAATATTATTTGTGCAAATAGCTTTTCAGTTGATTTGCTTGAGATTTCTGCGTAAAACTATTAATTGTACCATCAGCAAGTAATTAATTTTTTGTTACTTCCTTTCCAGTGATTATGCACCTTATTTCTTTTATTGTTGTATTTCAGTCTCTAGAATTTACAGAATAATGTCAAAGTATCAACAGTAAGCATCATTGTTTAGTTTCTGATTTGAATGGAAATGCCTCTAGTGTTTTATTGTTGCCGTGTAGCCTTTCCTACATCAGGCATGCCCTCCTATTCTCTTATTTTACTAAAGAAATTTTTTTCAGTAAGTTATTTTCAAATGTTAGGCTGTCTACCTTTAGGCTCGGTCTGCTTCCGCAGAACTTCTTCCTTTTGGTGCCATTTTATAGATAAGTGTGTTTCTTGCCCATGTTTCTGATATTGGAATCTTAAAATCCTGCTTAGCTTCCCCCTTCTCAAGATTTCTCAAACTATCCCATATGCACTTGACTTTTACCGTATGAGTTGGTCACAGAAATATATGAGAAGTCCCTTAGGAATACAAGGTCAAATTGGGGACAGTATTGACTGACTTTTGATCTGAGAGTGTCACAGGTGGGGACAGGGAGAGGATACTCATGCTTTCCAGGTATCATGAAATCTAGGAATTCTGTCTCTCAAATTCTGTCATTTTAGAGCCATGAAAATAAATGTTGTTCCTGACACAGCATAAGCACTGGGATATGAAGTTTGTTTTAAAGAAGTTGCTATAAGGGATTTCAAATGATCATAGCCTCAAATTCAAGAAGCAAATGTCAGCTCCAAAATCCAACATGGGAAAAATATGATGAGCCCATAGGCATCAATAGCAGAGCTATGGAGCAATCCTGGGAGAAGATTCTTACCTGTAAACCTTGTGAATTACTGTGTATTGTTGACCATCATAATATAAAAATTTCTGCTTTGGGTTTATTTTCATGCCAACAAATTCCTCTATGGATGGAATAAATTGGCTACTTTTGGTACCTCAGAGGTTTATTTCACAACAGCTGGAAGCGGGAGCAAAGGAATGTAAGCTTCTTATCTATGTCTTCACACCACTCTCCTAATCTCTAGAGACATGCCACCAACTACCTCCTTGGTGCTTTTCATTAACTGTCCCCATAGATACCTTCATCTCAATTTTTATTTTGCCCTCAGTTGAGCTTGCTTCCCTGCCCTATTCCTTGTCTGGTTATGGCAGAGATTGCTTCTTCTTTCCCCAGGATCTCCTGTATCCTTCCAGCACAGCATAGTGATAGAATCTCTAACTATTAGCTTGGCACTCCAAGTAAATCTACTCATTTGCCTCCCTTGCTTATTCTTTCTAATATGATGTTAGTGAAAGGGTCACGTGACGGCTTCTGTTTATTATCATCCCCACTGTAAAGATGAAACAAAGATTAAATACTTTGCAGAAGATAGTATGCAACCCTGAATATTCACTGGAAGGACGGATGCTGAAGCTGAAGTTTCAATATTTTTGGCCATTTGCTGGAATGAGCTGACTCGTTGGAAAAGACCTTGATGCTGGGAAAGATTGAAGGCAAAAGGAGAAGGAGGTGGCAGAGGGTGAGATGGTTAGATAGCATCACTGTCTCAATGGACATGAATTTGAGCAAGCTCTGGGAGACAGTGAAGGAAAAGGAAGCCTGGCGTGCTGCAGTCCATGGGGTCAAAAAGAGTCAGACATGACTTAGCGATTGAACAACAATAAGATTGTGTAGGGCTGGTCCGTATAGATGGTTTATTTAGCCTAAGCAAGTACCTGTAGATGGTTTATTGAAACCTAAACAGTCTGGCTCCAGAACTCATGCTCTGAACCATGATGTTATATTGCCTTCCTTATTGTGTTTTATTCAGTTGCCCATATGTAACCTCCTCTGTGAAGCTTTCCCTTATTGGCTCAGTCAGGATTTAGTAATTCTTGCCCACCTCTGTGATTCTACAGTTTCTGTTCACATCTAATAGATGGTCTGCTAATGATTTTTTTGTCTGCCTTCTCTAAGAGCATAAACTTTCCTGACTGGGACCGTGTCTTCTCTGTTTTTGTTACCCAATAATTAAATACAGTTCCTCATCATAGTAACGATCTCAATAAAGGCTACAAAATTAAAATGTTTAAATCTAAGGAATAATCGAACATGAATATAAAAAAACTTCTACTCTCTTAATTATACACTGAAGCTTTTCTTCTTTTTGAAATGCCTCTCCCACCACCATGAATACAATTGTGTTAATTCAACTTTTTAAACAGTTTCTGAATTAGTCTTTAGCTGTAGACTCCCCCTTCCCAGCCCTGTCCCCTCAGCCCTCCAAGTGATCTTTCTACAACATGTGTGACTGTGTTGCTCTCCTGCGTGCCATTCTCCTTGAACCCTCGCAGCCTTCATGTATGTGACAAAATTCCCACTCCCAGGATGACAGGTAGCGCCTCAAGATCTGCCCGTCCCTACCTTTCCAGTCACAGTTTTACCCACTCCCACGCTTGTGCCCTTTCTCCAGCTGTGTGGAACGACTTATGGGGCCCAACTGAAAAGCCACGTGTCAGCCTCCTTTCTTGCTTTTTCCCACTCTGTCTCACTGCTTCCATCAATGTTTGTCAAGCTGTAATGTGCATTGGAGAAGGAAATGGCAACCGCCTCCAATATTCTTGCCTTGAAAATCCCATGGACAGAGGAGGCTGGCGGGCTATGGTCCATGGGGTCATGAAAGTCAGACATGACTTAGCAACTAAACAACAACAATGTGCCTGGTTGTCGCGCCTGTTGCACACCTGGGGGCCTGGTCGTATTGCAGCATCTGATTTTGTAGGTCTCGAGGTTTGACCTTCTGCATTTCTAACAAATTCCCCAGTGGTGCTGTTGCTGCTGATTTTCAGCCCACACTTTGAGAGGCGTAGATCTAGACTCACCTTTTCCTCTTCTTCCTCTTGGTAGGTCCTTTTAAAGCAGCACACCGAATACAGGTATCACCCCTTCTAGGAATCATAGACGGCTCTCTCTCGCGTGAGAAGAGACACAGTGAAGTTCGTCTTTGTATTCTCAGCTTCTAGCTCCCTACCTGCAGCAGAGTAGTCAATAGTTCTCACCAAGTGAATGCTGACTGTTCATTTCATGGGCAAAGTGTTTATGCAGTGGCAACCTAGGCTAAAGAAATGTGCATGGTACAATGAGACAGTCTAACCCACAAACTAACTGCTTGGAAGCCTCTGTTACATTCAAAGAATTGGGGTTGGTGTTTGGGGTACAGAAAGGAGAAAGGTACAGTCCCTGCTCACAGGGTCCTGCAGAGAAGTTGGGGAGAGAGACCAGCATCTGGTTTGCTATACAACATGGCAAAAATGATTCATCTGTGACGAACAGAATGAAGAGGGAGCTGTTTGTTGTTCACTGGCATTTGAGGATGTTTTTTGTGGTTATATGAATTGAGGCTGGAGGAAATAGTAGATACCTGACAGCAAATTGGTGGAGGGAGATGTTTCAGAAAAATGGAACAGGATGCCAAAACTTCTCAGCCTTTTTCCCCACTGACACACAACTCAGTGGTGCTCCCGTACATGCCACCATGGATATGTCCACTGTCATTGCAACTCTTCTTTCTTGTGTTACTCAGCTCTCAGGAGAGTGAATGCTGCGTTGTTGTTTAGTCGCTAAGTTGTGTCCGTTCACTTTGTGGAGTCCCACTTCTGTTCTGTTTCCCAAGTGCACTGTGCTCAGGATAGCATCATCTGCCTCTCTCTATTATATATATATCTTCTGGTTTGCTTAGTATCCCTAGCAGGCTGTAAGATTGCTAGAATATTGAAACTGTGCCTGGCATATACATGTTGGTTGAATTAAATAATGTATTGTTTATTCTCGCTACCCAGCATGAGAATTAAAAAAAGTACAAAATAAATATTTTCTGAAGAAGGGATTGAATCAACCAGAGAGATAGAGTAACAGCATGTAGAGGAACTCGTTTAGGAAAAATTGAAAATGGAGGATGATAGGAAACACCATGAGCAGAGTGAACTGGCTGGAGGAACACAACAGAATACTCAGTTCTGGTTGTATTCTTGTAGCTGCCAGTTTACCTGCAGACACACAGCACAGAAAAGTAGGTATTTCTCAGTGGAGGGATGTCTAAGTGACCCTAAGAAGGCAAGCCAGGGGGCAAAGAGTGAAGGACTGTTTCTTTATGGGAAATGTAGGTGAGTATTCTTGCCTGGAGAATCCCAGGGATGGGGGAGCCTGGTGGGCTGCCATCTATGGGGTCGCACAGAGTCGCACACGACTGAAGTGATTTAGCAGCAGCAGCAGCAACCTTGCCTAGAGAGGAGGCTAAGCTGCATGAGATCTCTCTCTCAAAGCTGCAGCAAAAGTCCTCTGAAGAGGCTTGTATGTGATGTAAGCCTGTGAGAAAGGGCACTTCTTCTGAACTTTGAGACTGCCAAAAAGTATGAGTACTAGAATTATGTTTTCCCATTTCCCTCTTCTTTCTATCCCTGTCTCAATGCAGAGCAGCTCAGAGCACAGAGACTGAACTTACTAAATGGCAACTTTAGTGCGTCCTTGTCCTGGGTTGTGGACACAAATGGCATGACTCCTTGGGGCTCAGTCAGCAGGGTACGTGAGTGAGCACAGGCTCTCCTGCAGATTCTTCACCTCCCGTCCCTGGGAGTTGGTGGCTGGACGGCTGCTTCCTTCACTGTCAGGATGGTCTTCTTGGAAGACTACACCAAATGAATGACTAGTGAGGAAAAGCTAAAGAAGATGCTTTAAGTCCTCTGATAGCCCACCTGTCTCTGTCAGTTTGATAATATTTACAGTGTTCTAGCAAATAATCAGAGAAGGCAATGGCAACCCACTCCAGTACTCTTGCCTGGAAAATCCCATGGACAGAGGAGCCTGGTAGGCTGCAGTCCATGGGGTCGCACAGAGTTGGACACAACTGAAGCGACTTAGCAGCAGCAGCAGCAGCAGCAGCAAATAATACTGAGGCTGCACTTGTACTTGTTACAAGAAATCTTACCTCCAAATAAGTATTCGTATCTGTGCCAAAGATCTCTTGGGAATCTGCCCACTTACTCCTATGAGGCTTCCATTGTTCAAGAACATTTGCTTCCCTGGTGGTGCTAGTGGTAAAGAACCTGCTTGCCAATGCAGGAGATAAAAGTGATGCAAGTATGATCCCTGGCACGGGATGATCCTCTGGAGGAGGACGTGGCAACCCACTTCAGTATTCTTTCCTGGAGAATCCAATGAACAGAGGAGCCTGAAGGGCCACAGTCCACGGGATCACAGGAGTCGGACACGACTGAGCGACTAAACCACCACCAAACTGACTACTCTTCATGGCTTACGTTCTACCGGCTGTCAACTGGCAGTAACAACCTGCTTCTTCTTTGGGGCATCACTGCTTCCCCACTGCACATTGTCCTTCAAAAGACTCCTCCGCCTAGGCTGGCCAGTCAGAGAATCTTCTTTCCCTGGCCACAGTGATTCAGTGATGGCAAGGCTCTATCAACACCCAGTACTGCACAAAGGTGAACACCAAAATCTGTGAGGTTGTAACATGCTATATGATCAGAAATAAACTTTAGAACTAGGATGAAGACAGAAAAAGCAGTCAGTTCAGAAAATTATCTAGGGAGAAACCCATCCATTTCAAATCGAGATTCCTATATGGCCTGCTTTGCCTATGGGAGGATTTGATCCAAACTAAACAGAGTAAATCCCCAGGATAGTGGCAGACACCTTTTACAGTTTATTCTTAATCCTTTAAGGCAGTGGTTGATAATATCCTGGTAAAAGGGGTACTTTTGCTTCACCCCTTAGGAAAATGTTAATTGTCTGGTAGGTTGGAAGGAATGCAGAGGCAATAGGATTCAGTGTATAAAACAGGATTGGAAAGAAATGCACAGTTTGATTTTTTTATTAGCTACAGTTGCTACTGTGTTAACAGTTGCTTCTTGGCAGAACATAAGGGGTATAAAGAAAGCCGAAGGTTTGTTTCTCAAGAAATCATACAAGAAACAAAAGAAAGCTGTTTCCATAGTCTAGAGTGTTTTTGCCAGCAATTATGTTTTGTAGAAAATAAATAATGCATTCTGTTTCCAAAAGGCCCTGACAAACCATGATAGAAAAAAAAAAAATAAAATCTTTTCTTTTGATTTTAGGGTGGCGAGTTTCATGATGGAAATAAAGTGAGTCTGTGTTCTCTAAGTAATTTATTACTGCATCTTACCACAGCAGCTCTAATGGGCTGGCTGCCAGGTATTCCGGGCTGCAGTTTGTCATGTCTGACTCTTTAGTTCTTCCAAGCAATTGAAGAAATGGCCTTCTGCAGGCTGTCAGTGACAGATTCTAGCCCACTCACATAGATAAAGCTCAATTAGCTCCTGGAAAAAACATCTTTTAAAAATGCAATGAGCTGCACCGTGAAAGATAGGTAGACAGCAGTCCAGAAACAAAACAAAATGTTACTGTTGAGGGGAGAACGTGCGCCCAATGAGCAAGTGTACTGCTGTTTTATGGGACAGTTCTCACCACTGAAAACAATGGGATGGTCATTTTTAATTTCTTCAGGAGATAGGATAGCACTTTGCTTCAGCTGCTAGGTAAGGGCAGCAGTCCTAAAGAGTTGGCATACCATTCATTCATTCATGGCAAAGGCCCATACTCTATAACCTGCAAGTAGTTCTAGCTTAGAATAGAGGTTCTAGAATAGCCTTTCACTGATTAAGTGTAGCCTGCCAGTGCTTTGTTTCATCCATATAGTGTTTTAAATGTTGAGCAAACATTTGAAAATCAGAATATTTTACACACACACAAATACAGCTTTGACACATCTTAAAAATACTGAAACACCTGGAAACTGTGTATTTATTTCTTTGGGGGGGAAAGTGACTTATGCCAAGTACCTACTGCATCCCATAGAAGAGAAAAAGCGTCCTCTGTTACCATGATCCCTGTTGAGCTTGCTTTACTCATTTCTGCTGCCTCCCTTGCCCTGGTCTAGATAGGAGACTAGTTTGAGTTTGCATACCTCTGATCTCCAGCAGTGATTCTGGGGACCTCCTACATCAAAAGTACTTGAGATTCTTATTAACAATGGAGAATCCCTGGTCCTGCCCTGGGCTAAAAAATAAATGCATGGATATAAAACATGGTGATATTTTTGCTTACTAAAGTTATTGGAATAATTGATGTTGTTGAGTCGCTAAGTCATGTCTGACTCTTTGTGACCCCATAGACTGCATCACAGTCTAAGGTTTCCCTGTCCTTCACTATCTCCTGGAATTTGCTCAAATTCATGTCCATTGAGTTGGTGATGCTATCTGACCATCTTACCTTCTGTCACCCTCTTCTCTTTTTGCTTTTAATCTTTCCCAGCATCAGGGTCTTTTCCCATGAGTTGGCTCTTTGCATTAGGAGACCAAAGTCTCAGAGCTTTGGTCAGTCCTTCCAATGAATATTAAGGGCTGATTTCCCTTAGGCTTCCCTTGTGCCTAAGCTGGTAAAGAATCTGCCTGCAATGTGGGAGACCTGGGTTCAATCCCTGGGTTGGGAAGATCCCCTGGAGAAGGGAAAGGCTACTCATTCCAGTGTTATGGCCTGGAGAATTCCATGAACTGTATAGTCCATGGGGTTGCAAAAAGTCAGACACGACTGAGCAACTTTCACTCACTCCCTTAGGCTTGACTGGTTTGATCTCCTTGCTGTCCAAGGGACTCTCAAGAGTCTTCTCCAGTGCCAAAATTCAAAAGCATCAGTTCTTCGGTGCTCAGCCTTCTTCATGGTCTAACTCTCACATCCTTACATGACTACTGGAAAAACCATAGCTTTGACTCTATGGACCTTTGATGGCAAAGTGATGTCTCTGCTTTTTAATAGACTGTCTAGTTTTGTCATAGCTTTCCTTCCAAGGAGCAAGCATCTTTTAATTTCATTGCTTCAACCACCTTCATGGATCCCAGTGACCAGATGGAATTATAGTCTTTCAAAAATGGATCAAAATACTAATATCATAAATGGACTCATTTTTGAACATTACATGGGAATATATTTTTCTTCTAATTACATTAACTTTTAATGGCTATTTTTTTTTCCCCCTGAAAATACCACCTGGCCAAACTTACCCTACTGAGAACAAAATCAAATGACTTAGTGTCTGTTACTGACTTAGGCCAAATTTTCAATTTGGAGATAAAATCCACTACGTTTTATGAACTAATTTGTTCTCCAGGCAAGTGGTTGAACTTGATAGCTATATTTGTTTCTGGCACTACTAAATCATAATTACAGGAAATGGTTCTAGAGTTAGATTCAGTTGGCACAAAGCCTAAATGAATTAATAAAAACTCTGTATTTTTTCCCCCAGGCATTCTTCTCTGACTTCTGAAGGTCGTTAGCTGGGAAGAGTCTTGAATATCTACTGTGATAAAGGTGACGATGATTCCTCACATTTGTGCGGTGTTTCAGAGCACCCTCAGATATATTATCCCCTTTGATTATCTCAGTCACCCTGTGAGATGGTGGCAGATGAGGTAGTGAAGACTAAATTCAAGGTGCAGATGCTTGTAGAGTGAGGAGAAGATTCTTGGCTTTTTACAAATTCAGGCTTGCTTTTGTTCCATGATCTCAGATCCAAATTTGTAATACAAAAATCTATCCCCTGTTGAAATATCCTTGTAGGTTTATCCCATTGTCGGTAACATACATTGTGCAATTAACCCCTAAGGATCATCAACTGAATCCAGTTGCCTCTAAGAGCCCCAGAATTACGTCTTGCTCACTGACATAATCCTGCAGATGTCATCATTATCACGTTCTTTGGGGAGGGGCACAATTTGTACATCAAATTTAAGATTAGAACCCCTTTCTGTGTATTTTTGTCAAGAGACTGCCTTATCCTATTTCCTTCATATAGGCAATGAATCCACTATAAAACATGATAGCAAATCTGATAAATTTCGTGTGAAGCCATCATTCAACATGGTAAAGAGTCTGGCTGCCAGTTCAGGAGATTCAGGAGACACGGGTTTGAACCTTGGGTCGGGAAGATCCCCTGGAGTAGGACATGGCAACCCACGCCAGTATTCTTGCCTGGAGAGTTCCATGGACGGAGTACCCTGGCAGGCTACCATCCAAGGAGCCTCAAAGACCCGGACACAACTGAGCAACTGACCACACACGCCATGCAATATTCTCCCAGCATCCTCCCACCGTTACAGGGACACATGGCCCTCTCAAAGCCATTGGATAAGCCTTTCACATTGTCAGAGGTTCTTGGTGGTTTTGACTCTTCTTCCAGTCTTCAGGAGTGGGCTTATCCTTAAAAATGCATATTTGGGGAGCTTAATGTTTGAATTAATATTTGAGAACGGAAAGGAAATAACCAAGTGGAAACTTGAATATTAGTCATAATAAAGCCTTAACTGTTAAAACTTCGCAAACTGTTGACTGTGTAGACTGTAACAGGGACCAAGAAATCATCCCTCTTTCCTTTCTCCCCTTCTAAACAACACCAGCCCCTGTCCACACTTTGACTGGGGCCCCAACAAGTAAGAGTGAAATGCTCTTTAAGTTTGGCTTTTGGAGTCTGGCAATCCTGGAACACTTTTGGGCAGCCAATTGCAAATGCTGTGACTTGCAGTCAAGTAACTTTAGTTTCATCATCTGTAAAATGGTTTGGTGAGAATTGAAATCACAATTAATAAGCATTGAGAATATGCAAATATTAAGTACACAGCACATTAAAAGCATTTATTTTTAATTGAAGAATAATTGCTTCACAGAATTTTGTGGTTTTCTGTCAAACATCAACAAGAATTAGCTATAGGTACACCCATGTCCCCTCCCTCCCAAACCTCCCTCCCGTCTTCCTGCCCATCCCACCCTGCTAGATTGTCACAGAGCCCCTGTTTGAGTTCCCAGAGTCATACAGCAAATGCACATTGGCTGTCTGTTTTACGTATGGAATTGTAAATTACTCATATTGCTCTCTCCATGCATCTCACCCTCTCCTCCTATCTCCCTGTGTCGTAAGTCTGTTCTCTATGTCTGTGTCTCCATTGCTGCCCTGCAAATAAATTTATCAGTACCATCTTTGTTGATTCCATATATATGTGTCTGTATATGATATTTATATTTCTCTTTCTGACTTACTTCACTCTGTATAGGTTCATCCACCTCATTAGAACTGACTCAAATGCATTCCTTTTTATGGCTGACTAATATTCCATTGTGGGCTTCCCAAGTGGTGCTAGTGTAAAGAACCTGCTTGCCAATGCAAGAGACACAAGAGATGCGTGTTCAGTCCCTGGGTCGGGAAGATTCCCTGGAGGAGGGCATGGCAACCCACACCAGTGTTCTTGCCTGGATAATCCCATGGACAGAGGAGCCTGGCAGGCTGCAGTCTATAGGGTTGCACAGAGTCAGACACAACTGAAACAACTCAGCATAGGACAATATTCCATTGTGTATATGTACCACAGCTTCTTTATCCATTCATCTGTTGATGGACACCTAGGTTGCTTCCATGTTCTAGCTATTGTAAATAGTGCTGCAATGAACATTGGGGTACGTGTGTCTTTTTCATTTTTGGTTTCCTCAGGGTATATGCCTAGGAGTGGGATTGCTGGGTCATATGGTGGTTTCATTCCTAGTTTTTTAAGAAATCTCTATACCGTCTCCCATAGTGCCTGTATCAATTTACATTCCCACCATCAGTGCAAGTCGGTTCCCTTTCTCCATACCTTCTCCAGCATTTATTGTTTGTAGACTTTTTGATGATGGCCATTCTGATGGGTGTAAGGTGGTACCTCATTGTGGTTTTGATTTGCATTTCTCTAATAATGAGTGATGTTGAGCATCTTTTCATGTGTTTGTTAGTCATCTATGTGTCTTCTTTGCAGAAATGTCTGTTTAGGTCTTTTTCCTACTTTTTGATTGGGTTGTTTGTTTTTCTGGTATTGAGTTGTATGAGCTGCTTGTATATTTTGGAAATTGGTTCTTTGTCAGTTGTTTCCTTTGAGATTATTTTCTCCCATTTTGAGGGTTGTCTTTTCACCTGTTTGTAGTTTCCTTTGCTATGCAAAATCTTTTAAGTTTTATTAGGTCGCACTTGTTTGTTTTTATTTCCATTACTCTAGGAGGTGGGTCATAGAGGATCTTGCTTTCATTTATGTCATTGAGTGTTCTGCCTCTGTATTCCTCAAAGAGTTTTATATTTTCTGGTCTTACATTTAGGTCTTTAATCCATTTTGAGTTTATCTTTGTGTATGGCGTTAGGAAGTGTTCTAATTTCATTCTTGTATACGTAACTACCTACCCAGCACATTTTAAGTACAAGACCATGTTCGTTATTATTCTTGCTATTCCAGGAGGGTTAAAATTAGGTTGTTAATGTCTGTTAATACCCTAGTGAAAATGAATTTATTTTTTCATCAAGAAAGAATGTGAAATGAAGGACAGAATACTGGGCAGAGAAGTTTAGATGGGTTGTAAGGGGACTTTCTTGGTGGGTCAGTGATAAAGAATCTGCCTGCACTGCAGGAGAAGTGGGTTCGATCCCTCAGTTGAGAAGATCCCCTGGAGGAGGGCATGGGAACCCACTCTAGTATTCTTACCTGGAGGATCCCATGGACAGAGGAGCCTGGCAGGTTATAGTGCATGGGGTTGCAAAGAGTCGGACATGACTGAAGCAACCGAGCACAGCACACACGCAAGGGAAGCAAGGCAAGTTCACCCCCTGCTGGAGGACAGAGTCTTAGTTACCCATGAGACTGTGTGAAGAAGTAGGTTCTGGGGGGACATGTATGGGGATCAAAAGCAAGTCAAGGCACAGAAGAAGGGTCAGGTGGATTTTACACAGTGTGAGGGTGGAGTGGAAGTCACTGAATGGTGTCATGAGACTGACCTGAGTTGGTATTTTGGCTCCTAACATATCAATATGGCCTCCTGGAGATTTAGCTTCCTCGGTTGTTAAATTTAAATTATTTTGAATTGCAGGATTACTGAGAGAACTTGCAATAATATGTACAAAGAACCTGGGGTGGGTATCCAACAACTTTAAAAACAGATGTCTTTTTTTTTTTTTTTTGTAACCTTGTTGTGGGCCTGCTTTTGTTCAGAGAACTAAAAAATATATATTAATATTAGGATTTCCAGGGTCTTCTGATTTCCTGCCTCTGATTCTAAAGATAATCTCCATGGAACTATTGCTTCAAAGGAAGCCTCATCTGCCACTGGCTCAGCAGAATGAAAGGACAGATAAAGAATCTGACCCAGTCTTTGGGAGACGTGAAGACAGGATAATGAATGTAATATATAGGGCTTCCCAAGTGGTGCTAATGGTAAAGAACCTCCCTGCCAATGCAGGAGGCAAGAGAGATGTGGGTTCAATCCCTGGGTAGGAAAGATCCCCTGAAGAAGGGCATGGCAACCCACTCTGGTATTCTTGCCTGGAGAATCCATGGAGAGAGAATCCGGGCAGGCTACAGTCCATGGGGTGGCAAAGAGTCAGATACGACTGAATAGACTTAGCACAGCACAGCACACATATGTACACATAATACATAATGATGATGGCATTTATTGGATGCTTGCTCTGTGCCTAGAAACAAGTTAATTAGTTTATATGCATTATTTTCATTTCAGACTCATAATAGTCCTAGCCCTAGAGGAGGACAGACACAGAGAGTTTCCCTAAATTGTCCAAGGTCACATCACACAGATTGTAAATGGCAGAAGTAGAATTTAAAACTGGGCAGCCTTTACTCTAGAGCCAACTCTCTAAACTGTGTTTGGTAAGAAAGGCATTTTAGCCAAAGAGAACTACTCTTTGCTTTGTTAGGATTCTGGCTGAACTGCTTGAGTCAGCAAACTTTTTGCCAGGAAAAGCTGCTTGGTGGATGTCAGGAAGAAAATGAGGTTACAGATCTTTTCCTGTCTGGGGTATGTATTTATTGTACAGTAGGATGTAATCTAAATTATTCACATTTTATATTTTATGGAAATTTTAGCTTCTGTAAATCTGAGATTTCAGGATGAGAATTATGTGTAATAAAGTTCTTATAAAATCCATTTAAAAGATTAATGATAGATGTATTTGTAGAAAATTAAATCTGGGTATTTTATTTTCTCCAGTTTCCTGGATCTTCCAATTTCATTTGCAGAGACTGTTTCTGTGACAGAATCTTCTCTTTATGCCTCTTGGGTAAAGCCAAGTGCAAGGCTGGTCCTGTAAGTGTAGAATTTTCTCTTGGGTACAAGAGATCAGTGAGTTTTTGCAATAGCTTTCTTCTATGACTTCTTCATAAATTCTCCTTTGCAGACTGGGAATCACAAACATTCCACAGTGAAATCCAGTCTCCAGCCCTTGTTAGCTGAGTGAATTGATGGAGATCATAAAACTATTAATATTTCTGAGCCTTTGTTGTTTCCTCAGCTGCAAAATGAGGATAACGTATTTTATTTCATAGATGGTCATTAAAATTAAGTAAATAACAATTGAATGGAAATGGAAAAGGTGGGTGTTGAAATATAAACAAGTCAATATGCAGAGAAACAAATAAACACCACCAGTATCATAGCAACTGGAGCTTCCCAGGTGGTACAGTGGTGAAGAATCTGCCTGCTACTGTAGGAGACGCGAGAGACTTGGATTCAGTCCCAGGGTGAGGAAGATCCCCTGGAGGAGGAAATGACAATGGATTCCAGTATTCTTGCTGGGAAAATCCCATGGACCAAGGAGCCTGGTGGGCTACAGTCCATGGGGTCACAAAGAGTTGGAGCAACTGAGCAGGTGAGCACATCCTAGCACATGGTGCAGTCTCATTATTGGTTAATGGGTTTGACATGTGGAAAGTTTGCCATATAGAACAGCTTCTTCTGCCTAATTTAATCAGCCCATTCACTGAAAGCAAAGTTCAGTTGCTAAGTCCTGTTCAGGTCTTTCGACCCCATGGACTGTAGCATGCCAGGCTTCCCTGTCCTTCACTGTCTCCCAGAATTGACTCAGACTCGTGTCCATTGAGTTGGTGATGCCATCCAGCTATCTCATCCTCTGTTGCTGCCTTTTCCTCTGGCTTTCAATCTTTCCCAGTATCAGGGTCTTGTCCAGTGAATCACTTCTTCGCATCAGGTGGCCAAAGTATTGGAGCTTCAGCTTCCGCTTCAGCTTCAGTCCTTCCAGTGAATATTCAGGGTTGATTTCATTTTGGATTGCCTAGTTTGATCTCCTTGCAGTCCAAGGGACTCTCAAGAGTCTTCTCCAACACCATAGTTCAAAAGCATCAATTCTTCAGCACAAAGCAAAGGGAACATTTGATCATTCATTCATTTCATCTCAGTGTAGAGTACTGGAGTGGGGTGCCGTTGCCTTCTCCGGCAGCAG
The DNA here is from genome assembly GCF_014754425.2 of Oryx dammah. NCBI lineage: Eukaryota > Metazoa > Chordata > Mammalia > Artiodactyla > Bovidae > Oryx > Oryx dammah. The sequence continues at coordinate 17,552,817 of NW_024070185.1, forward strand.
CAGCAGCAGCAGCATTAATTAGATTGTTCCTTTGCATTAGGCTCTGGGTTAAGTTCTGAAGGTCCTCAGATGAGTAACACATGGATGCCTTGAAGTTTCTTGAAGCCACATGATAGCTCTGGTGGGAATGAGGCTCTAGAGTGACCTTTTCAGTTTGAATTGGTTATCTCTGGTTCTGATAAATGGAAACTTGTGAAAGTTTAAAAGAGAATATATATTCTTTCAGTACATATTTGCTACTGTGATAAAAATCACTTAGAATTATGTAATTATTCTTTAAAAGAGTTTTGATTGCTCATCAATTGAATGCAGGTGAGTTGAAAGATTCAGGGAAACTGAGGCAGGAAAAAAATGATGAAAAAAAATATCAATGAAGAGGCAGTCTGGTGCTGAGGATGGAACATGTACTGTGGACTCAGACAGACCTAGATTCAAATCCTGGCTTTGCTCTTTATCAAGGAAATGTCTTTGAGTAAGTTATTTTCCTTCCTAGAGATTTCCCACCCCCATCTGTTAAATGGTGACAGTAGTACATGATTTTCAGGATTATTGTGACAATTAAATGAGATAATGTATCTGAAAGATATATGTACCTCATTTTAAGATGCATAGGCTATGATGGTCTGTGATATACAAAGATCATCACTATGTTATTAAACAGAATATTCCTATGTTATCAACTCACACCACCTTTATCTGTTGAAGACCTCACCATCCTCACTCTTCTGGTTAGCTAGGTCAAAAATGATCTCCTCTGTATCCACACAGTGTCTATTTTCTATCCCATGCCTTATGGGTTTTCTCGCTGGCTTTCTGAATTGTAGCCTTGAATCCACTGGTTTCACTGTTTCAGCTGGATTGCAAGTTCCCAAGGGACACTGCCCATGTCCATAATCACTGAGCACAATGTCTGGCACATGGTAGGTAGTTGATGAAAGTAGGAGGAATGGAGAACAATTTATAAAGGAGATCACAGCCACCAGGCAGGAATCCTCTCATATTCTGTGTTCCCTCCCCTCCCTATTTACTCTCCCTACCCCTATATCCCAAAAGCCATTTGTGTCTCTTGTTTCACTGTGGTTGGAAAAGGCTTTCCTCCTGCAGCTGAGGCTAGTCCCTTTTCTTGTGCTCAAGATCACACTCATCCTTCTCAAGAACCGCACTCCTATCCGTTAATTTCCATTTTTTCCCTCCTTCTCTCCTGTATTTTTAACTTCTTTATGCCCATCATAGTGAAAAGATCAGAGTCTTATGCACAGAAGATGCTCAATAAATGTCTGCACAAGAAATGAAAACAAGTAGTTTAAAGAAGGATTTGCGGAAGGATTCCCTTCCACTGTGTGTTCCTTTGGTGCAGCGATTTTCAAAATTCTCAGATGTAAAGTCCTTTGCTCAAATGCATTCTTACCTGAAGATTCTATTTGTAACATGTAAACACCCACTGTTTTAGTTGGGTGGAGTCAGGCAGAGAGAATGCAGGCCTGAAGCTTTGCAACCTCACTCTCTGCCTTTCCCCACTTTGGTGATGGAGTTTTCATGCAGTGTATTTAGCATACAGTGGGCACATTAAAGGGGCTTCCCAGGTGGTGCTAGTGGTAAAGAACCCTCCTGCTAATGCAGGAGATGTAAGTGACAGGGATTTAATCCCTGGGTCAGGAAGAGCCCCTAGAGGAGGGCATAGCAACTCACTCCAGTATTCCTGCCTGGAGAATCCCATGGACAGAGGAGTTTGGTGGGCCTAGTGGGCTCCAGTCCATGAGGTCGCAAAGAGTCAGACATGACTGAAGTGACTTTGCACACACACACAGGCACGTTAAAAATGAGATTTACTTAGAGAAATTATTAGCCACAACTTTTGAAGCTTATGTCACTTGCATTTAGATAGCTTGATTATCATGGCTGTTTCTCATTTCTAAAACTTGTTTACAGTGTTGACATTTACTGCCATTAGTGGGTAGCTTTTCTATTCAGATCAGCTTCAATAGGAGGAATATAACAATCAAACACAAAGTGGTGTCTGAACTCTCCTCTTACTTGAGAAGGGTTGGCAGGGCAACCAGATGGAGCTGTTCTCATCCAGTCTCAGAGTAAAGTAAAGAATGATAAATACATTGTCATGTATGAGAAAGAAGAGCCGCACCCATTAATCCTGTGCCTTTGATGATGCAGAAACACAGAACGCTCCGTATACGTTGTTTCCTCAGTCCTCAAAGATGTTTTATTAAGACACAAAGCCTCATCAAACCTGCTTTTCTTTGCTTCCCTGTTAAAGCACCAGTGACTGCATAGGATGAATTTGGATGGTGTTATTTGCTGGTTGCTAGGTTTTTTCCCCTCCCTTTGCTCTCACTTATTCTCTCGCTTTTGCTCCTGCTGCATTTCCTTTGTTGGGATGCCTGATGAATATCTGTAATCCTTGTGTCAGATTTACATGAGCTTGGGTCACCTTTAGAGCATCACAGCCACAGAAGCCAACAGAAATTCATATAATTGCCTTCCAGAAAGCTAAGGAAACTTGTTTGTTGGACACTTGAGTGGCTGTCCCCTGCTCACCCCCATTGATGGTGGGTTAGGTACTGTGAATCAAAAGAGATGATTTACTTAAAGTAAAACACACCTCTTCCAATGCCCACAGTTTATTCCAAAATTTACCAGTTTTATCCAGCCTCCAGCCTCACCCTTCACACCTCCCTACCTCCAAGGGAAACCTTGCTGCTCCTGCTGTAGAAGGGAAGAAAAACAGACAAGAATGAATGCTTGAAACGTCCACCCATCTCAAGTCCAGATTTGTCTTGATCTTCTTTTACCTTTGTTTTTTAGACTTCTTTTCAGAAGAGAAAGGTTCTTACTTCATTATTTTGATTCTATCTCTTCCTGCTACCTTGTGGACCCTTCATCTATGAGTTATTCTTCTTGACACTTCAATTTGCAATCTCTTCTCTGGCTTGATCTCTTTCTCTATCAAACCCTAAACTGAAAATGTGTGTGTGTGTGTGTGCTGGCTTTACCATCTCAAAACACTAGAAAATTGCTTCCTTTAATGCCAAACTTTCTCCAAAGAAATATCTCCTTTTATTGACTCCGTTGTCCCAGTTGCTAATCCCCTAGATGCGACTTCTAACCCCACTGTTATGCACAAGCTTTCCCTACTAATAAAGGTCACTGTTGCCTGCTTATTGTCATGTCTGTTCTTTCTTTCTTAGCCTTAAAGTCATACAATCTCTATAGTATTTGGCTCTTTTAACCACTCTTCTTTCTTTTTTTTTAAGTTAATGTTTATTGGCCATTAGTTGATTTACAATGTTATGTCAGTTTCTGCCGTACAGCAAAATGACTCAGTTATACATAAGCACATATCTACTCTTTAGATTCTTTTCTCACGTAGGTCATTACAGGGCATTGAGTAGAGTTCCCTGTGCTGTACAGCAGGTCCTTATTTGTTATTTTATGTATAGTAGTTTGTATATGTCATTCCCAATTTCTCAATTTATCCTTTCTCCCACTTTCCCCCCATGGGCTTCCCAGGTGGCACTGGTGGTAAAGAACCCACCTGCCAATGCAGGAGACACAAGAGACACGGGTTCTATCCTGGACTGCGGGGATTTCCTGGAGAAGGGCATGGTAACCCACTCCGGTATTCTCATCTGGAGAATCCCATGGCCAGAGGAGCCCAGTGGGCTACAGTCCATAGGGTCAGAAAGAGTCAAACACCACTAAGCGACTTAGTACACACCACCTTTCCCTCATATGTTTGTTTCCTATATCTTCTTTATCTTTCTATAAACAATTTCTCCTCTAAATACTGTATGGCTACATTGATCAGGGGCCTGCAAGGGGCTTACCCTCTTGCATTAGGTAATCAAGTAGGGTAACTAATGATGGTTAATGTGAGACTATTTACATGCTTCCTTCCTAACATATATCTTACAAGATATACCCATTTGAAGGCAGAGTTCCAAAGAATAGCAAGGAGAGATAAGAAAGCCTTCCTCAGTAATCAATGCAAAGAAATAGAGGAAAACAATAGAATGAGAAAGACTACAGATCTCTTCAAGAAAATTAGAGATACCAAGGGAACACTGGATGTGAGTCTGAGTGAACTCCGGGAGTTGGTGATGGACAGGGAGGCCTGGCGTGTTGCGATTCATGGGGTCGCAAAGAGTCGAACATGACTGAGTAACTGAACTGAACTGAATGAACTGAAGGGAACATTGCATGCAAATATGTGCACAATACAGGATAGAAATGATATGTCCCTAACAGAAGCAGAAGATATTAAGAAGTGGTGGCAAGAATACACAGAAGAACTATATAAGAAAGATCTTCATGACCCAGACAACCACAATGGTGTGCTCACTCACCTAGAGCCAGACATCCTGGAATGCGAAGTCAAGTGGGTCTTAGGAAGCATCATTATGAACAAAGCTAGTGGAGGGGATGGAATTCCAGTTGAGCTATTTCAAATCCTAAAAGATGATGCTGTGAAAGGGCTGCACTCAATCTGCCAGCAAATTTGGAAGACTCAGCAGTGGCCACCTGACTGGAAAAAGTCAGTTTTCATTCCAATCCCAAAGAAAGGCAATGCCAGAGAATGTTTAAACTACTGCACAATTGCACTCATCTCACATGCTAGCAAAGTAATGCTCAAAATTCTCCAAGCCAGGCTTCAACGGTATGTGAACTGAGAACTTCCAGATGTCCAAACTGGATTTAGAAAAGGCAGAGGAACCAGAGATCAAATTGCCAACATCTGCTGGATCATCGAAAAACAAGAAAATTCCAGAAAAACATCTATTTCTGCTTTATTGACTATGCCAAAGCCTTTGACTGTGTGGATCACAGTAAACTGTGGAAAATTCTGAGAGAGATGGGAATACCAGACCACCTGACCTGCCTCATGAGAAATCTGTATGCAGGTCAAGAAACAACAGTTGGAACTGGACATGGGACAACAGACTGGTTCTAAATTGGGAAAAGAGTAATGTCAGGGCTGCATATTGTCACCCTGCTTATTTAACTTATATGAAGAGTATATCATGTGAAATGCCCAGCTGGATGAAACACAAGCTAAAATCAAGATTGCCAGGAGAAATATCAATAACCTCAGAAACACAGATGACACCATCATTATGGCAGAAAGTAAAGGAGAACTAAAGAGTTTCTTGATGAAAGTGAAAGAGGAGAGTGAAAAAGTTGGCTAAAAACTCAACATTCAGAAAACTAAGATCATGACATCCAGTCCAATCACTTCATGGCAAATAGATGGGGAAACAATGGAAACAGTGACAGACTATATTTTTTGGGCTCCAAAGTCACTGCAGATGGTGACTGCAGCCATGAAATTAAAAGATGCTTGCTCCTTGGAAGGAAAGCTATGATCAACCTAGACAGCATATGAAAAAGCAGAGACATTACTTTGCCAACAAATGTCCATCTAGTCAAAGCTATGGTTTTTCCTGTGGTCATGTATGGATGTGAGATTTGGACTATAAAGAAACCTGAGTGCTGAAGAATTGATGCTTTTGAACTGTGGTTTTGGAGAAGACTATTGAGAGTCACTTGGACTGCAAGGAGACCCATCTAGTCCATCCTAAAGGAAATCAGTCCTGAATATTCGTTGGAAGGATTGATGCAGAAACTGAAACTCCAATACTTTGGCCACCTGATGCAAAGAACTGACTCGCTGGAAAAGACCCTGATGCTGGGAAAGATTGAAGGCGGGAGGAGAAGGGGCTGACAAAGGATGAGATGTTTGGACGGCATCACTGACTCAATGGACATGAGTTTGAGTAGGCTCCGGGAGTTTGGTGATTGACAGGGAAGCCTGGCATGGTGATGTCCATGTGGTTGCAAAGAGCTGGACATATTGAGTGACTGAACTGAACTGCCACACTCAGGCCTGAAGGGGCCACAGGGAACTCTCTTTGAAGTTGAGTAGCTGACAGGAGTTCTGTTCTGTTGGAGTTCCTTTGGCAAAGGAACATGGCCAACCTTGGCTCCCTGGGAGGGAAAGATCCGGGAGAGTATACACTCTGCTCCCCTCATCTGCCATCTGTGGTCATGGCCAGACTCGGTTGGAAGCTAGAGAGGTGGTTTGATGCAGTCCCTAAAGACCAGCTTCCTCAGGCTACAGAACACATCAGAGAAACAGGGCAACTGACGTGATGCAGTCAGCAATGTAAACATGAATGCATATTTACAAAATAAGTGCAGAATGTGTAGAATAACAACACAACACCTGCCTCTATACCCTTTCTCTTACTCTCAGAGTGAAGGCTGACTTCAGGTATCTGCCTACCTGGATTTCCTCTTTCACTTAACCACTGGCCCCTGAGAATTTCTTAATTGTCTGCTAGCTCATTGATATATATTATTTATATTCTGCCCAGCATTCTTTGCTCTTTTCAGGAGAAGAGTTCCTCAGTGTGTCTCGTCTGAGAATCTGCTAGATACGGAAGCTCCTTGTTCCTTTTCAGACTGCTTTTATCCTTGGCTTCTTACTGTGGCCAAGGTGGAATTTTCACCTTGCTGCTTATTGCACTTTTTATTCTCACAGGTAGAAGACGTCAACTTTGGCTTTTGGTAAGACAGAGATTTTCGTAAATGTGTAACATATCAAAACTATACTTATGCTTTGTCCTAATTCTCAATGTGAGCAGGAGAAAGGTTACTTTGTCCTCAGACCTCTTCACTTTCCTGAGCTTCCCTCTGTGCTTTCACTCACCTAATGGGCAGTGTTACGTAATTAGAATGCTCCAAACTAAACTCCTCTCCATCCAATTCTGCTTCTTGTCCTGTCTTTTCTTCTTTGTATAGGGATAACGCTGTCCAGTCATTAAACTAGATACCTATGTTAGTAATGGGACTCTTTTTTCATGTACTGGTTACTTCCTGGAGCTTCTGAAGAGTAAATTGCCATTTTTAAGATGCAGCATGGCATGTTTCTTCTTTTCTGCTTGGCTGGATGTGGGCACATTGACGGTAGAGGCAGTTGGGTTTCTCAGAAGTCAAGTTAGACCATATGGACTTAAAGGTCCTCCCATATTTTTAAAAATTGTTTTAATTGTGCTTGCCACTCAGTACTGGCACAGCCAATTTATCTGGTCCGTAATCAGTTTCCTAGCACGTACAGAGGAATGGGGTTATCTAAGAGAGAAGTCTGGGTATGTGTATTCACAGTAATGTAACGACACTGTGTTCATTTTGTTGTCATGCTTTTTCTGTGAACTCTGTATAAGTCACCTTCCATTCTCTTCCAGCCCTGTTTTCACCAGTGATGGTGTCTCACACTATGAAATGAACCATGCTTCACCTGGGCAGCCTTGTTTTGTCTATTTGCATTAATTGATTTTCCTGATATTTTCACATCTTAGTTTTCCTTTATTTTCTCGTATCCCTCACCCTCATCCCACATCCAGTTGGAAATCAGTTCCTGTCAATTCTTTCCCCTAAATATGCCTCAGATTATATCTCCTTTTCACTTCTGCCCCAACTCCCTTACATAGGCTCTCCTGATTTTCTACAGCAGACTCCCAGTGATGCATGCTGCATCTGCAGTAATCATTTTAGCCTGTAAATCAGACCACAGTGGAGGTCTGTGTAAGAACGTGGGGTAGACCTATAAGTGGGGTAGATGGTGTTTCCTCCTCCCACAACTGCCATCTAATGTTGGCATCTGTCCTCTTGGAGAGAGTTACTGGGAACATCTCAGTCTACTCAAGTGACCTCTAAGTCCACTGGGATTCTTGGGTTACCTTGTAGTTTTCATGGGCCTGCACATACATGGCCTAGTATTGGAGGACCTCATTGTTTCGTTGTTAAGTTGTATCTGACTCTTATGGGGCCCCTTGGACTTCTGCCTGCCAGGCTCCTCTGTCCATGGGATTTTGCAGGCAAGAATACTAGAGTGGGTTGCCATTTCCTTCTCCAGGGGAATCTTCCTGACCCAGGGAACGGACCCATGTCTCCTGCATTGGCAAGTGGATTCTTTAGCACTGAGCCACCAGGGAAGCCAGATCCTCATTACTCCTCAAATCTTTACTGTAAGGTCAGACCCCGGGGGCCATGATGGGCCACCCCTCCTCTCCCCAGCCAGCGGGGGAAGTCCCTAACGGAGGGAGCCTCCCAGATGCCAGGGACCAAGGACAGCACACTCCGCCAGCTAAAGCCGCCCCACCCCCAGCTGCATGAACCACGCCACCTCAGCTGCATAAGCCACCCCACCTCAGCCGCATAGAGAAACCTATCGGCTCACGACGCCGCGAACCAGCAGCCTATCCAAACTCCCATCCGCTAGCCCAGCCATCCCTTGCAACATGCATATATAAACAAACTCCCAACGCGGTTCGGCGCGGATTCCCTGACCTGCCCCGTTCGGTCTGGGAACCCCGCCCTGGAGCGCTTCGCCATTAAAGCCCGTTAGACATTTTTTGGTGTACCTGGTCGTCTTTTACCTAACATTTACCGTGGCATTGATTTGCAATTTTAACCAATCCGATTGTTGCTGTATTTCTGTAAGAGCCAATACACAGAGGAATGTGAGTTCTGAGGAGGAACATTCCTCCTCCTTTATGCAGAGACATCTCCCTTTATGCCAGACATTTTTCTCTCCTCCACTACAGAGTCAGTCATATTTAGATTTATTACTACTGATCTATTTCACTTCAAAGCCAGTAAACCTGTGTTGTCTTTACTTCTGTTTTTTCTTCACAAAGGTAGAGCAAACTGGGGGCTTTCCAGGTAGCACAGCTGTTAAGAATCTGCCTGCCGGTGCAGGAGATACAGGAGATACAAGTTCGATTCCTGAGTCGGGAAGATCCCCTGGGGTAAGAAATGGCTACCCACTCCAGTATCCTTGCCTGGGAAATCCCGTGGACCGAGGGGTGCGGCAGGCTACAGACCATGGGGTCACAGAGAGTCGGGCACGACTCAGCACCGGCACCAGCACCACCAGAGAGAATTGAAGGATAAATCCTGGAAAGCTTGAAGAGAACCCCTTCCCTTAGCCAGTCTTGAGCCGAACTACTCCCACTCTTGAATCCAGAAGCTGAGGATTGTTTTTTCAAACCCAGTAAACTTTGGAGTCATTTCTTTTCTTGTTACTCCAAATCTCCTTCAAATTTTCCTTCTCAGAAATGCTTCATTCTCTCATATTTCTAACTCAGTTTCATCCTCAAACCAAAGGCTTCCTGTCAACATACCCTAACTTCTCTCTTTCTCAAACAACTCTGAGCTCACTGAGGCTTATTTCATCCCCAGCTCCAGGTGGCAGGTAGAAGACAGGATGCCAGTATTAGCTTTGTGCCACCAGTCCATTCTGAAGGAAATCAGCCCTGGGATTTCTTTGGAAGGAATGATGCTGAAGCTGAAACTCCAGTACTTTGGCCACCTCATGTGAAGAGTTGACTCATTGGAAAAGACTCTGATGCTGGGAGGGATTGGGGGCAGGAGGAGAAGGGGACGACCGAGGATGAGATGGCTGGATGGCATCATGGACTCGATGGACTCGAGTCTGAGTGAACTCCGGGAAATGGTGATGGACAGGGAGGCCTGGCGTGCTGTGATTCATGGGGTCGCAAAGAGTCGGACACGACTGAGCAACTGAACTGAACTGAACTGAAGCAGCAGAAGTGAAAGCACTGAATGTCTGTGTGCCCAAGGCTAAAGAGACGTTGAAGTGAATTTTAAATATTTTGACTAAGAGGGAGTGGAAAAGCTGTCCATACAATTAAAAAATTTTTCAATTAAAAAAAAAAGCAGCAGCAGTCTCCAAATCAAGTTAATCGAAAAAAAATTTAAATGCCATGATTATGTTCTTCTAAAACAACCAAGCAAATCTATGAATTTAGGTAAACACGCTCAGGTCTCCTAATGCCTTTGTTAGTCTTCTGTGCTTTAAGCCACTTGTTTTCCCTTTGTAAACCCAAATTGTCAATCTGATCATGTCTTAAAAACATCAGATATACTTTAAGTTAAAAAAAAAAAAGCTCACAAAAATTTTACTTTCGAATTCCAAGCCAGGGTGAAATTTAATTGCAGTTATAAACCCTCTGAGCAAGGGTTTATCTGGAATTGCCAACATAACCCCAAGTTCAGCAATGCAAATGACACTGCTATAATAAAAGAAATAAAAAAGCTTTCAATATGTTGTCTAAGAACTTGAGCACATTGAAAGTGATTTATAAGCAGGCAGACTAAACATTTAAATGCGTTTCCTAGCAATGGTATATTTTTCAATACAGCAAGCACTCTCATATGTGATTCTGTATTCCAAGACAGCGCTGCTTCTGACAATATAAGTCCTTTCTGATAGGGTAACATTTCCAATCCAAGATTAAAATCTTGGAAACTTGTCAACAGAAAAGGATGATAATATGAGTGAAACTGCAGCTATCAAAGAAAAATGCCTCGCAAGTAATTTCTGTAATGGTCAACTTCTAGTAATTTTCCCTTCCCCTTTTACTCTTAAGTAAAGGGGTTGGCCTGAAGGTCATTTTAATATTTTGGATAAGTACAGTTACAAACGAGAAATTCATGAACACAGGAAAAAGTGAGTCATTTAATACCACAAAAATCAACTTTTTACATTGCCTTTCTTATTTCCATTTCTAATGCAGACCATAGGGAATATTTTTCTTCTGATGAATAGAGGTTTAAGCAATGAGTTGACAATAAACCCTTGAACTTCATGAAGCACTAAAAATTAGAGGATCAGAGAGTCTTAAGTTTTCTTGAGTATATTTCCATAATTTTTTTCTGTTACTTTATTTAATCTTTCACTACTCCAGAGACTAGAACTGAGTGACCTACTAGGTCTTTTCCATTTTTTTTCTTATAATTCTCTTTTTCTGTTTAGGATGTGGGTGATCTCTTTAATCTCTGGTATGCCCTTGGCTATACCCAGGTAAATTGGGGTGATTCTCAGTTTTACGAGCTATACAGGATGGAGTATTATGGGCCAAAGAGTATGTCTGAAAAAGTTCAGAACATTTATACAGTTTTATTACTGTGATATTTCTAAATTATTTTATTCCCATCACACACTATGGTAGCTAAAGTGAATTTCAAAGTCTAGTTTCTTATTTTTCCTTTGGTTGGATATATCTTGCCTCTATAATATTCTTTTCTTCCCTGAATACTCAGCATTTTCCTTATCATGGTTCTGAGTATTTCAAATCACAAATACACACACATACACAGACATTCTGTTTCTTTCTCAAAACTTACGTTTTCCTTTATTTGATGATAAATCAAGTATAATTCAACACTTAATTATTAACTATCTACTAGTCTGTGTCATTCAGGCCCTGTGCTGTCCCTGGGGGACGCACTACTAAATTAGATGTGCACTGTTTCAGGTAGCTCAAGGTCTGATAAAGAAGCTGGATGTGTTTGTTAGTCATCAGATTTCAGAGTAATGGTCCTAGGGGAGGGATAAACAGACAGGCTCATAAAGGACCAACGTACCCAGTGTCAGGGGTCAGGGAAGTCTCCCTACAGCAGCGCTTTTCAAAGTGTGGTCCTTGAATTACAGCATCATATCACCTGGGAACTTGTCAGAAACACAAACTCTGAGGCTCCATCCCAGACGTACTAAATCAAAAACTCTAGGGAGGGTCTTTTGTCTGTTTTGCAGTAAGCCCTCTGGATGGTTCTGATACATGTCTAGGTTTAATAACCACTGCCTCAGGGTCAGTAACAACTTTGTAAGGAAAATATGCTTTCTTTACTATCAGGCTCATTTACATAATTGATACCTCTTGATAATTAAGTCATCTAAGATCTCCTATTCTTTTCTTTGTCTCTAAACTGTACTGAAAAAGTGCAACAGCTTCCATTTTAAACAACTGTTATTTACATATACTTTCCCTGTCCACACACATTTAAATGGTTTAAAGGTAGAAGACAAATAATTAATTACATTGGAGTTACACAATGCAAAACATCATTAACAGCAACAACCTGATTCTTTTGAAAACAAAATAGGCCCAATCGTCCAAATTAATCAAATGAGTCTTCCTAGAAATCTAGTTTGTCTGTGAATGTGAGAACATTTGTGTCCTAGTACTCAATATTTTGAAGCACCATTCTGTTTCTTGGAGATGATGAAGCAGCCGGGAGTCCATTCTTATCCCTATGCAACAAGAGTAGAATTCATATCTTCTTGCCCCACACCCTCTTCTCCATGGGAATGAAGGCAAATGGAAGAAATGAAACTAGACAAGAGCTGAACTAAATTGAGTGATGTTTTAATTATATGCCTTCCTTCTGAGTTGCTTCAGTTGTGTCCCACTTTTTAAATTATAGTTTTACATTATAAGTAAAATGATTTGTTGTTCAGTTCAGTTGCTAAGTCGGATCCAACTCTTTGCAACCCCATGGACTGCAGCACAGCAGACTTCCCTGTCCTTCACTATGTTGCAGAGTGTGCTCAAACTCATGTCCATTGAGTCGATGATGCTGTCCAACCAACTCAAGTAAAATGATGGAATTTATTTTTTGATAAGAATATATACTTATCCTTGTGTACAAGAACCAACTGTATACAACTACTGGTGAATTGTTTTATAAAGAATTATTAGTGAGGGTCAGGGAAGCCTGGCGTGCTGCTGTCCGGAGGGTCGCAAGAGTTGGACACAAGTTAGCAACTGAACAACAACAACAGTTTGAAAATTAAATGGGCATCTTAAAAAACAAAACTCAAAAGTTGTCCATGGCAGTGGCCACGTGTCGTTGTGACTGACGGCGCCGGTTGTCTCGGAAGCACACTCTGCTGGCCACTCTCGCAGCCCCGGCAGATGGGCAGCACATCTGTGAATGAGATCTTCGTTGGCTGCAGGACTTTTTGGCTGCAGGACATCCGAGAGAAAATCCAAAAAGTTGTACAGTGTCTAGAACAAACAGCTCGAGAGATTTTAACTCTACTGCAAGGGGTCCATCAGTGTGCTGGGTTTCAGGACATTCCAAAGAGGCATTTGAAAGCTCGAGAACAGTTTGGTACAGTAAAGACACATCTAACGTCTTTGAGGAGAGGGCAATGGCAACCCACTCCAGTACTCTTGCCTGGAAAATCCCATGGACGGAGGAGCCTGGTGGGCTGCCGTCTATGGGGTCGCACAGAGTTGGACACGACTAAAGCGACTTAGCAGCAGCAGCAGCAACATCTTTGGAAAACCAAGTTTCCTGCGGAACAGTATTACAGGTTTCACGAGGACTGGAGATTTGTGCTGCAGTGCCTGTCTTCTTGGCAGCGTTTGTTGTGTCCTTGGAGTCCGAAACCATAGTGAACCGAGAAGTGGTTACCAAGATCCTTGGCAATGAGCGTGATCCGAAGAAGCGATTTCACTTGGATGTGGAAGATTATCTCTCGGGAGTTCTCATTCTCGCTAGTGAACTGTTGAGGTTATCCGTCAACAGCGTGACCGCCGGAGACTACTCCCGGCCCCTGCACATCTCCACCTTCATCAAACGAGCTGGATTCCAGCTTCTGCCTCCTCAACCTCAAAAATGATTCCCTGAGGAAGCGCTAGGAGGGCCTGAAGTATGATGTGAAGAAAGTGAAGGAGGTGGTCGACGATCTCTCCATCCGGGGCTGCAACAGGGAGCCGGCAGCTGCCTGCGTGAAGCAGGGGGCTCCCCGCCGGCCCTGCTGACTCCAGCGGTGCCCACCGGCCCAGCCCAGCGCCTCCCATGGTAGTTAGGATACGCCGTTGTTTCTTAACTGGTTGTGTGGTGTTTCAGGGTTGAAGCACTTTTTAGGGGGTGACAGAATAACCTTTACAAGGATAGGTTTTTCTTTGTTTTCAGTGAATTTGCCCTGTAACTCAGTATACACTTCAGTTTTGTCAGAAAACGTACATGTCGATCTCTTGCTAAAGTTCTTTTCTTGCTTGCCGCCCCCCACCCCCTAAAAAGAAATTGTCCATTGTACAATGCTAATACAAGAGTTTTTTTATAACTTTGTAAATATTATGCTATGTTATCTTATTTAATACTGTTATTAATAATTCAGTATTCTATTATAATGATTCAGATATGTCATGTCACAAATTGTTCCCTGAAATATAATTACAAATCGAATGGGTCCCTACGTTCTTTAAATATCTCTCACCATTCTTAAAAATATATCTTTGCACATACAGCAATATAAAAGATATTCTTAATCTGTTCACTTCATTCTGATTTAAGTTCCATCATCTTTTCTAAAAATTTTTTGTTGAAATAGCATTGATTTACAATGTTGTGATAGTTTCAGATGTACAGAAAGTGTTTCACTTATGGATACATATATATATATGTTCTTCTTAATATTACTTTCCATTATAGGTTATTGTAAAATATCAAGTATAGTTCCCTATGTTATATAGTAGGTCCTTGTTGGTTATCTTAACAATAACCTTGTTGGTTATTTATATATGGTAGTGTGTGTGTTTTAATCCCAAACACCTAGTTTATGCTTCTCCTCCCTTCTCCTTGGTAATAAGTTTGTTCTCTGTGTCTGTAAGTCTATTTCTGTTTTCTAAAAAAGTTCATTTGTATCATGTTTTTAAATTGCACATATATGTGATATCATATGATATTTGTCTTTCTCTGTTAATATGATATATCATATTACATATTAACTGTCTATTAATATGATATCATATCATATTATATATTAACTGATATCATATCAGTTAATATGATAATCTCCAGGTCCATCCATGGCACTACAAATGGCTGTATTTCATTCACTTTTATAGCTGAGTAATATTCCATTGCATATATATATATATATATATATACACGACATCTTCTTTATCCATTCATCTATTGATGGATACTTAAGTTGCATCCATGTCTTGGCCATTGTAAATAGTGCTGCTATGAACTTTGGGGTGCATGTATCTTTTTGAAGTATGGTTTTCTCTGGATACATACCCAGGAGTGGGATTGAAGGATAATATGGTAGCTCTATTTTTAGTTTTTTAGGGAGCTTCCACACTGTTTTCCATAGTGATTGTAGTATCTGACACTCCCACCAACAGTGTAAAGAAGGGTTCCTTTTTCTCCACAACCCTCCAGCATTTATTAATATTATTTGTAGGCTTTTTGATGTCAGCCATTCTGACTGGTGTGAGGTAGTTTTGATTTGCATTTCTCTAATAATGATGTTCGGCATATTTTCTTGTGCCTTTTGAATGTCTGAATGCTTCTTTGGAGAAATGTCTATTTGGATGTTCAGCCTATATTTTGATTGGGTTGTTTGTTTTTTTGATATTGAGTTGTATGAGCTGTTTGTATATTTTGGAGATTAATCCATTGTCAGTTACATCATTTGCAAATATTTTCTCTCATTCTGTAAGATGTTTTTTTTTTTTTGGTTTTATTCATGGTTTTCTTTGACATGCATTTCTATATACTACTGATGAAAGATCTGAAAGAGAAATTAAGGAAACAATCCCATTTACTGTTGCATTAAAAAGAATAAAATACCTAGGAATAAACCTACCTAAGGAGAGAAAAGACCTATACACCACAAACTATAATACACTGCTGAAAGAAATCAAAGATGACACAGACAGATGGAGAGATACACTGTGTTCTTGGATTAGAAGAATTAATATTGTCAACATGACTACCCAAGGCAATCTACAGATTCAATGCAATTCCTATCAAATTATCAATGGTATTTTCCACAGAATTAGAACAAAAACTTTTAAATTTTATGAAAACACAAAACACCCCAAATAGCCAAAGCAATTTTGAGAAAGAAAAACAAGCTGGAGGAATCAGGCTTCCTGGCTTCAGTGAAGAGTAAAAGTGAAAGTGTCTGACTCTTTGCAACCACATGGACTGTAGCCCACAAGTCTTCTCTGTCCATGGGATTCTCCAGGCAAGAATACTGGAGTGGGGAGCCATTCCCTTCTCCAGAGGATCTTCCCAACCCAGGGACTGAATCTGGTTCTCCTGCATTGCCAGCAGAATCTCTACTGTCTGAGCCACCAGGGAAGCCTATACTACAAAGCTACAGTTATCAAAACCATATGGTACTGGCACAAAAGCAGACATATAGATAAACGGAAGAGGATAGAAAGTTCAGAAATAAACCCATGCTAATAACCCATGGTCAATTAGTTTATGACAAAGGAGTCAAGAATATAGAAGGGGTAAAAGAATCTCTGCAGTAAGTGATGCTTGGAAAACTGGACGCTACATGTAAAAGAATGAAATCAGAACATTCTCTAATCCTATACATCATCTCTTTATTGGACTTTTTTCAAAATTTGCCAACCTGGCTCCCAGACCACTGTACTTACCCTCCACCCCATTCTAAGCACATCATGACAAGATTTATTTAACATGCATATGTTATTCCCCTTATGAATATGCTTAACTGTCCTTCTCTGCCATAAAGGCTTTCGTAATCAGGTCCTTGCTGATTTCTCAATTTTCACATTTTCACACTTCCAACTTACCACTTGTTTAAAGCAATATATAAACTTATTTGCAGTTTTTCTTAAAAAAATTTCCAACTCTTTTCTTGTTTCTGTGAGAGCAAGACTGCTGTTTCCTCTATCTGGAACACCCTCCTCTTCCTGGAAAACCTGGATAATTCATACCCTTCATTCAACACTGAGCATTATCTCTTTTGTGAAAGTTTTCCACCTCTTCTGCTAAACTAGATTCCTTCATATTGTTTCCGTACAACAAGACAAATGTATTTATTTATTATTATTATTATATGTACACATGGCGTGTAAATAAAACATTTAGTAGCTATAGTATACATAGTGCATACCATCTTTAAGATGATGCTCTCTCTGGGTGGGGAAGAAGAAAGCACAACTATATGTATGATAATTTATTTATTAAAAATGAAGCAAATGACAAAATATTCAAGTTAGATAAACTTGGGTAGTAGGTATATGGGTGTTGGTTCAGTTTTCTCTGTACTTTAAAATATTTAATGTTTTCTTGATTTAAAGTAAGTTGAAAAAATATGGTAGTTTATAGTTAAATCATGGGGTAAATAACCAAGCAGACTGTAGAATCTTTGCTTTGGGAGATTACAAAATCTGTGTGTGTGTGTGTGTGTGTGTGTGTGTGTGTGTGTGTGTGTGTGGTGTGTCTATTTTAAAAACCAAAACTCTAAGATTGCAAGTTATGGGTTCCAACTACTTGATACTTGTGTTCCAGTTCACACCTAAGCGTCTCCATTTATAGAAACCTCAACATCTTTTCAGGTAGCCCATCGGGAATTCCTGCTCTGTCCTACTTGTACTTCTTGGAATGCATTGAGGTAGTTGTGAGTTTTCTCTTTTTAATATTGCGTTCTTTCTCAATATGATTTTATTGATGTCTTTTCTTCATCCTGATCACCCTTTTTAGGATACAACGCAGAGTTTTTCTTAGTATATGAAGGAATACAGTCTACATAGACAAGAGCAGAGGTATTCATTGCCTCACTCATTTTAGACACTTGATTTGTCTGACATAATCTCAGGTTTATATGATACTTTTGAAAGTCAAATCACACAAATGGAGCATTTGAAGGTTACTGCTGCCAAGTCTGAATTCCTCTGTTCTCTGTACACTTGAACCACTAGCCCTTGACATAGGTCAGGAAAACATTGTTAATTGCATTAAAACATTTTGTAGAGCTTATGACGAATCACTATTTCCTTTTGGATACTAATGTTGGATACATTGGTACAACTGTAATATCATCGAGGCTTCTTTTCCTGCATCTTGCCCTTAAGGGTATCATGAGAGAACTTGTCAAAAGCTTTTCTGAAATCTGGCTGCACTGTTTCTACTCTGTTCTCTGATCTCCTAGTGTAGTAACTCTGTCACTAGAAAATGAGGTTAGTGTGACAGGACTATTCTTAGTGAGCTCACGCTGAGTTTACCACTTCTTTTTCTAAGTGCTCAGAAGCCATTGTTTAGAAAAAAAAAATGTTCTAGAATCTTGCCCTGAATAGATGTCAAGCTCAGTGCTCTCTAGTTCATGAATATGCATTCTTCCTCTTTTTATAAATCCAAATGACACTTGCCTGTATCCAATTTTCCAGGAGCTCTTTTCCTCTGTGGTTTTTCTCAGGTGCACTGACAATGATTCAGCCATTTCTACAAGTTCTCTGAGGATGCTGAAACATACTCCCGGGCCAGGAGTCCAGGATTCATTTGGCATAGCACCTTTTCATCTCCTCATTTATTTAAGAATACATCTATCACCTGTTTGAGAAGGGAATAGGAAATCGATTAACCCAAACTGTAGTTAAGGTCGTGTTTGGTTTGATGGTCAATAGGAAAGTGAATCAAGTTTAGAGGAAAAACTGTTATTAGAGGGCTTGAAGCATATGCAGCAGTATGCTAGGTGCTAAGAGATGAGAATAAGATAAAGCCAAAGCCCTGGTCTTAAAAATCTGATAGTCAGGTTGGGGGAAATAAAACTTTTAATACCAGAACCCATATAGTTTAATTTGGGAATAAAGCAGGACTTCAAAGAACACAATCCTTGCCATCAAAAGGATTTAAAAAAATAGCTCAAATTGTTTCCTTATATTCCTAATACTATCAAAAAGGTATATTAAAACTCGTTTAAATGTTGCAATATTACTATGGTGTGTACTGACTGCTTCACTGGCCAGAGGTTGTCAGTAAATTCTAAACCTAGGTGTGTGCTAAAATGAACCTTCATTTGTGGTAACATCTGTTTCTGAGTTGAAATGTTGATACACTAATAGGAGAAGGAAGGGGGTAATGGTTCTACTGCTAAGCCAACCTCTCATGCCACCAGGCTTGTTGGGAGAGGGGAGGGTAGGAGCAGAGAGCAGGACAGTAGGCAGAATGGCAGAATGGCTGAGGAAGAGAGCAACAATGCCTTGGTCCTTGGGGTCTTTCCTATATGCTATCTCCTATGCAAGGGGACTCCCACTTATTGAGCACCTCTTTATGCCAGGAATGCTGTTAGGTACTTTGAATGCCATATTAGATTTGTTCCTCCACAAGCCTGTAGGATAGTGCATGCATGTGTGTGCGTGCTCAGTTGTGTCCAACTCTTTGCAACCAGATGGACGGTAGCCCACCAGACTACTCTGTCCAGGGGATTTTCCAGGCAAGAAGATTGGGGCAGGTTGCCATTTCCTTCTTCAAGGGGTCTTCCTGGCCCAGGGATTGAACCCACATCTCCCTCATCTCCTGTACTGGCAGGTGGATTCTTTACCACTATGCCACCTGGGAAGCCCAAAATAGTGTATCCTTATTTTACAAGTGAGGAAACTGAGCTCAGAGAGCTGGAGTCATTTGCTCAAAGGTCACATTAATGCTAAATGGCAGACCTGGGATGTAACCTCAGATGCATCTGATTTCAGTGCTATTTTATTTTTATTACATGACACTCTCTGGATAGAAGCAAATTGGGACTTGAAGAGACTTTTCTTCTTGTCCTTACAAAATATCTTGGCACCTAGAGAAAGGCAAAATTTCGCCCATGTTTCAAGCTGATTGTCATATTCTGCTAGTTTTATTAAATGTACTTTAACTTTTTATATCATAGAATAAATACAGTCTAATTATTTCATGAAGTAATGTCATTCTGTTACCATATATAGATGAGGTGTATTTTCATAGACGTTTTCTCTATTTGGGACTTGATATCAAGAAAATGAAATTTGCAAAGATAACTCCTTGCTACCTGATTATTTACTACATGAGGACAGCACTTGGTGAATGGCCCTTGTCTGAACTGAGTTTCCTAGTTATTAGCACAACAGGTGCTGCAAAATGAGGTCTGTGAACTGAAGGCCAATTTTTGTGCAGAGGATAAAATGTGAAACAATAGATAGCTCAGGAGAGGACATGGTATATGGGGATACAGTGTCCCTGCAAGGGACAGATGCGTATTGCTGAGCAAGGGCTGTTCCAAAGAGCCCGCTGACTGTTAATGCAATCAGAACCTTGAGCTCTAAATTAAAGCAGGAGAAGAACAGCAGAAAGACGCAGTGCCTGTAACTATAACCTAGAGCCTAAAGGTGCTGGGGGAGAACACTGCAGGAGCAGTAACCCTCTTTTGCTGTTGGTTTCTGTTGGTTTCTTTACAGGAATTTGGAATGCCTGGTTGTAAGGAGGGGGGTTAACAATGCAGATGTGTGAGTGGGGATTAGATTTGGGGAGGGTAACCGACTGGAGACAACTAGAGACGCCAGGATATTCCTGTGTGTGTGTGTGTTGAGGGGGATATTAGCAAAGGGATATTAGGCATTGTCAGAGAGCCCTGACCATCTCCTGCCTGGGGGGATTTTCCCTAGGAATTGGCAGTGGCTGCCTGGACCCTCTCAACGGCAGAGTGGCGCTACAGCCTTTATCCTGGACTTTGTCCACTCTTCTGCCCAATTCCTCCCCTGGCCTCCATGAATGCCTCTTTCCTGCGTGTGACATGAACCTTCACAGTTCATTCTCTGACAACATCCCTGATAGTGACCTAGGTAGAGTTTCACATAGTGGGTCTTCCACAGATGTTTTGTTCTTTTATCCATCCATCCATCCATTCATTCACAAACATTTACTGAATTTCTACTGTGTATCTGTAGCAGTTGTTGGCACTAGGGATAGATAAGAAATTAATACCACTCTTAAGATCTCACAATGTCATGGAGTCATAGGGCCCATTAAAGTGATTACTAGCCGGAGATTAGTGCTATAACACAGATGAATAAAGATTCAGAGTTGGTCCCAAAGAGGGTATGGTTGACTGTACTTGCGTGAGGCAGGAAAGGCTACAGCCAGGCTTCATGCTTAAGATACCGGGTTGTCTTCAGAATCTGACTCAATGAGTTCAAATTCTGGTTTTGCCACTTTTGAGCTAACAAAACATGAAAAAATTACTCAACTAATTTTGAGTGGCCTCCATAAAATGCATGACCATTATCTTGTGGATTCTTGTGATTATTACATGAGACGATGTGAATAGATTCATTGGTAAATGCCTGGCATGAAGAAATCGGTCGATAAATTTTCATGATTATTGTTGTTAAAATCTGATGTGAAAGTAATAAGGCTTCCCTAAGGACATATTTCAGCTGAGACTGGAAGGGTAAACTGTGGTCACTAGGCCAGCGGTGGGAGGGTAGTGACCAGGGTGCGGATGGAGAGGACTTTGCAGAAGAGGAAATAGGATATGCAATATCCAGGGACCTCAAGAGCACCATACATTTGGAGGGAGTCAGTCAGGTAGAGTTAGTTGAGCTCTTAGCGCTTTCGTTCTCCATCCTCTTATGTATCAAACTACCTTGTAGTTGTTTGGACATAATCTGTCTTTCTTGTTCCTCACCCAGTGCAATGCTCATTCTTCTGATTCATCTGTTTCGATCAAAGCCACTTTTCCTGTAATGTTTGTGGGGTCCTGTCTCACCCTCTGTCCTTGCACTTATCATGCTGCAGTGTAATGACTTGGCGGATGTGTATTTCCTCCTCACTGGGACCCTAGAACATCTTATTTAGCTTTGTCTATTCTGCATTGACTGGATGGACATGAGTTTGAGTAAACTCTGGGAGACAGTGAATGACAGGGAAGCCTGGTGTGCTGTAGTCCTTAGGGTTGCAAAGAGTCAGACATCCCTGGCATGCTGCAGTCCATGGGGTCACAAAGAGCTGGACATGACTTAGTGACTGACCAGTTCTACACTGAGCTGGTACCTGGATTGTGGACTTGTGCAGACTGTGAATTAAAAATAAAGCAGAATGATGAGAAATCACCCCTAAGTACAGAATATCTTATTCTCTCCTGAAAGATCCAAGGAGTCATTTTGAAACAGAGAAATGGTCTGTTTTCTAAACCAAGTGCAGAGCTTCAGATGTGCTTTTTAAAGACACAGCTCTCTATATTTATTTGCACTTTGTGGTATGTAAGGACGGAGAAGTCAATGGCACCCCACTCTAGTACTCTTGCCTGGAAAATCCCATGGACGGAGGAGACTGGTAGGCTGCAGTCCATGGGAAGAGTCAGTCACGACTGAGCGACTTCACTTTCACTTTTCACTTTCATGCATTGGAGAAGGAAATGGCAACCCACTCCAGTGTTCTTGCCTGGAGACTCCCAGGGACGGGGGAGCCTGGTGGGCTGCCGTCTATGGGGTCGCGCAGAGTCGGACACGACTGAAGTGACTTAGCAGTAGCAGTATGTAAGGAAATAGAACCCTGAATCCAATCTGGAATCCAGGCCTTAGGTTAATCATTTATACATAGTCCTGCTTGGTCCTGAGCCTATAAAAATTGCTTCATTTTTACCTGCCTTGCATTCTCTCTTCAAATCCTATAATAGGATCCTATAATCCTGACCATCTTTTCATTTGGCTGATAAGGTGCCAAATGGTTCTTCTTCATGTGTGGTCTTCTTGCAGCAGTTAGTTAATGAGGAGTGTCCCTGATGATTTTTATCAGATGAGAATTAACAGTCTAATGGACACAGCAATCACCTCTGTGCTAACTGAGAGACCCAGAGCCAGAGAGGTGATGGTTGAAAATGCGCATTCTGTTCTAGACTGTCCCACATGGATGCTTCCTAGTGGTGTAACCTAGACATGTCCCCTGAGACCTCTGAACCCTCAACTTTCTCCTTTATATAATGTAGGCAATAATAATGTTAATTTCATAATAAGATAAAAGAAAAATGATGGTTAATATCATGTGCCGATTTGAAAAGGCTCTGGCACCCAGTCATTTGGTCAAATGCTAGTTTCCATGTTGCTGAGAAGATACTCTTTAGGTTCATGTTCTTTGAGTAAAGCAAATTACTCTTCATAATATGAGTGGGCCTCCTCTAATCAGGTGAGGATCTCAAAAGCAAAGACTGAGATGTTCTGAAGCAAAAGCAATTCTGCCTTCAGACTGCAACATAGAAAGTCTGCTTTCCTTTCAAGCATGTAGATTTCAGACTCAAAACTGTAACATCAACTCACCTGGATTCCAGTTTGTCAGCCTGCTGTGTAGGTTTCATCTTGCTAATTCTTTAGGTGTCAATTCCTTTAAGCCTCTTCTCTTACTCTGTGCCTCTCTCTGTCTCTCTCTTATATTTACATTTCCCAGGTGATTCAGTAGTAAGAAATCCACCTGCCAATGCAGGACACACCAGTTCAGGAAAATCCCCTGGAGAAGGAAATGGCAACCCACTCCAGTATTCTTGCCAGGAAAATCCCATTTTCAAAGTTTAAAAGAGTCAGACACTACTGAGCAACTGAGCATGCACACAAAATATATATTCATATACACACATATTTTCTATGGTTTTATTTCTCTGGAGAACTTTGATTAATACAGGGAATAAAGCTTAGCAGACTTCCAGGCACATAGGCCTCCATTAGTATGAGCAACTATTCTTACTAAACTCTCTGGACCCCAGATCCTCACTTATATAATGGGTGAGTTGAGTCAGTAATCTCTGCTGTATTGTCTAACTTCATACTCAAAAATCTCAATGGAGAGTCCTGCTTCATCAAAGCTATCCTTATGGGGCAGGAAAATAAATTAAAGTGCCTAAGTCCTTTAGAATTCCAGAAAAACATCTATTTTTGCTTTATTGACTATGCAAAAGCCTTTGACTGTGTGGATCACAATAAACTGTGGGAAATTCTGAAAGAGATGGGAATACCAGACCACCTGACCTGCCTCTTGAGAAACCTATATGCAGGTCAGGAAGCAACAGTTAGAACTGGACATGGAACAACAGACTGGTTCCAAATAGGAAAAGGAGTACATCAAGGCTGTATATTGTCACCCTGCTTATTTAACTTCTATGCAGAGTATGTCATGAGAAACGCTGGGCTGGAAGAAACACAAGCTGGAATCAAGATTGCCGGGAGAAATACCAATAACCTCAGACATGCAGATGACACGACCCTTATGGCAGAAAGTGAAGAGGAACTAAAACGCCTCTTGATGAAAGTGAAAGTGGAGAGTGAAAAAGTTGGCTTAAAGCTCAACATTCAGAAAACAATCATGGCATCTGGTCCCATCACTTCATAGGAAATAGATGGTGAAATGGTGGAAACGGTGTCAGACTTAATTGTTTTGGGCTCCAAAATCTGCAGATGGTGTTGCAGCCATGAAATTAAAAGACTCTTACTCCTTGGAAGGAAAGTTATGATCAACCTAGACAGCATATTAAAAGCAGAGACATTACTTTGCCAACAAAGGTCCGTCAAGGGTATGGTTTTTCCTGTGGTCATGTATGGATGTGAGAGTTGGACTGTGAGGAAAGCTGAGTGCCGAAGAATTGATGCTTTTGAACTGTGGTGTTGGAGAAGACTCTTGAGGGTCCCTTGGACTGCAAGGAGATCCAACCAGTCCATTCTGAAGGAGATCAACCCTGGGATTCCTTTGGAAGGAATGATGCTAAAGCTGAATCTCCAATACTTTGGCCAACTCATGCAAATAGTTGACTCATTGGAAAAGACTCTGATTCTGGGAGGGATTGGGGGCAGGAGGAGAAGGGGACGACAGAGGATGAGATGGCTGGATGGCATCACTGACTCGATGGAGGTGAGTCTGAGTGAACTCCAGGTGTTGGTGATGGACAGGGAGGCCTGGCGTGCTATGATTCATGGGGTTGCAAAGAGTTGGACACGACTAAGCTACTGAACTGAACCGAACTGAAGTCCTTTTCTATTGATTTTTCTGACTTGATTGCAGTACTGTTGATGCATTGCTACTGCTTAAGTTTCTAGATGTGCTGAAAGGTATGTCTAATGTGTTCTTGATTAGTTGAGTATAAGACAAATTTTGCAACATCCCCAAAGATTTTCACATTCAAAGAGAGCTGTGCTCTTGTTCTTATTATATCAGAGGCTGGGAATTGCTGGCCCAGAGGGAGAATTCAGATGAAGAGGAGGTTATGAAGGAAGCCTCATTTTCTGGGAGCCTCTGTGTCCTGTGCTGATAGATTTCACAGGGGAAAAGGGGAAAAGGGGCAAGGGGAATTATGAAAGTAAAGGCAGGGTCTCAACTTCTGAACTTTGGTTTTGTTTTGTTTATTTTGTTGCTATTTTTCTTTAGAAGGGAACAAAGCAGTACTTTTTGTTTTTGGAAACAATATCAATGTTCATTTATCAGTGATGTCAACTATATCAGTCCATTGCCCTGCCTCACTCTATTCTGTTATGTTCCCTGCCCCCTACCTTTCTGCTTTATTTTTATTAATTGAATTCATTCCCTCCTGATATGTATTTATTTGCCACTGTCTCTATTGTTGATTATTCTCACTAGAATGTCAGGTCCTTGAGAGCAGCTATTTTGCCTGCTATATTCTGTGCTATATCCTGAAAGTTAGAATTATCTTGAAGACATAATAGATCCTCATTGAATGCTTTTTGAATATATAAAGAGATCTGAAAACAAGTTTTCTGTTCTCTGACCCTTGAACAATATTATCGTCATGCCCGGAGGCCTTGGTTGCGTGATTTATGTCTTTCTCTTTATGAGGCACCGGGTGAATGCGGTGGGGAACGTGGCATATCTGGACTCATCACCTCTGCATGGAGACTGGAGAACTTCCAAACTGCAGATCAAATGGTGAGTGGCTTTATTTCTCGGTTCATGTGATGATTATAGCAACACAGCTCCTGTTGTGTCTTCTTGTCATGTGGTATCACAATTTTAGTAACTCCAACCTGAAGCAACAGGACAGTCCTGAGATTTATAATCAGATGACCCAGACTTTGGTCATATCCTAGGTAAACCATCAACATATATCTTTTTTGTCTTCATTTTCCTGTGCTTCAGGACCATTAGGTGAGATAGGTATATAAATAGTCAACAACTTTAGGGTTTCTATGTCTAGTTTCGTGTCATCTTCAAACAGTGACCATTTTACTTCTTTTCCCATTTGGGTTCCTTTTATTTCTTTTTCTTCTCTGATTGCCATGGCAAGGACTTCTAAAATATGTTGAATAAAAGTGGTGAGAGTGGGCATACTTGTCTGATTCCTTGCCTTAGCAGAAATACTTTCAGCTTTTTTCACTGTTGAGTATGATGTTGGCTGTGGGTTTGTCATATATGATCTTTATTATGTTCAGGTGCATTCCCTCTATGCCTACTTTCTGGAGACTTTTTATCATAAATGGGTGTTGAATTTTATTGAAAACTTTTTCTGCTTCTATAGACATGATCGTAAGATTTTTATTCTTCAATATGTTAATGTGGTATATCACACTGACTGATTTGCAGATACTAAAAAATCCTGGCATTCCTGGAATAAATCCATTTGATTGTGGTGTATGATCTTTTTTAATATATTGTTGCATTCAGTTTGCTAATATTTTGTTAAGAATGTTTTACTATGTTTATCAGTGATATTGGCTGTAGTTTTTTTTTTTTTTTGTAGTATCTACAGAAATAGACCCACAGACATAGAAAACAAACTTAATGGTTACTGAAGAGGAAAGAGTGAGAGGGAGTATGGATAAATTAGGAATTTGGGATTAGCATGTACACACTACTCTATATAAAATAAATAACCAACAAGGACCTACCATATAGCACAGGAAACTATACTCAATATTTTGTAATAACCTATAAAGGAAAAGAATCTTAAAAGAATATATATGTATAAAATATATGTATGTATATCTATAGTTTCAGGTATATGTATGTGTGTATATACATATATCTGAAACTAACAAGACATTTTAAATCAACTATACTTCAATAAAATAAAATGAAAAGATCCAAGCTAGAATGAAAAACAGTCAGCCCATAGTAAGCTTACTATACAAATGTTCATTACTGTAATACAAAACTAGAAAAGTTCTGAAAAGAAAGGGAATGTTAAATTTCCTAAACATGTATTATATACTTACATGCTATTTAACTTAGTCTTCATGCCAGTTTTGCAAGTTTTACAATATTATCCCTTTTTTAAAAATGAAGAAACTCAAGCTCAGAGCTGTACTGAAGTTTCTCAAGGTCAGATGATGGTATAGGTGGCTCACGGGATTCAGTTGAGGGTTTCGAAGACTCTCAAGCAGGTGCCTTATTCACTGTGTCACACTAACCAACATGAAGAGCGCCACACCTGGCTTTCAGGAGCATCTGTGTGAATTAGAGAGAGGCGCCTCTCGCCTCTTCTGAATGGTTACAGCCCTGCAAGTGGAAGGCTTGGTCAGCACAGGGGAGCTGCTGGGAGGAAAAAGTTGTGCCTCCATCTAGGTGGAGAGATGATCATGCACCAGGGCAGAGGTTCTGCAAGGAGAGCATGAGCTATTTTCAGTTCCATTTTCCTCTCAGCTACAGAACCATCAAGTGTAGCATTCAACATGGAAAGGATTCCCCTAACAACCTAAGACCACTTAGCAACAGCTGACACAGCAAAATTAAACATTCATCTTCCCAAGTGTCACTTCTTGAGAAGCTATGATGTAATTGGACTCAGTTTTATCTACCACACTTTAGAGGAGAGGAGCTAGAATTGTTCCTCTAATCATCATTTGGGTGGAAGCGTCTTCTGAAAACCCAACAGGAAGTTGGGGTGTGTAGCAAGAGCCCTGTCATTTCTGGACTCTGACCTTAGCAATTCGGGCATCATTTTATTATTTCTCACTGATCAGACACCTTCAAGTCAGCATCAGCTTTCAGACCCATTATGACTGCAGAGAATTACCCAGGTGTGAATACAATATTGAGGAACCTGTCTCACTGCCAACATCCATGACCTTGCAGAAGTGCCCTTGCTTAATTTTTAGGAAGTGCAGCAAAGTGGAGGGGCATGTAAGGCAACCACTCCAAAAAAAGCCATGCAGATCTGCAGTTTGAGATGTATTACTTTGGTTCTTTTTGACACTGGTCAAATAATGCAAAGGAGGAATTGAAGACTAAAGAATACCACAGGAAGTCATTTGAGAGAGTTCTACTGTCTGGAGTTAAGCAACCCATCTGAAACATGCTCCTCAGGCCGCAGGATGAAATTGGGCTTCAGACTGCACCTGGCTGAGACCTCTTGCCACTGAAGGGTGTTTCCTTCCACTTAATGGGACCCCATAGTGGTGAATAGATTCCTGGGGTATGAAGAACCTCTTTCCCATTTGCCTTCAGATCTCTGCTTGGAGGGTCTTCATGCTCCGAGAGTGCTTCCAGCCACAGCACCCTGCTAACAATTCCTGAGCTTATCTTGATATCTCATTGAAAAAAAACAATCAGAATTGATGACATTTTGAACACACACCTGAGATAGAGCTAAACATCTGGTTGATTAGACACGCCTTTACTGTAAATATTCAGCAGGGACTTTATTTTTGTATTCTGTTGTCATGGCACGTGAAAAGTATCCAACCTGTACTTCTGAAGGGTGAAGACCATTCCCAGTCTCTAGAATGTTTGCTTCTCCAGCTTCTGCACTAACACGAGTATTACCATAATGCTTTCACTGGACTCTTCTAAAAAACTAAAAGTCATTTCACAGTTTTTACTGCTACAGCTTTTGGTGGGTTTGTTCACCAAACTAGGTAGAGGGCTGCTTTTGAGAGACAAATTATGTGTTTCATTTTAATATGTTTTTTGAAAGTATTAAGTTGATACAAAAACATTTAAAAATGTATGTGAGATATAAAAAGTAGGCACATAATGAACACCTCTATCCCAGTTACATGGTTTAAGAAGAGGAATATTAGCATTACTTTTGAGGTTTCCTGAGTGCCTCCCATCACTTATTTAATTTATCTTATCACTTATCAGTTATTTATTTTACCACTTATCACTTATATATCATTTATCTCACGCCCCCTTTATGTATCTGGCTATTCCAAATTTTGTTTTAACTTTCTCTTGCCTTTAATAAACAGTTTAAATATGTGTGCTTATAATCTTAAAATATATTGCCTTTTTAATGTAAAGGGCTTCCCAGGTGGTAAAGAACCCTCCTGCCAATGCAGGAGACTTAAGAGAGAGGATGCAGGCTTGATTCCTGGGTTGGGAAAATCCCCTGCAGAAGGAAATGGCAACCCATTCCAGTATTCTTGCCTGGAGAATTCCACTGACAGAGGAGCCTGGCCAGCTACAGTCCATATGGTCGCAAAGAGTCGAAAGCAAATTGATTATGGGAGATGTATTTTAGTATTTTATTATCACAATTTTTTGCTCAACAGCATGTTCTTAAGCTTCGTCCATGCAGTAATTAGGTAGTTGTCACCGTGTAGACTGTGTGACTATATACTCATATGAGTGGATGGTCATTTAGTTTGTGTTCCGTGTTTTGATATTTCACACAGTGCCACAGTGGATTCTTGTTCATGGCCCTTGGAGTTTATGTGCAAAAGTTCTCGGAGGTACATGCCCTGGAGCAGAATTGCTGCATCAAATTTGCATCCTTCTTGCTTCATCACCTAGATAATACCGAGTTAGTAACTAAGGTGTTACTTAACAACTGATATTTTAAACAGTAGCATATAAATGTCTCCTCGCTCCCAGATGTTTCCAAACCCTTGATTTATCAGTTTTCCCAGTCTGATGAACATCAGTTATCATTCATATTGATATTGATTTGTTTTTCCACAATTGTATGACATGAAAGTGTTGAAATATATTTACTGACCATTTTTATTTCCTTTTTGGTGATATATATGTTCCTAATGTTTTGCCTAAATTTTTAATTTGCTTGTTTAAGGAATCCTTTATATATAAGGGGTATTAATGTGAAGTTGCTCGGTCGTGTCTGACTCTTTGTGACCCCATGGACTATAGCCTACCAGGCTCCTCTGTCCATGGGATTTTCCAGGCAAGAGTACTGGAGTGGGTTGCCATTTCCTTCTCCAGGGGATCTTCCCGACACAGGGATAGAACCCAGGTCTCCCACATTGTAGGCAGACGCTTTACCATCTGAGCCACCAGGGAAGTCTGTGGATTCATATCAATGTATGGCAAAACCAATACAGAATTGTAAAGTAAAATAAAAAAAAAATAAAAACAAAAACAAAAAAAAAAAACACGTCTTCTTCCATTCATAATTTGTTGGCCTCTTTTTCCTTTAACTTTTTTAAATGATGTCTTTTGGAGAACAGATGTTTTTGATTTAAAATATTCAGGCTTATAAATTTTCCCCTTATAGTTTGCCTTATAATCCTTGTTTGTAACTTTGTTTCTAACACTAGTCTAAAAAATATTCTCCTGTATTTTGTTTCTAAAAGAGTAGCCATCTTGCCTTTTGTATTTAAGTCTGTTCAGATTTTTGAGCACATGGTGACGCCAAGATAGTTTTTTTTTTTTTTTTCTCCATATGGTTGTCTAATTGTCTCAGTGACTCTGAAAAGGCTGTTACTTCTCTGGTAATCTACATTTTGCGACACCAAAAATCAAGTAAGTCAATATGTGTGGATCTGTTTCTGAACTGCTCTTTTCCACTGATCACTTTGTTTCTGCATATGCTAATCCCATACTATCTTTATTCTGTAGTTTGTATCAGTTTTGATATCCCTTATGCCTCTTTGGGAGTTTTTCTTGGCTTTTGCATATAAATTTTAGCATGAACTTTTCACCAAAAAAGTGGCATTTTCTTAGAACTACTCTGGATTTATAGTTTAATTTCAGGAGAATTGACATTTTAAATATTGAATGTTTAAATCAATGAAAACAATCTACTCCTCCATTTTTAGTCTTTATTATCTTTCAACAAAGTTTTATAATGTTCTTCAGGAAGATCTTGCATATCTTTTGTTAAGAGTTAGTCAAAATTTATTCTATATATATTTTTATGTTACCAAAGTGGTATCTTTTTAAAACTACATTTTGAATCTTCTAATAGATCAAATAAATGCAATTTATTTTTGTGCATTGATCCTGAGTTCAACAAACTTGCTATGCTCATTTATTTTTCTGTTTTCATTATGAAAATAACAGTCTGTTTCCCCTTCCAATTCTTATATCTTTATTTGCCATAATATACTGTCTAGGTTTTGGAGGCTGTGATGAATAGAAGTGGTCATAGCAGACAATCTTTCTGGTCTTCAAAGCAAAACTTTCAACATTTTACCATTCAAGATGATGTTAAGTGTCAGTATTCATAATTCAGTTATGAATTGATATTGAATTATATTGAATGTATTTTCTTTATGGAGATAATGATTTATCACCTTAAACTTTTAGTATAGTGAATTATATTACTAATTTGTTTTCTAATGTTAAAATAGCATAAACATTACTGAGATAAATCCAAGTTGGTTAAAATGTATTATTGATGCACTGATAGATTTAGTTTGTTGATATGTATGGCTTTTTATCTAGGTGCATGAATGACACTCATTTATAATTTTACTCTCCTCTATGGTTCTTGTCAGATTTTAGTATCAAAGTTATATTAGCTTCATAAATTGAGTTAGAGAATATTTCTTTTAACTACTTGGAGTTTTTTAAAGTGATTGGAATTCCTTGATTATTATGTATAACTCATGGGCAAATCCTTTAATGCTGGTATTTTCTTTTCGGTAAGACTTTTAAGTACTGTTTCAGTTATTGCTTATGGCTATTAAATTTTTAAAAAAATTATCTCTTCTCATTCATTTGGTATGCTTTATTTTCTCAGAATTTCTCTATCTCATCAAACTTTCATATTTATTGGCATTAAGTAGTTTCATATTTATTGATTAATAACGTGGCTTATTTGTTCATTCTTTCTCTTTTTTGCTATGATTTTCAGAAGTTGAGGTATTGTATTAATCTTCTCAGTTAACAGTGTTTCAATTTGTTGTTTTTTATTTCATGTATTCCTGCTTCTATCTTTATTATTTTCTATTTTTTTGTTTCTGTTTTCCTCCTAATATCTTAGGTTTGATAATTGAGTTATTCATTGTTAGGCTTTCTTCTTTTTTAGTGTTAAGTATTTAAATGCATATCTTTCTTTCTTAGTACCCCATAAAATTTGGAGCATAGTATTTTTTTTAACCATTCAGTTGTGAATGTTATTTGATTTCACTAATTTCTTCTTTGACCCAGGAGTTATAAATAAATGTATTTCTTACATTCCCTAAATTTTAGCTTTTTCTAGTAATATTTTTGTTATTAATTTCTAACTGAAAGGGTTACCAGAGAATGTGATCTTTGATTTCAACATTTGAAATTTGCTAAAATTTACTTACTGGCCAGGTATGGGTTCATATTTGGTAAATTTTCTGTACATGCTTGAAAAGAATATGTGTTTTGCAGTTTTCTGTGTATATCCAGTGATCAAACAATTCTATTTTTCAAAACTGCTATAATCCTACTTATTTTTGTCTACTTGACAAAATTACTCAGGTTGTTTATATTAAAATTTGTCACTCGGATACAGGATTTGTGTATTTTTGTAATCCTTTCAGTTTTTGTTTAATATATGTTAGGGTTATTGTATCAATGTATACACATTTAGAATTGTTATATTTTCTTGGTCAACTGAAACTTTTATCATTATGTGGCTACATGTTTTTTATCTGTAGTAATGCCTTTTGTTCAGTGTCTACTTTGTCTGATATGAGTATGGCTATAGGAGAAGACTTGTGAGAGTCCCTTAGACTGCAAGGAGATCCAACCAGTCCATTCTGAAGGAGATGAGCCCTGGGATTTCTTTGGAAGGAATGATGCTAAAGCTGAAACTTTGGCCACCTCATGTGAAGAGTTGACTCAATGGAAAAGACTCTGATGCTGGGAGGGATTGGGGGCAGGAGGAGAAGGGGATGACAGAGGATGAGATGGCTGGATGGCGTCACTGACTCGATGGACATGAGTCTGAGTGAACTCCAGGAGTTGGTGATGGACAGGGAGGCCTGGCGTGCTGCGATTCATGGGGTCGCAAAGAGTCGGACACGACTGAGCGACTGAACTGAACTGATACCAACTCTGTTTTGGTTTAGTTTCATATCTTTTTACTTTCATTCTTTTTGGAGCATACACATTGTTTATATGTCTCAGCAACAGCTACAACCAGGTGACAATCTGTCTAACAGCTTTGCTGACTAGAATATTGAATCTATTACATTTATTGTAATTACTGATTGAATGTTTTTTCTAGCAATTTATTTGATGACGGTCTCATTTATGTTTCTTTTTCTCCCTCTTCTTGACTCCTGCAGGATTGATTAGCTTTCTTCTCATTACTTTTTGCCATCTGCACACTATTGGTATAAATGCTGTTTGCTTATATGATGTGATTAGTCGCTCAGCTGTGTCCAAGTCTTTGCAACCCCATGGACTCTACCCCACCAGGCTTCTCTGTCCATGGGGATTCTCCAGGCACGAATACTGGAGTGGGTAGCCTTTCCCTTCTCCAGGGGATCTTCCCAAACCAGGGGTTGAAACCAGGTCTCCCACATTGCAGGCGGATTCTTTACCATCTGAGCCACAGGGAAGTTGTGTCCGACTCCTTTGCGCTATATTCTTTACATTTAGTTGCTGTCTTATAAACATCACTATGATTACTTCTCAAAGGCTAAAGTAGCTCAGTATTTCTGCCTTTCCCAGTAATATTAAGACCATTCCACACTTTAACTCCATCACCGGCCTCCCTCATCATCTCTTGTGGTTTCTGTGCTATTGCTGCCACATATATCAGTGCCATTTTTTTTTTTTTCCCTAGCCACACAGACCTTCATTACACTTGTTTTATATACTCTGTGTTTGGATTACCCCACGTATTTATTTCTGCCTTTGTCCATTATTCCTTCTCGAATCTCAGAATTTTCATTTGGAATCACTTTCCCTCTGCCTGCACTTCTTCTTTTGGAATGTTACTGTTGTCTGGTGTCACTATTGCTGTTGGGTTTCATCTCTTCCTCTTTCAGTAGTAAACTGCCTCTATTCTTTATCTGTTTATAAGACTTATTTTCTTTGGTGCTCTTCAATTAAATCTTGGTATGTCTAGGAATGGTTTTCTTCTTGTTTATTCTGCTTAGGATTTGTAGATCTTCCTGAGTCTGTGGTTTGATGATTTTATCCATTCTTAAAAATTATAGCCATATTTGTTTTTAGTATATTCTCTCTCTTTTCCTCTGAAATTTGAATTAGATATTTATTAAACCATCTCGATCTATCCTCAATGTTTCTTATCTTTCCAATTTTCAATATCTCTGTCTTTATGTCCAGTATTCTGAATTTTTTTCTCTGTGTTATCTTTCCGTTTTCAGTTATGTCTAAGTTATCCATTAGTTATCCATTTCTGTGTAAACAGTTACTCTAAGATTTGGCAGTATAAAATAACAAGTCATTATCTCTCAGAGTTTCTGAGCATCAGGGGTCCAGAAGCTGTTTAGTTCTGTGATTTGGCTCAGGGTCTCTCATGAAACTATGTTCAACCTGCAGGCTAGCAATGCAGTCATGTGAAAGTACGGTAGGACCCGCTTCCAGGCTTCTTCATGGGGGTGTCAGTAGGAGGCCTCCTCATTGTATGGTGGGTTGGCTTCTGCTAGTGTGATGAGGTCATGAGGATGGTGATGATAATGATGTGTGAGGACCATACACAGCACACAGCATCTTTTTTTTTTTTTTTAATGAACTCTAGTTTATTTTCCTTATGAGCTATTATAACCTACACAGAAAACATAGTCATGAATACTTGGCCAGAACAATGTTTTGTGATACAAATTTTGTCATCTATCTTAACAGGAGTACTTACTTCTGAGTTCTGGGGTGCTGAGGTGTCCTTAGCTCTGCTATTACTGACCTTGACCAGCCTTCTTTCCTGAGACTTCCCTGCAGGGGGTTGTGTTCCCGTGGCCTTAAATGCTGCAGATCTGGTACAACATCTTTTAAAATCGAATCTCAAAACAAACAAAAAAATACCTAATCTCAGAAGTGCATACCATCTCTTGTGCCATATTCTGTTGGTCACAGAGACCACTTCTGGTGCATTGTAGGAGTGTATCATACAGGGGTGTGAACATCAGTAGGGATTATTTGTGGTCATTTATGGCTGGCTACCATAAAAGTGAAATCTATTCATTGAACTTTTAATGGCAATGATTATATTTTTCATTTCTGGGTATCTATTGTTTTAAAATATGCTTTTCTCTTCATATTTTTAATCTCTTGTTTTAAAAGTATATCAAATACATTAATATTTTATCTCTGATAACTTCAATATCTGAAGATTTTGCTGGTCTGAATTTGCTGACTATCATTTCTTCTGGCAGCCATTCAAGGTGTCTTGCCCAAGTCCTTTTTGTTTTTTTTTCTTTTAGAACCTTTCTGCCGGGGCCGCGCCGCCCGACGCTCCCCCCAGAACTTCATCAGTAGGCATTCTTTGAGAACACATTTGGGGCATGCTCTTTCAGAGAAAATTTATATTTGACTCTGTCAGTTGGCTGAGGACACTGTTAGCCCAGAATCACTTTAAAATGAGGTCTTGGTTTGCTTATTTTTTTTTTTTAATGTCACTCAGGTAGTGTAAAGTAAAGCTACAAAACTTCATGACAAGTAGTTTATGTTTATAAACTCTGAGGGAAATCTCCCTTTCAATCAGTATCAAATTTAAGATGGATAATTATTCTTGCATCCTCTTGAACGAGGTTTATTTCTGGTTTGCCTTTACACTAAGGTCAAGTGCAGTCTACTATTATTATTCCATTATCTCTCTGCCTTTCATGGTATAAAACTGAAGTTCAAGTTCACTTGCAGCATATGTGCTCAGAGTTCTATTTCACCTCATTTCCTAATTTGCCTAGTTTTTTGACCTCTGAGCATAACTTACTAACTCATCAGTGCATTTTTAGAAACATATTCCTAATAGCTTATTTTAGTCAGTATTTTAATTATTTTTCAGTTGGGAGGGTTGGTCAGGATGTCTCTTCCCCTATTTTGTTGGAAGTAAATTCTCTGCTCTTCATCACTTTCCAAATTCTGTTGGACTTCACTGTATACAGTCCAGAATTGGAATATAGTGATAGCTTACATGATGTCTTTTGACTATTTTTCAAGATTATATTCCAGAACAGTATGCAAAGAGTAGTCTCTGGCTTTCTGGTCTTCTCAATAGATATTCAAAAAGAATGTCCACATTTTCTGGGATTTAGTAAGATTTCTAAAGCAGCATCTGCTGGCCTTGGAGAAAGGTAACTAATTTAATTCAGTAAGTGTATATTCTGAATTTTCAAAATATGTAGAATATACAGTGATCTGAATAGGAGCCCAAAGCATCATTCTTTCCAAACACAGAAGGATGGCCTAGTCATAATGGAGAACCTTTTAAACCTGTGATTGCTCATTTATTCTTGATGTGTATTTTCTCTTTTCTGGTTCCATCTTTCACATTAAATATCCAATTTTCAATTCTATTCTCTAATTGATTTAATGATTAAGGAAATTTTCCTGATATTCAGCTTAAATTTTTCTTCCTAATTTGTTCCCATTACTCCTGGTTAAATCTTGAATAACAAGGATTGATGAGGTGCTGAGGACTAATTAATCGATCGCTAAAGCGTCGTGGTATTTTCCAGTTCCACAGTGAATTCTCTTAGTTTTAGAAACACTTTTAACAGTAAACTTCATCGTAAGGCTGTTTGCTTGTTGTTACTTCTGTTATTTTCCCCAAAGATGTCACATGAAGGCATAAGTAGTCAAAGACTCAATTTTTACTCAGACGTACCTATTCACTTGTTTTTCTGTAGCGGAGTTTATCTTATTTATGGAAAAGCCTTTCAAATTTCAGTGACCCTCAAGGAACCACAGTCCTAATGCCTTGTAGGTACCCTTAGGACATCAAATGACTCCTACTGAACATGCTGTCCGCTCCTGGGTCCAAAACTTACTGTTTCTTTTTACTCTGAACTCTTCTTACACTCTGCACTGTACCATTAAGTACAGCCCTGTGTGGTTTTCTTTGGTGAATTTTCTACCCCAAGGTGTTTAAAGCTCAAAAGGAGAATCTTCCCATCTCTTTCAGAATTTTCCACAGTTTATTGTGATCCACACAGTCAAAGGCTTTGGCATAGTCAGTAAAACAGAAATAGATGTTTTTCTGGAACTCTCTTGCTTTTTCCATGATCCAGCAGATGTTGGCTATTTGATCTCTGGTTCCTCTGCCTTTTCTAAAACCAGCTTGAACATCAGGGAGTTCACGGTTCACGTATTGCTGAAGCCTGGCTTGGAGAATTTTGAGCATTACTTTACTAGCATGTGAGATGAGTGCAATTGTGTGGTAGTTTGAGCATTCTTTGGCATTGCCTTTCTTTGGAATTGGAATGAATAGTGACCTTTTCCAGTCCTGTGGCCACTGCTGAGTTTTCCAAATTTGCTGGCATATTGAGTGCAGCACTTTCACAGCATCATCTTTCAGGATTTGAAATAGCTCCACTGGAATTCCATCACCCCCACTAGCTTTGTTTGTAGTGATGCTTTCTAAGGCCCACTTGACTTCGCATTCCAGGATGTCCGGCTCTAGGTGAGTGATCACACCATTGTGATTATCTGGGTCGTGAAGCTCTTTTTTGTACAGTTCTTCTGTGTATTCTTGCCACCTCTTCTTCATATCTTCTGCTTCTGTTAGGTCCATGCCATTTCTGTCCTTTATCGAGCCCATCTTTGCATGAAATGTTCCCTTGGTATTTCTAATTTTCTTGAAGAAGTCTCTAGTCTTTCCCATTCTGTTGTTTTCCTCTATTTCTTTGCATTGATCGATGAGGAAGGTTTTTTTTAATCTCTCCTTGCTGTTCTTTGGAACTCTGCATTCAGATGCTTATATCTTTCCTTTTATCCTTTGCCTTTTGCTTCTCTTCTTTTCCCAGCTATTTATAAGGCCTCCCCAGACAGCCATTTTGCTTTTTTGCATTTCTTTTCCATGGGGATGGTCTTGATCCCTGTCTCCTGTACAATGTCACGAACCTCCGTCCATAGTTCATCAGGCACTCTGTCTATCAGATCTAGTCCCTTAAATCTATTTCTCACTTCCACTGTATAATCATAAGGGATTTGATTTAGGTCATACCTGAATGGTCTAGTGGTTTTCTCTACTTTCTTCAATTTAAGTCTGAATTTGGCAATAAGGAGTTCATGATCTGAGCCACAGTCAGCTCCTGGTTTTGTTTTTGCTGACTGTATAGAACTTCTCCGTCTTTGGCTGCAAAGAATATAATCAATCTGATTTCGGTGTTGACCATCTGGTGATGTCCATGTGTAGAGTCTTCTCTTGTGTTGTTGGAAGAGGGTGTTTGCTATGACCAGTGCATTTTCTTGGCAAAACTCTATTAGCCTTTGCCCTGCTTCATTCTGTACTCCAAGGCCAGACTTGCCTGTTACTCCAGGTATTTCTTGACTTCCTACTTTTGCATTCCAGTCCCCTATAATGAAAAGGCCATCTTGTTTGGGTGTTAGTTCTACAAGGTCTTGTAGGTCTTCATAGAACCATTCCATTTCAACTTCTTCAGTGTTACTGGTTGGGGCATAGGCTTGGATTATCATGCTATTGAATGGTTTGCTTTGGAAACGAACAGAGATCATTCTGTCGTTTTTGAGATTGTATCCAAGTACTGCATTTCAGACTCTTTTGTTGACCATGATGGCTACTCCATTTCTTCTAAGGGATTCCTGCCCACAGTAGTAGATATAATGGTCATCTGAGTTAAATTCACCCATTCCAGTCCATTGTAGTTCGCTGATTCCTAGAATGTCGACATTCACTCTTGCCATCTCCTGTTTGACCACTTCCAATTTGCTTGATTCATGGACCTGACATTCCAGGTTCCTATGCAATATTGCTCTTTATAGCATCAGACTTTGCTTCTATCACCAGTCACATCCACAACTGGGTATTGTTTGCTTTGGCTCCATCCCTTCATTCTTTCTGGAGTTATATCTCTACTGATCTCCAGTAGCATATTAGATACCTACAGACCCAGGGAGTTCCCCTTTTAGTATCCTATCATTTTGCATTTTCATACTGTTTATGGGGTTCCGAAGGCAAGAATACTGAAGTGGTTTGCCATTCCCTTCTCCAGTGGACCACATTCTGTCAGTCCTCTCCTCCATGACCCGCCCATCTTGGGTGGCCCTATACAGCATGGCTTAATTTCATTGAGTTAGACAAGGCTGTGGTCTGTGTGATCAGATTGGGTAGTTTTCTATGATTATAGTTTCAGTGTGTCTGCCCTCTGATGCCCTCTCCCAACACCTACTGTCTTACTTGGGTTTCTCTTACCTTGGACGAGGGGTATCTCCTCATGGCCACCCCTCCTAACCTTGAATGTGGAGTAGCTCCTCTTGGCCCTCCTGTACCCACGCAGCCACCGCTCCTGAGATGGGAATACCAGACCACCTGACCTGCCTCGAGAAACCTATATGTAGGTCAGGAAGCAACAATTAGAACTGGACATGGAACAGACTGGTTCCAAATAGACAAAGGAGTACATCAAGGGTGTATATTGTCACCCTGCTTATTTAACTTATATGCAGAGTACATCATGAGAAACACTGGGCTTGAAGAAGCACAAGCTGGAATCAAGAGTGCCGGGAGAAATATCAACAACCTCAGATATGTAGATGACACTACCCTTATGGCAGAAAGTAAAGAAGAACTAAAAAAAGCCTCTTGGTGAAAGTGAAAGAGGAGAGTGAAAAAGTTGGCTTAAAGCTCAACATTCAGAAAATGAAGATCATGGCATCTGGTCCCATCACTGTATGGGAAATAGATGGGGAAACAGTAGAAACAGTGTCAGACTTTATTTTTTGGGGCTCCAAAATTGCTGCAGGTGGTGATTGCAGCCATGAAATTAAAAAACACTTACTCCTTGGAAGGAAAGTTATGACCAACCCAGATAGCATATTCAAAAGCAGAGATATTACTTTGCTAACAAAGGTCCATCTAGTCAAGGCTATGGTTTTTCCAGTGGTCATGTATGGATGTGAGAATTGGACTGTGAAGAAAGCTGAGCACCGAAGAATTGATGCATTTGAACTGTGGTGTTGGAGAAGACTCTTGAGAGTCCCTTGGACTGCAAGGAGATCCAACCAGTCCATCCTAAAGGAGATCAGTCCTGGGTGTTCTTTGGAAGGACTGATGGTGAAGCTGAAACTCCAGTATTTTGGCCACCTCATGTGAAGAGTTGACTCATTGGAAAAGACCCTGATGCTGGGAGGGATTGGGGGCAGGAGGAGAAGGGGACAACAGGATGAGATGGCTGCATGGCATCACCAACTCTATGGACGTGAGTCTGAGTGAACTCCAGGAGTTGGTGATGGACAGGGAGGCCTGGCGTGCTGCAATTCATGGAGTCACAGAGAGTCGGACACGACTGAACATCTGAACTGAATTGAGCTGAAAGGAGAATCTTAATGCCTCTTTCCATTTCCTAAGGACAATGCTGGAAAATGCAACAGTAAGTTCTTGTGAAAATGTTAGTTGCTCAGTTGTGCCTGACTCTTTGCGACCCAATGGACTGGAACACGCCAGGCTTTTCTGTCAGTAGAGTTTTCCCAGGCAAGAATACTGGAGCGGGTCACCATGTCCTTCTCCAGGGGATCTCCCTGATTTATGGATTGACTCCAGACCTCCCACAGGCAGATTCTTTACCAAGTGAGCCACCAAAGGCTCTAGCAAGTTCTTAGGGGCAAAATGTGCCCTGAATAATCAGAATAGTTATAGTAACTTAGATTTTAAAATTGGGAAAGAGTCTTCAAAAGAAGTTAGGTGTGACCGAATGTAGATGGTTGTGTAGGTTTCAGGCAAACGGTGAAGGGAAGACAGGCTTTTTCAATAAAGGGCACTGACTGTGGAAATTCCATGCTGTTTGGAAAGTTGCTGGTGGTGGAACAAGGGGTACTTGGGTGAGGCAGGTGAAGTGAGCTCTGAGAGCACCTGTGTGTCATGATTAGAATTTAGAGTGAATGAGAGGGGAGTTTTCATCATAGGGGACTTCATAAGTATTGGTGCTGCTGCTGCTGATTTTTTTAATATATATATTTTTTTGTTTAAAAGAGTGGGTTGAATAGGAGAAAAGCCACTGAACCTTTTATTTGCCGCATGTATTTGGTGCAAGCTGCTGCAAGATTCCACATCAAAACACTGCTTTGCTTTTCCCTGTTCAGATGTTTTTAACATCCTATTCATGAGAGAAGTTCTTGTGGAAAATTCACTTCTCTTGTCCCCTCCCTCCTACCCCATGCAGGATGTTTTGGGGAAGAAAAATGAGCCAACAAACAAACAAAAAATAGACATCTTACACTTCTGGTATGTTGAATTCTTAGATACTGAGCTGACCTGGAGGGCTTTTAGACATTTCTTTTCTCATCTGCTTGACAGACAGGTGAAGCATATCATTGCATCTAAGGAAAGAGCATGAAAAGGATAGACTTTAGTTTTATAATTTGAATATTATTAGCAGTAGGATGGAAATGGGATATATTTTTATTGGTTTATCAGTTTCTTTTAAAATTTTCTGTATTAGCCTTTAGAAAAAATAGCCTTTTATCTTCTTTTAAAATATAGCATGGCATTGAAGTCTGTCTTTTTAGTAGTCTTCTGGAATTTTAGGCTTCTGTCTTCATTCTGATGAGCCCTGGGAAATGTTGCCTTGTAAGTGCCTTATCTTGGTGATGTATTAAAAACATGACGGTGACATTTATAAAATTATTTCAGCACAGTGCCCAAAGGACCCTTCTGGTGTTCACCTTTTCCTGCTAATGAGTGGTGTGTGGAAAGCAAGCAGGGTCAAGTCTATTCAACTATGTTTTCTGTATAGCTTTTGTTGGCCAATGTGGGATTCATCTTGTTGCAGTCAGAATTTATTGGTTGGTAACTATATTAGTAAGGAAAAATATCGTTTTCCCTTCTGGGAGCTCTGTTAGAATCACTGTGAGATCCTTTATATGTTGTTAATCTAGTTTTGGATGAGAGGGTCACGGATGCTCCACACCTTCTTCCCTTCAGACCTTCCTGACTGCTCACTCAGGTATGTTGAGAAGGAAAGAAGGTGTTCATGGAATAAGAAGCTGGAAGATGAGACATAGAGGGAGGTGGAAGAGAGGAGAGTAGAGATGGATGGAAGGAGAAGGAGGCCAGAAAAGAGGGGAAACATGAAAAAAAAAAGGGAGGATAAAGGGAAAGAGAAAATGAAAAAGGAGATTCTCTTTTCCATCTTTGAGCATTTCAATTTACTCAATACATATTCATGGAACAGTGCCTTGGGAGCATGGAGGAAAAAAGAGAGACTTACTGGGTACTAAGCAAGAAAATTCAGAGGAACTCATGGCCTCTGAAACAGTTTGAGACAGTAGCTGTAAAGAAAAGTAATAAAACTAAAATACATCGGACACGTGGTTGTAACTTTCATTTGTATGAAGGCAAAATGCATTCGTGATTTATGTCCTTTTTGATTAATGCCTTGAAATGTAAATGTTTACGTGCAGAGGCATAGCTTATTTACAGCTTTGTTTTGGCAGTCATCTGGCATCTAAACCACCTTTTGAAATATTGCATGGGGTCAAAGAAACAATTCTTAAAATTGGTAATAATAGAAATTAAAAAGGTAAAGGAAATGGAGGAAGGCAGTTTGCCATGGAGACATCAAGTTTTATTTTAATTTTTCAGCCTGAAGTTTAACACAAAAGATAAATCTTTCCTGACAGGAGAGGCTAAGGAATATATCATATCAACTTGCAAGTTGGTAACTGGGTTTTTGGAGACAGATATCACCTCGGTAACTGTTGCAAATGCATTTACTTTATTTTAAAGGTTGTTCTTTCCATTATTAATGCCATACTGAATCACAGAGCCGTTTATGATGAAATGTGCTACTCTAAAAATCCCGTAAATGCATTTGCTATGGTAGCTGATGTTTCAACTCATCCTAAGATATACTGTAAATTTTTGGAAGATGTTTTTATCTTATTGCATATTCTCTGAAGACTGTTAGAATCCAATTTATTAACTCTCTGGAAGTTGAAAGCTATGCTTGAATAAAGTGATACCAATATTTGTCAGGATTGGCTCAAATTATGTATTTTATGGGGTAACAGTACAATTCCAGTCTTTGAATGCCTTACATCCATAATGATTCTGGTGCTGGTAGTGTAGACAGTTTTTAATGAGTTTCAGAAGGGATTTCTTTGCTCATTAAAGTAAAAAAAAAAAAAAATCTTCCCTGTAGTACTTTTGGTGTCCCCACTAAAATGGGACATTTTAACTGAAGGAAAAAAAGAAAGGCTTTACTCAACTCCATAAATGGTTTTAAAACTTACTCAGCTGTAAAGATACACAGAGAAGTTGCATGGGAAACTTTAGCCAGGACCCCAGAGGTTTAAGGATCCTGAGTTTAAGTAAGATTTTTTCTCATGCTGGCTGGACAACTTTGGCTAGTCCCGTAACCTCTCTAAGACTCACTTACATAAAGTATAAAAAGGGAAAGTTGAACATGCTGGTCTTTATTTCAGGACATTTAGTCTAGACTAGTTATTCAATCCCCGGGTTGGGAAGATCCCCTGGAGAAGGGCATGACAACACACTCCAGTATTCTTGCCTGGAGAATTCCATGGCCAGAGGAGCTTTTTGGGCTACAATCCATGGGGTTGCAAGGATTCAGACACAATTGAGCGACTAACACACACAGTCATCTCTCTAGATCAGACGGGGTTTTCCAAAGCTCTCAAGCAAGAGAGGTAGATGTTCATTTACTGAGGTGTGTGTGCCTGTTTGATGCCAAAGCTACCTAAGGAAAAGAGAGGTGAATAATGTTAATCTAGATTCCACATTTGGATTCTAGGGCCATAGAAGATAAAGTGGCTGATCTACAGGCTCTTGTTGAGATCACCAAGGTCAATTTGAACCATGCCTCTCACTTTAAAGATAAGGAAGCTGAGACCTAGAAAGAATGAGCGGGTTTGGAAATTTCACTCCTTCAT
This sequence comes from Oryx dammah, assembly GCF_014754425.2. Taxonomy (NCBI): domain Eukaryota; kingdom Metazoa; phylum Chordata; class Mammalia; order Artiodactyla; family Bovidae; genus Oryx; species Oryx dammah. The sequence goes on from NW_024070185.1 coordinate 17,596,632, forward strand.
CCAATGTGGGCAAGGCCTGAAATCAAGACTCCTAAGCCCCTGGACTGGATGGTATTTGGTATCCCATTTCCCTTTTTCTGCTCCATTTTCAAAACCTGTTCTGACTGCAGGAACTCACTGTAGGTGCAGATGTAAATGACTCATCAGTCTTCAATTCTTTTCCTGTTGGGGGGCTGTAATAAAACTTGATTACTGACTGCAATCAACTGAGAGATCTGGTATTTGGAGGGTACATGAACATTATTTTCAATGTCTCTCAAATCAGTCCTTCAGACATTCTTATTACCCACATCATCATCACCATTATTTTTTTTTCTTCTCTTGCTGTTCAAATAAAAGCAGATTACTACTCAAACATTAGCTGAAAATTCACAAGCCTTGGTCCACATGTTTGCAGAGCAAGAAAACCAATTTTTCGCTTATTTAACAAGCATTTATTGAGGGTCTGTTATCTCCAGGTACTGTGGGTCCTTGGGATAATGGCAATGAGCAAGACTCAGAAATTGAGCTGGGAAGTTTTTAGTCCAGTGTCAGATGTCTGTCTCTTAGGCCAGCAGAAGAGGAGTCAGCTATGATGTACACATTCAGGAGTTCCTGACTGAGTCTGTACCATCCTGTTTTCCCTCACCTGCTCTTTTCAAGATAGAAATGCCTTTAGGAGAGAGAAAATGACAGAACTCTTTCTCACCATCATTTTTCTTGGTGTCCATTCTAAATATCAGATTTTTTTAAAAGAAATGACTTAATATCAGTTCATCCTTCCTGACTTTTTTGCAACCTATGTTGAACCCAACCTGGGGAGCACAAAGGTGGCCATCTTCAGACTCTCAAGATTCAGAATGGGTCTATAAATATTCAGTTTGAGAGGGAAGCACAGATAGACTGCATCTAGTATATTTTCAAAACCCGTAGCCCACAATCTTTGTCACGGCAATATTTTGGTTCTGTATCAAACAATTTCTTCCACCTTGTATAATCATGGCACTGAATAAATGTTCAACATTAAAACAGTTACTGCTTTTCAGCTCCAGGATGGCTGAGTTTCAGAAGCAAGGGAAGCATGTGCTTTCTGGATGAAAGGTGTAGTATAAATGCAACTTATTACCATTTTAGGCAGAATTCCCAGGCTGGCATTTAGCAATTAAAAAAGCAAAGCTAAACAAGCCCAGGAGATCAACATTCCCTTTTCTTCCAACCCAAGATGCTCAGTTATTGTGGACAAAGAACTGGAAGGCCCCACTGTCCTTTGTTAGCTCTCCTCGGCACCTCTAGAGCAGCACCGGTGGGAGGGGCAAGAAGTATGTTTTCATTTCCATTAATCAGTGGAGAGTCTAAATGAAGAGGTACAAATGGCTCTTTTAAGAATTTGTCAAAGCAGAATTCATGTTGTAAAAGATTTACTGATTTTCCCTTCTCAGTTGAATAATCTCTCTTGATATTTCCAGCCTTTACCTTCTCTTCAAAGAATGCTCTGTCCTAGGCTTAACTTGGCAAGGTACATGGTTGAGTGGGAGAGATTAACCTTCATAGGACAATGTAGATTTAGAAAAATTTACTTCTGGGAGATCATGGTTTAATAAAATAGATGTTTTTCCTAACTCAAAGAAAAGGAACTCAGCATTTTCAAAACCTCATATACTAGTGATTCCTGAGTGATGGATAAAGTATTTTCCTCAGAGATATACATTCTTCTCTGTTTGGATTCAGGACTTTGCTGTGAGGCTAAGTTTTTCTCCCCAAGGTTGTTACCTTTAAGTATTCATATTGATTTCTGCCTATTCTCTCTCCAGTGCAAGGCGACGAGTTCCTTGACTAGTGTGTTAGGTATCTGTACTTAAAAGGAAAATGAGGGACCTTCATAATCTCTCTAATTCTGCTGATATAATAAATCTGGGAAATCTAACGTTAAGGCCAGCTAATTGACCATTTGTGACCCATATTTGGGGAAAACACACCCTCAGAAGGTTTGATGATAATTTTCATCATCAAAGCAAGTGTATTGGTTACAAGTTTATGAACCCAAATTTCTCTTGAACATATTTAAAAATCTTTTATCTGTGAATTTCCTCAGGAATAAGCAACAAGAGCATATAAATATATACTAAACTGAAGAAAAAAATCTTTCAAATGGAGCCCTAGCTGCTATCTTTTTAACATTTTTGTTCTGTTTGCTATTTACTAGGCACCATGATTGTGAACTGAGTTTCAGTTCTTCCTTAAATCTCAAGCTCAGGTGCTTCATTTGCTGTTTTTCCTGGAGAGAAGCATCCCATTACACCGCACACTAAAGGACAAGTCAGAGTGTTACATGCCCAGAGAAAGTGTTTGGTTACAGTCAACTTCAGAGTTAATACTTGGTATTTGCTCTAGGACTAATGGTAATTAGATTGAGCAAAGCAGGCAGGAGGAGGACAATGCATTCGCCAAAGAAATTACATCATGCGAGAGCACAGAATCCTAAGTCCAGCTGAAACTATGTTGCATGACACTGTAGATGGACACAAAACCTCGCACATTTTTCAAAAGCCCATTGAAATTTACAGCCCAGAAAATGAGCCTTAATGTATGCATTTCTTAAATCTGAGATAGTCATTTAGGAGGTCAGAGGATCCTCAAGTGGAAAGAATCTATAACAAAAGAATCTAACTGCACTACAGATGTGTGACATATCACTAAAGGAGCTGAAGAAAAACCATCTGAAAATACCCAAGAAAAGTGTTTCTCCTGAGAGGACCAGGGAACCGGTGATATACACGAATACAGCCTGTATCAGAATCACATGTGTAGCTTTTAAATTCTATTTTTAAATACACATGAAGCCATCCCCACAGTTCAGATATTCTGTGTCAGTGGGTGTTGGGTGGATCATTTTTTAAAGAGGTCAATGATGGTTAATAAAACAAGAACCTAATATTAATCACAGAGAGGCTTAATATTCATACAGAATTGGGATGAATTATGCAGAAAGATTTTATATATCTTTCTTCTCCCTTTTCATCTGGGTTTCAACCAGAAAGCTCTGCAAGTTACACATTCCCTGAGGCTGAATTGACTTGTTTATGTAATTGCCCTTTTTCTTCTCCAAGTTAAAAATTTTTATGATGGAAAATATCTTTCTTTCTTTATATTCTGTATCTTTCATTCTATCAAAGGCAAATTTATGCATTAGACTGCAGTAGTTATGGCACAGGAAAATAATATATATATTTTCAAGTTTTGTTATAAGAGCTATGTATATGAAAAAATATTTTTGATGTATTTGGATACTGGTCCTTAAAAAATAATACATAAGATGTTAAAATACACATGCCAGGAATTTGGAAATATTTAGAAATGTAAACTATGTAGGGCTTATGTAATGCTTTTGCAGTGATAGAAAGAAAGTCATAAAGAAGATAAGATCTCCAGTGATGCAAATTTCACTAACCTCCCTCTTCTGGTACTGGTGTTAGCAATGGTTTGAGTTGTTTTCAATGGAATTTAGGTTATTTTAGTGATGAGTTAAGGGGGAATTGGGAGATGACAGTCAAAAATACTGTAACATTGGGCAATGCCTCTTCATAAAATCTTACTAAAGTGTTTATTTTTCCTGTCCTTATTACTCTTGAGATGGGGCTCAAGGGTTTTAATTGGGGCCATAGGTATGGCATCATATGGTCAATTAAACCTCCTACAACTGTGGGTCCATCTGGCCTATGCTCATTCCTGTGCTATATGGTAGCCCCAAGAGGCCAAAGGAGAAGAGGTCTGGTGTTACCCTCAAATCCCCTCAAATCCATCTCTGGATTTGCTCCAGGAGATACTGAAGTAAACAGCAGTTTGAAAACCTGAGAACCTTCCATTCATTGATGCCTTGATGTAGTATGTGAAATGGCATTTTATATGGTAGTATCTATCTCCATGAAACTTTTATATATAGCAATGATTTTAGAAATCATTTATGAAATTTGATTTTACAAGAAGAAATCGAGATGCCATAAAGAAGCACAGTGGCAATTCTTATACCCATTAGGATACAGGAAAGCAGGGCTTAAACCCAGCCCAGTGTTCTTTCTGCCATGATAACAAGAAGAAGTGGATCCGAAGAGATAGATATACCCATACCAAAAAATTAGTTGGAAACAAATAATTTCCAAACAATCTAGTATGAAACAAAACCTACTTATTCTAGCTTGAGTCTGAGTATTTTGTTATTATTTTTTTTATACTAAACACATACATCCCATAGAGAAAAACACTTAAAAGCCCAAATAATCTTGATTACTTAATGTCATAACTGATGCATACAGGCTTCAATAAATGCCTTAGTTTTGTAGTTCTGTGTAATAAGACTTTGTAACATTTATAATACCTACTACAGAGTTTTGACTATTAGTAGTTCTAAGTAAATCTATATTAATTAATTGAAGGGATGAAAGGTAGGCATCTCTCAACTTATTGTTAATGATTGACAAGTGTATCTCATCTCATCACAGACTTCTCTGGAGCTTCCCTGTGGATGACTACATCTGCACGTGTTTAAAAGAAAACATAAAGAAGGTGCACTGTAATGAATGCCTACTCAGTGTTGCTGTTGTTCAGTCACTAAGTTGTGTCTGACTCTTTGCGACCCCATGGACTGTGGCATGCCAGGCTTTCCTGTCCTTCACTATCTCCCGGAGTTTGCTCAGATTCATGTTCATTGAATCAGTGATGCTATCTAACCATCTCATCCTTGCCGCCCTCTTCTCCTTCTGCCGTCAGCCTTTCCCAGTGTTAGGGTCGATTTTTTTACTCTCTGAGCCACCAGGGAAGCCCTGCCTACTAAGTGGTAATCACTTTATATCTATTGTCTTATTTAGTCCTTAGCACATCCTTATGCCATAAAAATATAATCTCTATTTACAGGTGAGAAACTACATCAAACAACAAGAGAGAGTATTTTCAGGATTGGAACCAAATGATCTCTGACCACAAAGTCCATCCATTTCTCATACTTAGTCAAATCCATGATATAGTATAAAGGCTTCATAATATGCTTTTTCAATAGTTATTTTCAAATGCTTATGTGCCCAGGTGGGTCATAAAAAGAAAAAGAAAGCAGAGTCAAGATTTTCAACCCAAATGGTATTCACTTTCTTTGTATGGTTTCTCAGAGCATCCCAATACTGTGTAACTCTATTCATCTCAAGACATATGGAAAGAGTTTTATGTTTTAAACAATTAGACTTGACAGCACTATTGTTTCTTTCTTATCTAATATCCTTCATCCCTGGAGCCAAGCCGGAATCTGTATTCTCTCTCCAAATTTAATTCTGATTCCTTGTACACGTCACTTGGTTGCCAGGAGACAGGAACTTAATGGCATTTGTTCCTGTGGCTTAGGAGTGTCTGGGTTATGTCACTTTTTTTAGCTGACCTCTTAGCTCAGAGGGAATTAAGTTCTTTGTCTAGTGGTCTTTCAGGGGCCCTTATCATTGGTGATTTTGCTTTCTAGATCCTATGTTGTTCTATAAATGTCGTGAGATGACAAGATTTCTAGATATTAATTTGTTTCTGTTCAAAGGAGGATGGCAGTTATAAATGTAGAAGAAGCTGTGAACAAGGAAGGATATTATAGAGGAGAAACTAACAAAGTCGTAGTTGCTGGTGTAACTTGATGGATTGACAAGTCTGAAATTCCAGAGGACGTGGAGACAAAGGCTGTGTAATGGGGAACAGAAAAATGCATCTCTAAATTCTGTGTCCTTTCAACACAATTCAGTTCACTTTCAGATCAATTCAATTCAACATATATTTCTTTGAGCCTTCAGTGAAGAGCAGGTACTATCCTAGATGGTGAAAGAACTGATGTTTCCTTAAGATTTCTTGCACTTAAGCAAAATAGAACTATCCTGTGGATAACTTTGAGAAAGTCATTTCACCTCCATGGGTCTCAGTTTCCTCATCTCTTAACGGTGATCTCTTTTAGTCATTCACATTTGGTGACATTCCTTATGGGAAGGCTGTACTATAATTGAAAGAGAGCGGTTGCTTTAAAATTGATGATTCACAAAAAAATAATTCACATTTTAGTCCAACTCTGCTACTGTTTAGCTCTTTGCACTTGGTAAGTCACTTGGTTTTTCTGGGTCTCTTCTGAGAGATCAAAGAAACTGCTTTTGAAGATTCCCTTTTTGCTATACAACAAAATTTATATATTTCTGTGAGACTGGCTATAACCTCACATGTCCACATTCATATTGCATGGCGTAAGTAAGCAAACTAATAGAGATTTTGCTGTTGTTGAGCATAATTGTTATTCTTTACTGACAGGTGGTGTACATTCTGGTATGGTTTGTGAAACTGTAACCACACAGACATGCAACTAATGCCTATGACAGAAAACGTGATTTTGTGAAAAAAGTCAAAAATTTCTAAAATGTACTCAATATTCTGTGATAACCTATTGAGAAAAGGATCTGAAAAAGAATATATATATATATATATATATATAACTGAATCACTTTACTGTGTACCTGAAACTAACACAACATTGTAAATCAACTCTATTCCAATAAAATTTTTTTAAATTCCAAAATGGATATCTCTTTGAATAACAGCGAACTTTCTGGCCAGATGTTAGTCAGTGTGGGGTTTATGTTTGTTAACTTGCAGCAAAAAATATTTTATTAAGTTCACACTCGTTGAAATCTGTTGTATCTGTTGTAGTAGGTGTTGTTGGTCAGTTGCCCAGTCGTGTCCAACTTTTTGCACCTTACAGATTGTGGCATGCCAGGCCTCCCTGTCCCTCACCATCTCCCTGAGTGCCCACGTTCATGGCCGTTGCGTTGGTGGTGCCATCCAACCATCTCATCCTCTGTCACCCTCTTCTCCTTGTGCCCTCAATGTTCTCCAGCATCAGAGATTTTTCCAGTGAGTCAGCTGTTCACATCAGGTGACCAGAATGCTGGAGCTTCAGCTTCAGCATCAGTCCTTCCAATGAGTATTCAGGATTGCTTTCCTATGAGACTGGCTGATTTGATCTCCTCACTGTCCAAGGGACTCTCAGGAGTCTTCTCCAGCACCACAGTTCGAAGGCATCAATTCTTTGGTGCTCTGCCTTGTTTACGGTCCAGTTCTCAGAGCTGTATGTGTCCCCTGGGAAGACCATAACCTTGAATATGTAGACCTTTGTCGGCAGAGTGATGTCTCTGCTTTTCAACACACTGTTGTATCTACTACAGGTCACTAAATATTGTAGTTTCCCTGTCTGTAGCAACCTTTCTGCATAGGGATTTCCCATCAGATTGACATCAGGTTTTGCCATGTTACTTGCCTGAGCCAATAAAATGTGAAGAGAAATTATATGTCCCACTTCTGAATGGAAGTTTTACAAGAGGCAATGAAAAATTACCGTTTCCTTTCTTTCTACCATAAGATAAGCAATGTTTTAGGACCTGGGACAACCATCAGCCTGAGACTTGGCCTGAAAACAGTGTGGAGACATCCTATGATTATTGTAGTAGAATCAAGTGTGAAAGTCACTCAGCTGTGTCTGACTCTTTGCAACCCCATGGACTATACAGTCCATGGAATTCTCCAGGCCAGAATACTGGAGTGGGTAGCCTTTCCCTTCTCCAGGGGATCTTCCCAACCCAGGGATCGAATCCAGGTCTCCTGCATTGCAGGTGGATTCTTTATCAGCTGAGCCATAGGGAAGCCCTGTGATCAAGGACTAATCTTGGAGAGGGTGTGATGATTTGAGAGAATGGCATTGAAACATGTATAATAACATGTAAGAATCGAAATGCCAGTCTATGTCTGATGCAGGATATGACACGCTTGGGGCTGACGCGCGGGGATGACCCAGAGAGATGTTGTGGGGAGGGGGGTGGGAGGGGGGTTCATGTTTGGGAATGCATGTACACCTGTGGTGGATTCATGTCAATCTATGCCAAAACCAATACAGAATTGTAAAGTAAAAATTAAAAATAAATAAATAAATTAAAAAAAAAAAAAGAAAAAGGCTTTGCTGAAACCCATCTGGAAGTTTGGGTTTTTTGAGCACTAGCTGTACCAGACTCCTTGTTTGGCACCTTACCATAAACATTACACTTTCCTTCACCACACACACACACACACACACACACACACACACTAATCTTTTGTCCTTGTAATCTGCTAAGATATCTTTCTCAGTTGCGTTATAATCCACTCTACCCTGAGTACCTGTGCTTCCTACAGAGAAATACAGTGATGAGCAAGGCACATCTAATCTTGCATCCTTTATGGACATTTCAGTTAAGAAGATATTATAGTAATGTATGGTGTATTTTACAGTAGAGGAATTGCAATTTGGGGAAGCAAACCTTGATAACATGCATTTGAGCTGACAGTTTATGTATTAATAGGAGAGAAACTGACCAAAGGCCAGGAGGAGGAAGAGAGTGTTAAAAACAGAAAAAAAAAAATCACAAGCCAAAACATAAAGACAAGAAAGATCATGGGAAATGTGAGGAACTCATTGCTGAGTGTGTCTGTAAGATAGAGTCCAGGAGAACAGAGAAGAAACAGGGCTGGTGAGATACCATCAATAATAATAATATTGAATGTTGATTAGCTTTGTGCTAAGTGCTTCACTTACATTTTCCTCACGATTATTATCACCATTTTATAAAAGAGGAAATTGAGCCAGAGAGAGGTTTAATAACTTGCCTGTAGGCACACAGCAGGAATGTGATTTTATCTGAAGGGCAGTAGGAAATTGCTGAATGGTGTTACACAGAGGAGCCTTGTGAACAGATTCACGTTCTAGACAGATCATGCGGCTACAGTAGGTTCCCAACTTCAGCTTCCACTCTGGTTGGAGGAAGCGTGGGCCCCAGCTTCTGTTTCTCTTATCCATGCCACTCTGTTGACTAAGACCATTGGCAGGAGGGAAGCTGATAGCTACAGTTCTGCAGAAAAGGTCACTCTTAAATTTTTTTAAATTAATAAACTTTATTATTTTTTAAGTTTGAAACATAGGGAGTGTGTCAGATTTTCATGTCATCCTTCCACTGGGGCCATGCCCGTCTTGTCTATAATGCTCTGATTATAGTATGTGTGCTGCAGAACGTGAACACTGAAAAGGTCATGATTTGAAGGAATAAGGAGTATTCTATGGCTTCCCAGGTGGTGCTAATGGTAAAGAACCTGCCTGCCAAGGCAGGAGACATGAGAGATGTGGGTTTGATCCCTGGGTCAGGAAGATCCTCTGGAGGAGGTCATGGCAACCCATTCCAATATGCTTGCCTGGATAATCCCATGGACAGACGAGCCTGGAAGGCTATAGTCCATGGGGTAACAAAGAGTTAGACACAACTGCAGCAACTTAGCACATGTGCAGAGGTGTTCTATGAAGGAAAATATGTTGTGGGTCTCAAGAACATTTAGATTTGGGTAATAGTTTTAATAACAATATAAATATAATGAATTGATTCCCCTCAGTAAGCACTAGTACCTAATTCAAATAATGAATGTGATGTTACCTTAATATTTTGAGCATTCAATTTACTTTTGACTGTAAAGTAGGTAATATAGTGTATGAGTTAAAGACAGAGCGGAAACTCTTTAAAGCAGATTTAGTGGTCCATGTGTTATATCCCTGTTGTTGACTAAGGTTGAATGATAGTGGTCATGATTTGCACTTCTCATTGTCATAAATAGGAGATGTATAGACCTTGCAGGGACAGGGCCCTGTGTGAAAGACAATGACGTCCCTGACAGTTTTCTGTCACTTGTTCGGTATCTGTCAAAGCCTTCCTGCGACTTGAGCTTCACTGAGGAGGTCTCCAAGTCAAGATGCTAGGGACTGTAATTTATATGTATGCTATTCAGGTTTTTGTAGTATCTCTTCTGTTTCAACAGAATTCAGTTAGAATTGTAGGTACTTTTGACATTTCTGGTTTGTTTCCTGTAACCTCCTCTATACACCATCCCTGGAATCCAGACTCTTGCTCTTTCCCCTTTTCTTTCCCTTTTCTCCCTCTGTTTTTCTTTTTTCTTTTTCTTCTGCTCTTCCCTGCTTGCTCCTTTGACTATTCTCTTTCTTTTTTAAAAACAGCCAGAAAAAAAAAATCTAGTCTGCAGAAAATGACATACTAGAAATGAGCTGACTGCCAATATGCAGAGGAAGATTTATTGCAACAGGGAAAGGATGCTATGAGACATCAAACATATTAATCTTTTGGCTTTGCTCTATAAAGATCCAAGTTTGGCTCCTTTCACTTATTTACTCTTAAGGAGATGCTGTTAGGTCACAACAGGAGGTTTGGGGGTGGGGTTGAGAGGCAGAGATTTTTCAGCTCAAGTGTCTGGGAACACAGATTGGCTCTGTGATCATGGCCTGTCTAACAGTCCCAGGCAGTGCATCCTTTGAGGTACCATTTCTAGGGGCAGGCTTGGCAGAAGTTTTTAATGCCTGCTCTTTTCAAACCAACTGTCCGACCAGGGAGGTTGTCTGAAAAGATCAGTGCAGGTTTGGGGGTGGTTTTTTGAAGTTTTCCTGAAATAACCAATAACGAGTTGCTAGCTTTGATAGCTCTTTTTATAGATCTTGAAGCAGCTGGATCAAAATCTAATGAAGATGTTTACATCTGACAATGGCAGGCCTGCACGTTCCTATCCTATTTCTTGAGTGCGTGAATGCATTTCATTTGGGAACATGAAAGGCATATTTAGTGACAACTGATGGCTCTTTGTTTTTTAATTCTCAATAATGTCTCCAGTAAGTGCTTTTGTTAACATTTTTGCATTATACAATAGGTGACATAGAAAGATAATCGGTGTGCTGAAAGCAATTAAAGAGTTTATATCCAACTTGTTCTGCTTATTAAATGGATCCATTCTGCATAGGGGCACATTAACATCTTTACAGTGGAATGATTGTGGAAATAGGTTATTCACGGGGCCTGCGCATCTTCCTCCTGCAGCCAGAAGACCTATCTTCAAGACTGGAGCAAAGGAATGAGCCATTTTTCTCCCCTTGGAACTGTAAACAGAAGTAAAACTATTAATAGATGCTGTAGCTAATCCTAAAAAGCTGCAACTAAGAGATTAAATAATGTCGTGAAGATAGAAAACTGAAGTCAACGGATGGGAAAGGAGGGAGGGTAGGGGACGAGGCCGGGCGGGAGCGGGGGAGAGTTCGCTGACGACTGAGCTGAGTCAGACAAGGACAAACTGAAGGGCTCCAGCTGATGGGAGGATTGCCAGTTGGTGTAAGAGGAGATTCCTGGTTGCAGCAAAGTAAATATCACTTTGTCTGTTTCCTGAAAACTGTGCTCTAAGGGGGAAGATTTATGTTTTATTTTTTAAGTAGTAGTCAAGATGATTTTAAATGGGGTTTCCATGCAATGGTGATGCAGCTGAGCCTAAGAAGAACACATGGATATTGCGAGCAAAAAATTGTATTCTGTGATTAAAGAGAACTGGGAGGCCTTTCTGTGGATTCACAATTTGAGACTGGGACCCCATTTTAATTGCTATGGAGAATGTGTTATAACAAGGGGGAATGGAATGTAATTAAGTCTTGTACCTGGCATATTAGAAATGATTGCATGTCCCCAACTTTTCTTCCTACTAATACGCTTGGACTTTTGTTCTTCTTTTCAAAGAATATATGTTGATTGAGAGGCGCTCTGAGTCAGCACCTCTGCTAAGCCTCCTCCCATCGTTTCAGATCTTTACTCGAATTGTGACATTGAAGTTACTGGGACAGTTTGGGACTATTCAGAGGATGCTCCATGGACAGCATGATCATTATCATGACTTGGAAACTTACAAGACATGCAAGTCCTCTGGCTCTTTACCGTACCTAGTAAATCAGAATCTCTGAGCTCAGGCACCAGGAATGTGTTTTAATAGGCTCTATGGGAAAAGCTGGAGAAGCAACATTTTGTAGTTGAGGAATCTGAAGCTTAGAGTGTTCGAGTAATTTCAATATTAAGACCACACACTGTCAGAAACATAGGTTTGAATTTTGGCTTATGTCCCCAGTGGGATCTTTTACAGGATCACTGAAATATCTGCTCAGGGACACAGTTGGTCTCTGAAGATGGTTTTTCATTAGGGAGTGGTGACTAAGGATGCTTGGAATCTATGACTGAATTGAGCTGTTGTTTCTTTACCAGAATATAAACTCTCTTGTCTCTGCCAGTGTGCCTCGTTTTTGATAGAGGCCCAGCTGGCCCCGCTCCTGTGTGTAAAGAGACCAGGAAGATCTTCACGACCCAGATAGTCATGATGATGTGATCACTAATCTAGAGCCAGACATCTTGGAATGTGAAGTCAAGTGGGCCTTAGAAAGCATCACTACGAACAAAGCTAGTGGAGGTGATGGAATTCCAGTTGAGCTGTTTCAAATCCTGAAAGATGATGCTGTGAAAGTGCTGCACTCAATATGCCAGCAATTTTGGAAAACTCAGCAGTGGCCACAGGACTGGAAAAGGTCACTATTCATTCCAATTCCAAAGAAAGGCAATGCCAAAGAATGCTCGAACTACCACACAATTGCACTCATCTCACATGCTAGTAAAGTAATGCTCAAAATTCTCCAAGCCAGGCTTCAGCAATACGTGAACTGTGAACTCCCTAATGTTCAAGCTGGTTTTAGAAAAGGCAGAGGAACCAGAGATCAAATTGTCAACATCCGCTGGATCATGGAAAAAGCAAGAGAGTTCCAGAAAAACATCTATTTCTGCTTTATTGACTATGCAAAAGCCTTTGACTGTGTGGATCACAAGAAACTGGAAAATTCTGAAAGAGATGGGAATACCAAACCACCTGACCTGCCTCTTAAGAAATCTGTATGCAGGACAGGAAGCAACAGTTAGAACTGGACATGGAACAACAGACTGGTTCCAAATAGGAAGAGGAGTGCGCCAAGGCTGTATATTGTCACCCTGCTTATTTAACTTCTATGCAGAATACATCATGAGAAACGCTGGACTGGAAGAAACACAAGCTGGAATCAAGATTGTGGGAGAAATATCAATAACCTCAGCTATGCAGATGACATGACTCTTATGGCAGAAAGTGAAGGGAAGCTAAAAAGCCTCTGGATGAAAGTGAAAGAGGAGAGCAAAAAAGTTGGCTTAAAGCTCAACATTTGGAAAACGAAGATCATGGCATCCAGTCCCATCACTTCATGGGAAATAGACGGCAAAACAGTGGAAACAGTGTCAGACTTTATTTTTTGGGGCTCCAAAATCACTGCAGATGGCGACTGCAGCCATGAAATTAAAAGATGCTTACTCCTTGGAAGAAAAGTTATGACCGGCCTAAATAGTATATTCAAAAGCAGAGACATTACTTTGCCGACTAAGGTCCGTCTAGTCAAGGCTATGGTTTTTCCTGTGGTCATGTATGGATGTGAGAGTTGGACTGTGAAGAAGACTGCGCGCCAAAGAATTGATGCTTTTGAACTGTGGTATTGGAGAAGACTCTTGAGGGTCCCTTGGACTGCAAGGAGATCCAACCAGTCCGTTCTGAAGGAGATCAACCCTGGGACTTCTTTGGAAGGAATGATGCTAAAGCTGAAACTCCAGTACTTTGGCCACCTCATGTGAAGAGTTGGACATTGGAAAAGACTCTGATGCTGGGAGGGATTGGGGGCAGGAGGAGAAGGGGACGACCGAGGATGAGGTGGCTGGATGGCATCACAGACTCGATGGACATGAGTCTGAGTGAACTCCGGGAGATGGTGATGAACAGGGAGGCCTGGTGTGCTGCGATTCATGGGGTCGCAAAGAGTCAGAGACAACTGAGTGACTGAACTGAACTGAACTGAGCCCTTAGAAAGAGCCAGATACTCACTAGCATGTGATGCCTTTACTGGCCTCATTTGGCTTTCAGTTCACCCTTTTCCTCCCTATTTCTTGATAGCATTTGAAAATCATAACCCAGAGCTTGAAATGTGTTACTCACTCAAGGCAGACTCTCAAAACAAAATTAATGCTCTTGTTTGGCAGCTGATATCATGACTAATGAGTTCCAAGAAGGGAAGTAGGTTAAAGGAGAGAACCTTTTGTGTCTTACATACTGAGATTCAACCCTGAGTCTGCCACTCACTCACTAGTTTGTAGATCGCTGGGCTCATTTCCTTTAACCTCTCTGAATCATAGTTTCCTTCTGTAGAACAGGAAATGTTTCATATCTCATTCATGAGTGATTTCATGAATTGAACAGAGGGGAACCATGGAGTTTGCCCATCCAAGACTATCTTGCCCATCTTGACTATGCAAGATGACACCTGTTGTCTTGATGTAAGTACGTGTAGCATCCCCTCTCACTCTGAAATTGTCCTGATTTAAGTGATAAGTTAGATAGTCATGTTAATTAAATAAGGGACTGTTTATAATATGTCATGTCCCCTTGGTATTCAGTAAATGAGAGCTATTATTTGAAATATTCCCTCTGGGAATGAGTTGTACCTTCTCACTAAGCCAGACTTAGTTTTCTTCCCTTAAAATGAAATGTGGAAACACTTAGTCCTGTGCCTATCTGTGCTAGAGGGTCTGATGAGGCCGCGCTTCCATTTGCCCCTCCTTCAGCAAAGGAGGCAAAACTCACTGGTCACTTCTGCAGAATCAAATGTTGCCATGGTCTGTGGATAATTGGACCATTGCTATGGTGTTTTGGAGCTCTTAGATGGCAACTCATGATTCAGCATGGAAGTATATTACATTTGTGAATATACATTTAATGTGCATTTACACTCAATGCCAGCTGCTATAAACCTCTAAACTCAATATGGGCATTATTAATTCTGTCTCACACGAGGAGCCAGATTCTGACATGTTAATAAATGTTTTTAAGGTCACCCATTTACTTAGAGGAGAAAATAGAAGCCAAGCTTTTGTTTCTCTGTTTCTTGAGCTCTTTCCACAACAGTGCTCAAATGCCATTTCATTGTCCAATCGCTCAGTCGTGTCTGACTCTTTGCGACCCCATGGACCACAGCATGACAGACTTCTCTGTCCTTTGCCATCTCTTGGAGTTTGCCCAAACTCATGTCCATTGAGTCGGTGATGCCATCCAACCATCTCATCCTCTGTCATCCCCTTCTCCTCCTGCCTTCTATCTTTCCAGCATCAGGATCTTTTCCAGTGAGTTAGCTCTTCACATCAGGTGGCCAAAGTATTGGAGATTCAGCTTCAGCATCAGTCCTTCCAGTGAATATTCAGAGTTGATTTCCTTTAGGATTGACTGGTTGGATCTCCTTGCAGTTCAAGGGACTCTCAAGAGTCTTCTCCAGCACCAGAGTTTGAAAACACCAATTCTTCAGCATTCGGCCTTCTTTGTGGTCCAACTCTCACATCCATATGTGACTACTGGAAAAAACATAGCTCTGACTAGATGGACCTTTGTTGGCAAAGTGATATCTCTGCTTTTTCATTCACTGTCCAGGTTGGTCATGGCTTTTCTTCCAAGGAGCAAATGTCTTTTAATTTCATGACTGCAGTCACCACCCACAGTGATGTTGGAACCCAAGAAAATAGTCTCTCACTGTTGCTGTTGTTTCCCCATCTATTTTCCATGAAGTGATGGGACTGGATGCCATGTTCTTAGCTTTTTGAGTGTTGAGTTTTATACCAGCTTTTTCACTCTCCTCTTTCAGCTTCATCAATGCCATTAATGAGGAATAATGATAACACCACACAAAATGATGAGTAATACCAATCTGCTTAATATATCCTTGGCTTTCTGTCTTTGGCAGGTGGAATAGACACTCTGTGTCTCAAGGAGGGAGGATATTTCTAAAATCAACCTAATGCTTCTTTGATCTTTCTCCCCCACATGCCCGTCATGGATACGATTTTTCAAAGATCATTGAGCATCCTGGGTATAAATTACTGCTATCCTGTTGCCTCTGCCAAACATCATAAAATTAGGATTATTCAAAAGCAGAAGGTTTCATTTGGGCTTGACGTGGGAGACATGAATGGATGAAATGAGAGGAAGAGGACAAAGAGGAAGAAAGGCATACTGGCGGTCAGATCAGACCCATCTATGCATAAACGGAGACTTTTTGGAGAAATCTATTTCTTCCCAGTTCTCCAGCCATTTTAGGCTAATTCTGACCTGCACTAGGTAGATAAAGATAAATGTGAATTTTAAATTATATTTAATCTTCATTAAAGTAATTATCTCTCTTAATGAAGAATTTGCTGGGTTGTGGTTGTGCAATGGAGTATAAAATCCTAAGTGAATAAAATCAATTTCATTTTCAGGCTAGCTTTTCTGTCCATTAATAAACAAGGCACAGAAAATATATTTGCTCAGAGTCATGCAGCCTGCTCATAGCTCACACAAAGCTAATACCACTTACAAAATCAAGGAAGTTGGCTCTCCATTTCTTACCCTTCATTTTTCACCCCGAAGGAGATTTTTCACCCTAAGGAAGTTCCATGTGTTTCCATACAGGGGCTCTTGACTGGGCCAGCAGTGAGACAATTGCGGGTGATATCTCACCCCCAAATGACCACTCTAATGGAATAGTGTTTGTGTGGCACAGTGTATTTCATCTAAGTGCTCTGGTTTATTAATCACATAAGTATGAATTAGACTCTGGCATGCTTATGTTTCCTAATGTATGAAAAGTGCTTATTTATTTCCATGCTGTTACAATGGAAAGAAACAGACTGGTTCTGAATAGCAGTGTACTGTAGTGTGAAGCAATTAGGTGAGTTCTGCATGCCCTTCAGGAAGATGATAATGGGGAAGTGGTGCCAGCTAGTCCTCATGGCTGCTGGTGAAAGGAAGAAAAGGACATGGTACAAAGGGACAGAGGCTCGTCCATATTTTGATGCAAACATATGAGCCTATTATCATAGTTTAATCTCAAGATCTAGCTCTTTTAAACTTGCTGATGGGCTTAGTTGCAACTTGGAAAAAAAATACAGCAGAGATGAAAATTGCATCACCCATGAGACAGTAAGAATTAACAATGTTGATAACAAACTTCACCTTTATCTTTACTTCTCTCTCTTTCAGGCACCACTTTCCCCCTAAACTTTGACAAAAAGAGACACAAACTGCAACCCACCCCCCATCCCACCCCGCCCAAGACATAGTGTCTGCATGCCGTCATCCCTGCTGGATGGTAGCTGTAATTCCACGTAAGGGGAAGCTCTATGCCTCCTTCCATGGAGTCTGAATTTCAATATATTGGGTTAACTTATTTGTTACTTCTTATTAATTAAATTATGCAGTACTTATTCTATGCCAGACTGTTTGAAGTACTTATTTATATAGCATTAATAACAAGCATATGAAAGAGTTTCCCATACAGTTCTTGTTTTACATATGTGGAAGCTAAGGCACGCAGAGTTAATCAACTTGCCTGAGGTCACATAGCTGGGATTAGAACCCTACCATCCTGGCTCCAGAGTACAGGCTCTTCACTGCCACGCCTCTTTGATTCTATCATTTTTGTGTGACCAGCATCACATCCTTGAGCTCCTCAGGACTTTTATCCTTTCGACTATAAAACAGAGGTGGTAACGTTCACTGAAGTCTTCCTCAGGTCCATGTATGACAGTTTTTAGATGTCATCTTATTTGACCTTTACCTTAACTTATAAGGTAAGCAATTTCTTCCCATTTTACACATGAGAAAATTGATTTAGAGATATTTTGTAACTTCAAGGTCACATGGATTGTAAAGGACAGAACAAAATTTCAGGTTCAAGTTTACTTATTTTAAAGCATCTGTTTCCTCTACTATATTATGCTATAGGGCTCTGAAGGATCATATGAGACAATATATGTGAAAGCACCTAACACCTCCTGGTGTATTAAACAAACCAGTAAAAGTTGACCTTGCAAGTTCTTGGCAAATGTATAGAAAGGTTTGTTATTATTATCACTATCTTGGTCTGATGGTTGCAGAGCAAAGTGTTGCTTATGGGAGGATAAGCTCTATAGAAGGGCTTCCCAGGTGGCACTGCAGTGGTAAAGAAGCCACCTACCAATGCAGGAGACATAAGAGATGCGGGTTTGACCCCTGGGTCAGGCAGATCCCCTGAAGGAGGAGTACTGGCAACCCACTCCAGTACTCTTGCCGGGAGAATTCCATGAACAGAGGAGCTTGGTGGTTACGGTCTATAGGGTCGTAAAGACTTGGACATGAGTGAGTGACTTAGCATGGACACCCTGTAGAAGGCTGATCTGTTAATAGCCAACAGTGATGTTTATTGCACTTGTCATTATGAGACTTTAGTTTAGAACATTATGAGATAGAAAAGGTTGTTCGAAATTGCTTAATCACAAAATGATAGACCACATTTCCCCCTGAGTTCTTTCCTAAAGATGTGGCCTCTGTGGCTATCCGGGAGATGGATAGGCAAGTTGCTTTTTGAAATCTTTGTTTTGGATTGAGAGAATAACAGAACATAAAATGACACTGGATCAAGCACCATGTACTAGTTGTTGCTGTTGTTCCATCGCTCAGTTGTGTCTGACTCTTTGTGATCTCATGGACAGCATGCTAGGCTCCCCTGTCCTTCACTATCTCCCAGAGTTTGCTCAGATTCATGTCCATTGAGTCAGTTCATTTCATTTTCTGCCACCCTCTTCTCCTTTTGCCTTCAATTGTTCCCAGTTATCGGGGTCTTTCCCAATGAGTTGGCTTTGTGCGTCAGGTGGCCAAAATATTGGAGCTTCAGCTTGAGCATCAGTCCTTCCAATGAATATTCAAGTTGATTTCCCTTAGGACTGACTAGTTTGATCTCCTTGCAGTCCAGCAAACTCTCAAGAATCTTCTCTAGCACCACAATTCAAAGGCATCAATTCTTTGGCCCTCAGCCTTTTTGGTGGTCCAGCTCTCACATCCATACATGACTACTGGAAAAACCGTAACTTTGACTTTATGGACCTTTGTCAGCAAAGTGGTGTCTTTGATTTTTAATACACTGTCTAGGTTTGTCATAGCTTTCCTTTCCAGGAATAAGCATCTTTAGATGAGCATATTATTAGTAATATTGATTTCAGATCATTAAAAAAATAATAAGTAACTACAGATAGATTAAATTCCCCTATATTCCTGTTATATAAATTGTATTACTCTCCTCTTTCCTTCCTTTTTTCATTCTGTTCAACCACCATCATAAATTGTGTGAATATACAATCCATATCATTTACTTAAAAATTCTTTTTATTGAAGTGTATTTGATTTACAATGTGTTAGTTTCTGCTGTACAGCAAAGTGATTCATCTATGAACTAGAAACAGATTCAGGGACATAGAGAAGAGACTTGTGGTTCCCAATGAGAGTGGGGTGAGGAGAGAAAGATTGGGAGTTTAGGATTAGCA
Organism: Oryx dammah; assembly: GCF_014754425.2. Taxonomy (NCBI): domain Eukaryota; kingdom Metazoa; phylum Chordata; class Mammalia; order Artiodactyla; family Bovidae; genus Oryx; species Oryx dammah. The sequence goes on from NW_024070185.1 coordinate 17,615,948, forward strand.
TAGTATTTACTTTTTAACTAATATGTATGTAAACACAAACAGAAAATGGCATTGTTTTTGTCTAAAGTAGTAATTCCATAAATAGTAACATAGTTCAACTTGATATTTCATTATCAATTTCATGGAAGTGAAATTTAACCATGTCAGTACACATATCTCTAGTTTAATCTGCTGATTTCTGATAGCATTTTATTCTCTGAATATGCCAAAGTTTATCAATATCCCCCTTTTTTTCGGACAGCTGAATTGTTTACAGTTTTGATCATACGAAACCGAGTACTGTTTTTCACTTTCATGATTACGATTGTGTTAGTATTGCTCACAGCTGCCTGATTAGATTCCCGTTTCTTTTCCTTTTGGTAATATCATTCCTGGATTCCTTGGCCCTCTTGCTTTGATCTCTACAGGACCTGGTAATTTATAGTCCTCCCAGACTTCTCTTCACCATCATTCTGGGAATCTCTTTCCTTTTTCTCTGGTTGGCCTGTTTCTGGGTCCCACATCTTGCTGTTGCTGTGAAAGATTGTCTGTTGTATATGTTGTTGTTGTTTAGTCGCTCAGTCATGCCCACTCTTTTGCGACCCCATATTGCCCACCAGGCTACATGGGATTTTCCAGGCAAGAATACTGGGGTGGGTTGCCATTTCCTTCTCTAGTGGATCTTCCCAATGCAGGGATCAAACTTATGCCTCCTGCGTCTCCTGCACTGGCAGGCAGATTCATTACCCCTGAGCCACCTGGGAAGCCCCCATATTATTCTAGATTATTGCATTAATACTATTAATGCATTTGCCTTTAATTTTGTTTTATCTAACAGAAGTAGTGCTCTGACAGTTCATTCATTCATTCATTGACTAACAATTTCATTGAGGCAAAATGCCTAAAAATTGCATCTATTTACTGGAGAAGGCAGTGGAACCCCACTCCAGTACTCTTGCCTGGAAAATCCCATGGATGGAGGAACCTGTTAGGCTGCAGTCCATGGGGTTGCAAAGAGTCGGACACGACTGAGCAACTTCACTTTCACTTTTCACTTTTATGCATTGGAGAAGGAAATGGCAACCCACTCCAGTGTTCTTGCTGGAGAATCCCAGGGATGGAGGAGCATGGTGGGCTGCCATCTATGGGGTCAGACAGAGTTGGACACGACTGAAGCGACTTAGCAGCAGCAGCAGCAGCATCTATTTATAATGTACAATTTGCATAGATCTCTGAAATCCTTATAAAGTGAACATGTATAATATCCCAGAATTCCCTTGTACACTTCTGGAATCATCCCTTCCTGGATTTCCCTGCCCTCTACCCTGGCAACGGTGATTTACTCTCACTATAGATTAGCTTGTAGTTTTAAGAATTTTATCTAAATGTTATTATACATTGCATACTCTAGTTTGAATGGCTTCTTTCACAGTACAATTACTTTAAGATTCTTATTGTTTGCATTCTTCTTGTTGACATCTATCTTGGTCTTGTTTTTCCATTCAGTCTTACAGTATCTGTCTTACTTGAGGTGTGTACACCATATACATTAAAAAAAAATTTATTGGAGTATAGTTGATTTCCAGTGTTGTGTTAGTTTCAGGTGTACAACAAAGTGAATCAGTTATACATATACATATATCCACTCTTTTTTAGATTCTTTCCCCATATAGGTTATTGTGGAGTACTGAGTAGTATTCCCTGTGCTATACAGTAGGTTCTTATTGTCTGTTTTATATATAATAGTGTGTATATGTCAAGACCCTGATGTTGAGAAAGACTGAAGGCAACAGGAGAAAGGAGTGGTAGTGGTAGATAAGAAAGCATCACTGACTCAATGGATATGAATCTGAACAGACTCCAGGAGATCGAGAGGGACAGGGAAGCCTGGTGTGCTGCAGCCCATGCCCTCACAGAGTCGGACGTGATTTAGCGACTGAACAACAGCAACAACAAATATGTCAATCCCAATCTCCCACTTTACCCCTCCTCTGCTTTTCACCCTGGTAACCAGTAGGTTGTATTTTTGCATCTGTGATTCTATTTCTGAGTTGTAAATAAGTTCATTTATACTATTTTTTTAATATTCCACATATAAGCAACATCATATGATATTTATCTTTCTCTGACTTGCTTCACTTAGTGTGACAATCTCTAGGTCTATTCATGTGACTGGTTCCAAATAGGAAAAGGAGTATGTCAAGGCTGTATATTGTCACCCTGCTTATTTAACTTCTATGCAGAGTCAATCATGAGAAACGCTGGGCTGGAAGAAACACAAGCTGGAATCAAGATTGACGGGAGAAATATCAATAACCTCAGATATGCAGATGACACCACCCTTATGGCAGAAAGCGAAGAGGAGCTAAAAAGCCTCTGAATGAAAGTGAAAGAGGAGAGCGAAAAAGTTGGCTTAAAGCTCAACATTCAGAAAACGAAGATCATGGCATCCGGTCCCATCACTTCATGGGAAATAGATGGGGAAACAGTGGAAACAGTGTCAGACTTTATTTTTTTGGGCTCCAAAATCACTGCAGATGGTGACTGCAGCCATGAAATTAAAAGATGCTTACTCCTTGGAAGAAAAGTTATGACCAACCTAGATAGTATATTCAAAAGCAGAGACATTACTTTGCCGACTAAGGTCCATCTAGTCAAGGCTATGGTTTTTCCTGTGGTCATGTATGGATGTGAGAGTTGGACTGTGAAGAAGACTGAGCGCCAGAGAATTGATGCTTTTGAACTGTGGTGTTGGAGAAGACTCTTGAGAGTCCCTTGGACTGCAAGGAGATCCAACCAGTCCATTCTGAAGGAGATCAACCCTGGGATTTCTTTGGAAGGAATGATGCTAAAGCTGAAGCTCCAGTACTTTGGCCACCTCATGAGAAGAGTTGACTCATTGGAAAAGACCCTGATGCTGGGAGGGACTGGGGGCAGGAGGTGAAGGGGACGACCGAGGATGAGATGGCTGGATGGCATCATGGACTCAATGGGTGTGAGTTTGAGTGAACTCCGGGAGTTGGTGATGGACAGGGAGGCCTGGCGTGCTGCGATTCATGGGGTCGCAGAGTCGGACATGACTGAGTGACTGAACTGAACTGATTCATGTTGCTGCAAATATTCCATTGTATGTATGTGCCCCACATTCTTTATCTATTTCTCTGTTGAAGAATAGATTTAGTACAGTTTACATTTAATGTCAGTTTGTAAGTCTACCAACTATTTATTTTCTCTTTGTCTCACCTATTATTTGGTTCTTATTTCTCTTTGGTTCTTTTTCACTGTCTTATTTGGATTAACTGAATATTTAATCCAAAATAGTTTCATTTTATCTATTCCTTTGGCTTATCAGTTTTAATTATTATTTCAATATTTACTTTTGGGTTCAAAATATATGTACTAAACTTTTCAGTCTGCCTTGAAGTGATAAACTGCTTCATATATAGTATCTAGAATTTCTTTCCCTTATTATGTTTTTAAAATACCCATATTAATAGTGGGACTTCTAATGGTCTAATTTTCATATCTCTCTAAACTTGGTTAATATCTGCCTGTCTTTAGCTTACAATTTTTGTAATTTTTGTATACAGTATTTTTTGTTTGAAGGCATTAAACCTATTTTATGTCAAAGTTTTTCTGAGAGTTTTCCATTATTTCCATTTTCTTGGGGCTAAATTTATCTCATTTATTATTAAGTTTGTGGCCATCTTTCTACATGTTACGAGTATTTCTTAAACATTTTCTTTCCTATCTAGCAGGTAGACATTTGTATCCACCTAGTTTTCAGCCTCCCCTAGCCTCATATTAATGGCCCAGGCTCCTACTGGGTTTTAATTTTAATCTTTCTTAAGGAAGATGCAGGCCCTTGGACTAGGAAGCAACTTGACTCTGTTATTCTTCATATCTGTTCATGTGTGTGTGCATATGTGTTTTAACACAGTGGTTTTCAACCACATTTAGTTCTAGAAGCACTTGGAACTTTTATTCAGCCTTCTTCTTCAGGAGGTTAGCTTGTATCAGTCCTCAATTCAGTTAGTGATTCTATGTCCATTTTGTGTAATGAAAAGTACTGTTTTCCCTGCTACTGTGCAGCGGTGCAGGAATTAAATGTATAGTTACTTCTGTCTGCGAGCAGACCTGCAACCCAGCAGGCTTTTGGCTTCAGCCCTGTTCATCATTTTGAGTTTCCACTCCATTTCTTGTGCGCTGTACTACAAATCTAATTTGTGGGCCTAAATATGTCTTTAATTTTAGTGTTAAATATTTTATTTTCCATGCTTATTTTGGAGTAATACACGGAGAAACTCACAGAGTCATAGTTACTTGGCATTTCCTCTCCTTTTCTTTCTGAAGACATTGATGATAAATAGACATTGATGATAGTTTCATTCTTATGTGTTTACACAGCAACAACAAAAGTATATAAAAAAAGTCACCCAAAAGTGAGGAGAACCCACTTTACTTTGTTCCCAGAGACTCTTATTTGTGATACAAATATTCTTAGTCCTTTCCTTAACTCTATATGAGTTTGCCTTTTGGTGTAAGAATTTGAGAAGAAGTAGAAAATCAATTATAGGTCTAGTATGACCTATACTGTAGGGTTAAGGATGATTTGTAGTTTTATTTAATAGTTATATTTCAGATTTCCAATTGAATTGAACTAGAAAAGTAATTTACAGAGACATGCCATTTTCTCTGAGCAAGATAGGCCTGTTCAATAGAGTGAGAAACAAATGCAAGTCTTCTTGGGGTGTTCTGGGCTTCTCTCTAGAATCAATACTTTACATCTTATATTTCCCATCGCCAGCCTCTGCTCTCCACTTCCAGTAGGGGCCCTCAGAATTATGGAGATTTTTAACTTAGAAGAAGCAATTCATTGTCTGTTTCCATCACATGAGTGCTTTGATGTGTCCCTTTTTTCCCAAAGATAAGCTGGAGATGGAGGGACAGAAATACCTCATTTTTGCTATTCTCTTTCCCAGCAAACTCTCACATCCTCATTAAAGCGCCACAAACACAACAACACCTGCATCGGGCCACCTGCTTCTGTTTGTGACACAAATAAATTCCTCTCTGAGGTGACATTGGAACTGCTGCAATGCGTCTGGAGATAGGAGGGATTCTTGATCCACTTTCCTTTAGAAAGGAGGTGCTTGCCTTGGTAGAATTTAGGCCTTTATGTTTGAATTTCTAATACTTTTAAGAAAAAAGCTTAGATGAAAGGTAAAAATAAAATCTTCATTAAAACACAACTATCTAGCAGTAACTCATAAGTGATTTTCTGAGATGATTGGCATATTTAGCTGTTTACTTTTGAGGAGTTTACAAGAGCCTGGATTCTGAAGACAGGCTATCTGTGCTCAAATGGGTCTGCCATTTATTACCTGTATGGCCTTGAGCAATTTACTTAACCTCTCTGTGCCTTGCTTTCCTCATCTGTAATATATGAGATTGTAGCTGCATCATAAGATGTGGCATGTATTGAAAGAAATGCTTATAACAATGCCTAGAGTATGGTTGCTGCTGCTGCTGCTGCTGCTAAGTAGTGTCAGTCGTGTCCGACTCTGTGCGACACCATAGACGGCAGCCCACCAGGCTCCACCGTCCCTGGCTCCTCCATCCATGGGATTCTCCAGGCAAAAGTACTGGAGTGGGTTGCCATTGACTTCTCCGAGAGTATGGCTAACACTTAGTAAATGAAAATTTTTTTTATCATCTATGATGTATTAAGCTTTGGACACTAGGCATACATTGATAAGCATGATACAGAGTTGTCCGGTGTCAAAGAGCTTCCATTCTGATGGGAAAAAACGTAGTAAATCAAGATGATTTCAAGTAGTAATATGTGCCATGAAGAAAATAAAGTAATGTTTGTAATTCCTAATACAGGAATTGAAATTGCTAACTGGAATTGAGTGTTTCCTATGAAGTTGAGCAAAATATAAGCCCTCTGCTCAGACTGTGTCAGATTCTCAGAACTGTTTGGCCTGAGGCCATATGAAAAGTATGGATAGTAGGTCCAGAACTTGAACTGCCACACTCTTATGTTGGAGAATTTTGTGTTCATTTTCTGTCACCCTCTTCTATTGTCACAGACCACTCTCCTTTAAGGATTTCCCCTTAGATCACTGATCTTGACTATTCTCAGTTTAATAACTTACATATAAGTGAGATCACTTGCTTCCAAACTCACCATTGCAGTGGGCTTCAGTTCAGATGAGGGCTGAATCAATGTAAAGTTTTATCTTATGTTTATTCTTTTATATGCTTGATTCCAATAAATGTATATCATGACCCATGAGCTCGTGTAATAGAAATGGAATTACTTCAGAAATAAAAATATAAGCATATAAAACTTTGCAAATAAAATTGATGGGGCAATTTATTTTGCCTATTGTGCAAATGGTGAATTCACAAGATCCCAAAGGATAATGCTTCTGAACCTACAGTTTATTTTCAGAAAAGGACACACAGGAGCAACAGGATGGTGTGTCAGAATAGCAGTAAAGATGTTTTGGGCGGCCAGAGGCTCCTTCACAGAGAAGGGTTTGGAGAAGCCAGAAGTCAGCTCTGTTGCCCTTCCTCTGCTGGGCCGTATCAGATGTGTCTTCCCTCTCAGATCAGGAATAAGTCACGTATGTGTGTGGAAAGCCTCAGAACCAGAAAGCCCAAGATGGCTTCTCAAGTGAGGCTCTTACCCGGTTGGGTATGTTGGTACGTTATTGCTGTATGACCAGACCCAATGGCAGAGTCCTCTGGGAGTTTTGCTGAAATTGCCTGCAAACCAGCAATCTTGCTCTAATTAATAAATGAGGCTAATGGGCTGGTAGAGATAACCCCCAAATTTGCTCCGGAACAATGCTATTAAAAACTACACTTCATGCCTTGACCAGATGTCAGTACCATGCAGGTATTTCAGAAAAACAGATCAGACCAATTCCAGGCCTGCTGAAGTTAACTCTTTCAGTATACCTATTTTAATGACGAGTTAACCTAATCCCTTCAAGGTTTTAACAGTTGTCTCTGTATTTAGCACAGAAACAATTACTACAGATTCCTGAGTTAGAGTATTGTATAGACTATAAATGTAGCTCTGCTCTGGGAAATACAGATAGTAGAAATACAGAGTGATGGATTTTAACTGATTTCTGTTAAAATTCTCGCAGTATTAAGCGATTTGGGAAGACTTAAAAGAGAAAGCACTGATCTTTAGACATCACTGAGAGTTCATTAGAACATGTCACACTATAGAAATTAATTTTATTTCTGATGTCTAAATAATACACCCATCTGCTACTTTTTTTTTAAATTATGAAAATATGATAGCACATTTAAAGAAGGCTTGGAAAATGCAGAATAAAGTTACTTATAGCTCCACTATACAATCTGCTGTATTTTTAATTTGCAGAGCACTTGATGAAGGACATTCTGATATTCTTGTGGATAAGATGGAGTAATATAGCATAGACAGATATATATCTGCAAGAAAAATTGTGCCCAATTTTTTTTTGTTAATGAATTCATGCTAATATGGGAAAAGATCTTTAAGAGGCATGCTCCAAAGATGCAGAGATGGTGATAAATTGTAAATCTGGGCCAAAATGATTAAAACTGAATTTAATTGGCATCTATGTATCATTTATTGGGCTTCCCTGGTTTCTCAGATGGTAAAGAACCTGCCTGCGATGTGGGAGACCCGGGTTCAATCCCTGGATCAGGAAGATCCCCTGGAGAAGGGAATAGCAACCCACTCCAGTATTCTTGCCTAGTGAATTGCATGGATGGAGGGTACCGTCCATGCAGACACAAAGAGTCAGACATGACTGGGAGATTAACAATTGTCTTATTTATTAATAACACTGCCTGCATCCCTGCTAAGTCACTTCAGTCATGTCGGACTTTGTGCGACCCTATGGACAGTAGCCCACCAGGCTCCTCTGTCCATGGGGTTCTCCAGGCAAGAATACTGGAATTGGTTGCCATGCCCTCCTCCAGGGGATCTTTCTGGAGGGACTGAACCCACGTCTCTTACGTCTCCTGCATTGGCAGGTGGTTTCTTTACCACTAGCATCACCTGGGAAGCTCCATTAACAGCACTAACTGCTATTTATTAAATACTTACCAAATGCCAGGCATTCTGTTAGGCCTTTATAAGTGTTCTCTCACTCTGTCTTTATAACCTGATGAGGTAGGTATTACTGCCTCTGACATCTAGATGTGTTCATCAAGGCCCAGAAATGTTAAATAACTTGCTTGAGTTTATACAGTCTGTACTGGAGGCAATTTACTCCAGTTGCATTTACTAATGGCAACCGATTCCAGTATTCTTGCCTGGAAAAATCCCATGGACAGAGGAACCTGGTGGGCTACACACAGCCCATGGGGTCTCAAAAGAGTCGGACATGACTGAGTGACAGAGTGCACACATACAGCCTCTAAGTGGTGAGGACAGATTCCAGTTTGATTCTAAACGTCATAGGTCTCAGTTGGACTCAAGAAAAGGCTTAGGAAAACTTGATTGATAGTCTTAACAAAATATTTGAAATATACAACATGCTTAATGTAAACCTTATGAAATACCCTCTACAGCTATTAAAAAACAAGCTGCATTCATTTTCCTCCTGTTTTTTCCCTGTTCATTCACATTGCTTTAAGAGTAGGTAATAAAGTCTGGTTTTATGTTATCACTTTGCTGAAAAACTTTTGATAACTCTCCATTGCTCACTGAAATCCTTTTGTTCAACTTTCATTCTAGCTTCATCTCCCATTTCCCTTCCCACACTACACACTAGTCCCTTGAGTCTGTTTCTGTTTGCACAAACCTGTGCTGCATGTTCCTGTCCTCTTGCAAATTAAACTGTTGAAACCTTATCTTCTTCAATGTTCCAGGTCAAATACTCTCTCCCCCGGGGGTAGCTGAGAAGCTGACAGAACTATATAAGAGTAGAAATTATTCTTATGTTTATGATGTGTTAATACTAATTATTTGTGTGCCAATGGACACCACATACTTGTTTTTAGTTCAACCGCCCATGGAGCCTTAGTTCTGCTTACTCTTGAGAGAAATTGGACTCAAATATGCTGGCCTTTTATACACTTACAGATAAAGCTGAAGTACAGCCTACCTAAGGCTGTCACAAGACGCAAAATGTCCCCAAACTCTATAGCCATATAGTGGACGTCAGCTATGTAATCCTCAGCAAGGTAGTCCTATATGGTGTCCTCAGGGTTTTAGAAGTGGGATATACTATGTATCTCATCAGCCTATCAGAGTTGTCAGTAACCAGTACCTGGACATTTTCTTATTTTTTTAAATATAAATGTATTTAATTGGAGGCTAATTACTTTACAATATTGTATTGGTTCATTTTCTACATGGATTTCCCCCCAAGAAGTTTCTTAATCTTGCTTCCAATGCCCCAGGTCTATGAATTATTTTTGCCTTCTGTTTCTTATATGATTCAAAACACATAGTTAGTTTTAAAGAAACATTTGACACTTGAAAAAACTTAAAAAAAAACATTCTATCTCAATTCCAAGGATAGATATGATTTTTCTTTTTCTTACTGCTATACCTACCAGGAATTATCTTAGATTAAAGCAGACATTTATTTTTATTTTTAAATTGAAGAATAGTTGACAAACAATATTGTATTAATTTCAGGTGTACAACATAGTCCTTCAGCATCCATATATATTATCAATATTATAGGCCTCATGATAAGCTTAGAAACCATCTGTCATTGTACAAAGTTATTGCAGTATTATTGATTATATTTCCTGTGCTGTACAGTACATATCTGTGACTTATTTATTTTGCACTTAAGAGTTTGTGCCTCTTAATTCCCTTCACCTGTTTTTCCCAGCTCCCCACCCCTTACTCCCTTGATGACCACCAGTTTGTTCTCTGTGTCTATCAGTTTCTGTTTTGTTATATTCGTTGTTTGTTCTGTGTTTTTTAGATCCCACCTATAAGTGAAATCATGTGGTGTTTGTCCTTCTCTGTCTGATCTATTTCACTTAACATAGTACCTCCAGGTCCATCCATCTTGTAGCAAATAGCAAGATTTCATTCCTTTTTTTGGCTCCATTGCATGTATATACCACACCTTCTTTATTCATTCATCTACCGATGGACACTTAGGTTGCTTCCTTATCCTGACTATTATGTGATGTGATGAACATAAGGTTGCAGAATCTTTCCAAATTAGTCTTTTTGCTTTCCTAGGATAAATAACCAGCAGTCACATTGCTGGATTGTATGGTAGTTCAATTTTAAGTTTTTTGAAGTGTCTTCATAGGGGTTGTTGTTGTTGTTCAGTCACTCAGGCATGTCCTTTGTGACACTCTGTGACCCCATGGACTGCAGTACACCAGGCTTCCCTGTCCTTCACCATCTCCTGGAGCTTGCTCAAACCCATGTCCATTGAGTTGGTGATACCATCCAACAGTCTCTTCCTCTGTCATCCCCTTCTCCTGCTTTCTATCTTTCTCAGCATCAGGGTCTTTTCCAATGAATTGACTCTTCGCATGAGGTGGCCAAAGTATTTGAGCTTCAGCCTAAGCATCAGTATGAGGTGATATCTCATGGTGGTTTTAATTTGTGTTTCCCTGATTATTAGTTATATTGAGCAGTTTTACATGTGTCTGTTGGCCATCTGTATGTCTCCCTTGGAAAAATGTCCATTCATGTCCTCTGTCCATGTTTGAATTGGGTTGAACTGGGTTGTTCATTTTTTTTGATATTGAGTTGTGTGTATTCTATGTTTTAAATAGTAACACCTTAATAGATATATAAGCCTTTAACTGTGTGAATCACAATAAACTGTGGAAAATTCTTAAAGAGATGGGAATAGCAGACCATCTGACCTGTCTCTTGAGAAACCTGTATGCAGGTCAGTAAGCAACAGTTAGAACTGGACATGGAACAACACACTGGTTCCAAATAGGAAAAGGAGTACGTCAAGGCTGTATATTGTCACCCGGCTTATTTAACTTCTATGCAGAGTACATCACTAGAAATGCTGGGCTGGAAGAAGCACAAGCTGGAATCAAGATTGCCGGAAGAAATATCAATAACCTCAGATATGCAGATGACACCACCCTTATGGCAGAAAGTGAAGAGGAACTAAAAAGCCTCTTGATGAAAGTGAAAGAGGAGAGTGAAAAAATTGTCTTAAAGCACAACATTCAGACAAAAAAGATCATGGCATCTGGTCCCATCACTGTATGGGAAATACATAGGGAAACAGTGGAAACAGTGTCAGACTTTATTTTTTGGGGCTCCAAAATCACTGCAGGTGGTGATTGCAGCCATGATATTAAAAGATGCTTACTCCTTGGAAGGAAAGTTATGACCAACCTAGATAGCATATTGAAAAGCAGAGACATTACTTTGCCAACAAAGGTCTGTCTAGTCAAGGCCATGGGTTTTCCTGTGGTCATGTATAGATGTGAGAGTTGGACTGTGAAGAAAGCTGAGCACCAAAGAATTGATGCTTTTGAACTGTGATATTGGAGAAGACTCTTGAGAGTCCCTTGGACTGCAAGAAGATCCAACCAGTCCATCCTAAAGGATATCAGTCCTGGGTGTTCTTTGGAAGGACTGATGTTGAAGCTGAAACTCCAATACTCTGGCCACCTCATGTGAAGAGTTCACTCATTGGAAAAGACCCTGATGCTGGGAGGGATTGGGGGCAGGAGGAGAAGGGGGCGATGGAGGATGAGATGATTGGATGGCATCACCGACTTAATGGACATGAGTTTGTGTAGGCTCCGGGATCTGGTGATGGACAGGGAGGCCTGGTGTGCTGTAATTCATGGGGTCGCAAAGTGTCGGACATGACTGGGTGACTGAACTGAACTGAATAGATATATGATTTGCAAATAACTTCTCTCATTCAGTAGGTTGCCTTTTTGTTTTTTGCTAGTTTCCTTTACTGTGCAAAAGATTTTTATCTTGATGTTGTTTCACTTGCTTATTTTTGTTTTTGTTGCCTTTGCCTGAGGAGACAGAACCATAAAGTATTGCTAAAGCTGATGTCACAGAACATAGTGCCTAAATTTTCTTTCAGGAGTTCTATGGTTTCAGATATTACATTTACTTCTTTAATCTGTTCTGAGTTTATTTTTGTATATGGTGCAAGAAAAAGGTTCCTTTTTATTCTTTGGCATGTTACTGTTTGGTTTTCCCAACACCATTTGTTGACGAGACTGTCATTTTCCCCCTGTATGTTCTTGGCTCCTTTAGTATAAATTAATTAACCATATAAGCATATGTTTATTTCTGGACTCTCTATTTAGTTGGTTTTTGGGTCTATTTTGTGCCGATGTCACAGTTTTGATTACTGTAACTTTGCCGTATAGTCTGAGGTCAAGGAGCATGATACCTCCCACCTTCCTTTTTGAAGATTTCTGTTTTGGGGTCTTTTGGGTTCTGTACAAATTTTAGGATCATTTGTTCTTGTTCTGGTATTTTGATAGAAATTGCATCAAATCTATATGCTTTTGCTTTAGGTAGTATGGACATTTTAACAATGTTAATTCTTCTACCTCATGAGCATGGTGTATCTTTCCATTAATTTGTGTTTTCATTTATTTCTTTAATCTTTATCTTATATTTTTCTGAGTACAGATCTTTTACCTCTTTGGTTAAATTTTTTCTTAGTTACTTTATTCTTGTTGATGAAATTGCAAATGGGACTGCTTTCTCAACTTCTCTTTCTGATAGTTCATTATTAGTATAGAAATGCAGTAGATTTCTATGTATTGATTTTATATCCTGCAACTTTATACTTCTCTCAGGTTAGATTCAGTTTATCTCTCATTTTTTTTGGTCATAATTATTGTTGCCCAATAATGTAGCCGACACATATGATCTTTATTCATTTCCAAGGAAGCAACTAGGGAGTGAATGAAAAAATCAGACATTCCCATAGAGGGGGTAAGTTTTGGACCCTTTTTCCAAACTTAGGAACTTCTATGACTGCTAAATTTCTGAATTTTTTAGGGGTTGATTGTTGGGAAATTTGAAGCTTCATGAGTAGAAGGCAAGGTACAAAGTAGAGGACTTATGGTCGCCCACCATTAATTTCCTTCGATGGTATTTGGATGATTATCATTGTCACAACTTTTTGAGATAGGATAACAGTAGTAGTTTCACAATTTTAAGGAACTGTTTGCAAGATAAATACTATAATTCCAATTATTACAGCAATGATTATGAGCCAAATCTCTTTAATTATGTTGTCACAAGAATCTTCACAATGATAGGAAGTAACTCCATTTTATTCATGTGACATTAGGACTCAGGAAGATTAAACTATTTGTTAATTGCTTATAATAAACCCCATACATGTTATTAATCAGATTATTTAAGGTAGTGCTTATACTTACAATGAGTATATATGATGTTCAAAAGTTATAAAATTTTACCATAAACATTGCCAGTAAATTTTCCTAGCCTTAATGATCTTCATTTATAAATTCATGCATGAAAGTGAAAGTGAAGTTGCTCCGATTCTTTATCACCCCATGGACTGTAGCCTACCAGGCTCCTCTGTCCATGGGATTTTCCAGGCAAGAGTACTGGAGTGGGTTGCCATTTCCTTCTCCAGGGGATCTTCCCTACCCAGCGATCAAAGCCAGGTCTCCCACATTGTAGGCAGATGCTTTATTGTCTGAGCCATCAGGGAAGTCCAGGAAATTCATACATGCTCTTCTAAAAATATTAAAATAAAATAATTTACTTAACAATACCCTGTTTTCACATGTATGTTTTGTTTACAATATTTATTTCCATGGTTAGTGTTTCCAGAACATTTTCTTGAGTGTAATTTCTTTTTATTTTGGGGTGGAGCTGCTTTTTAGTTATTTCTTTGACAATTTCTTCTGTTGTAATGCAAAGAAAATGATCATCTTTTCTGATATCTGATAAAGCACATTGGATTATGCTAATTTTACCATGATTTGACATTTTTATATTTAAATTTTTTATTCCATATGAGATACTTCATTTTTTTCAGAGAAAGATATGGATTACTTTGTTCTTTTTTATATTGCTATTCCAAAATTTCAGTTCATATTTAAAATAATCATCTTCTGCTTATTTTTAAAACTATAATTATAATAAAGAATGTTCTTATATGTATTTGGGCCAATTCTAATCTTTCTCTCCTCTAATCCACTGTAGAATATATCCATTTCAGTAGTAGTGACATGGAGTTTTCTTGTTTGTTTCTATGTAGCACATTCTATCACCTGCTAAGGCAGTCCTTCCTTTCTCCCTACACACTGTTGATGTTATTTTTAGGTATTACATGATATTTTCCTTGTATATTTTTCAAAATAAATTTCAGAATCATTTGGCTAAATTTCTTACACACATAGATAAAAGTCTTGATAAGATTTTAATTGAATTCCATTAACTGTATAAATTAACTAGATTAGACCTGATTGGAGAAGGAAATGGCAACCCACCCCAGTATTCTTGCCTGGAGAATCCCAGGGACAGAGGAGCCTGGCGGAGTACAGTCCATGGGGTCACAAAAGTGTCGGGCACAACTTAATGACTAAATAACAGACCTGACTGCAGCATTTAGTTTCCTTTTCTAAAATAAGCACACTTATCTACATGTCTCTCTCTCTCTATCTGTATCCTAAACGATGGGTTATACATTCCTTTTTCTTTTCTTCTTTAAAAAAAAGTGTTTGATTTCAGGTTAAACTAATGAACTGAGTATAATTTTTTGGTGTAATTATGGTCCGTTCATATATTTCTTATCTCAAAACTTTAAAGTTTTATAATAATTTTAGATATGTCACAATAATTTAAAAATAATTATTTTTTTACTTTCCAAAACTTGATAATATTAGTTTTCATCCTTACTGAATTTCCCAGAACTCTTCAAGTAACACCATAGAATGATAACATACTTATTTTATACTTGATTTAAAATTGTTTTAAAAGGAAATGGTGAGATATATTTCTTTGTTTGATAATAAAATAATTTCTAAATAATGTAAATAATATTTTATCACTGAGTTGGTTTTGTTTTAGGCAAAGAGATTCCTTAACAATTAAAGATAAGTTAAATGCCCTGGAGAAGGGAATGGCAACCCACTCCAGTATTCTTGCCTAGAGAATTCCATGGACAGAGGAACTGGTGGGCTACAATCCATGAGGTCACAGAGTCAGACACGACTGAGCAACTTTCCCTCTACTACTCTATTCTATTGTATTTCTCATATTATTTATTGAAAAGGCAAACGTTATCGAATAAGTTTTTTAATCTATTGAAGAAGTCATGTGATTTATTTTACTTAGCTTTCTCGTATTGTATATTACATTTACAGATTTAATGATGAACTACTGTGATTTATACACTGAATTACTATTCCTAATATAATATACTTGGTCAAGGTGTAAGAGCCATGTTTTTAAGATTTTTTTTTTAATAAGAGGGAGTAAATTCAGGTGGGTGACCAAGATGGTAAAAGATGTGGAAATGACATCATATGAAAACTAGAATATTTAGTCTGGAGTAGAGTGTACTTAGATTATCCCTCTTTGGGGAAAGAATGGTGGTTGATAGTTAAGTTTAAAAATCTTTCATGTTAAAAATGTATTTTTGATTCAAAATTTTCCTAGAGGGAGGACCTCAATAAGTTACAGAAATAAAGATTCAGTAGCATTTTAAAAATTATGTACAAAGCTATACCATCTAAATGTCCTGATTCATAAACAAGTGAGTCTTCTTATCAGTATAAATGTTGAAGCAGAGACCAGATGAACTGTGTTCTATAGAAAAGCACCTGCATTGGTTGGGGGGTTGGTCTGGATAAACATTAAGGTCCTTTCCAATTGAAAAATTATAAATCTGTAGTTCTGTGGGGGAAAAAAATCACATTTTGCGACATTATCTCTGCTCTGTAAATGATTTTTTAAAACTGATGTGGTAGGCAGAGTTCTAACATGGTCCCCTGATTCTTTACTCTTGGTGTAGTTAGATAGGGGGTAGGAAACCAAGCCGTCACAGACATATCACTAGTTAGGCAGTACTGAGTGCCTCAAAAGATCAGGGGGAAAGAAAAGTCTTAAGAACTTAGATATTGGGATACAGCAAATAATTTAAACTGGGGAGAAAAAGCACTAGAGTCTTCTAGTCTTAAAGAGACTAGAAGAGTTGGCCAAAAGTTAATTTTCAGAAGGGTATTAAAACTAATGATAACTATATTTTAACTAGAAGTAAAAGTTTGAATAGAAGTGGGGGAGGGATAAAAGTTAAGTTCAATTCAGAGCACTGGCCCAGAGACTATAAAATGTTGAAGGGTAGCTCCTGAGCAGAGAGGCAGGGATGGCCAATGGCTAAAGACTTTTGACTCCTAAATTTGTGAAGATGGCCTTCATTATATTTTAGGAAGCATTATTTTGCCTCCTAAATTAATAGGATTGCTGTGGTTTACAAATAGCAAGTGGAGCCAAGTACTGTATATACAGTTTTTGTTAATATTTATTCATATACCTTTTATTATAGGTTTCCCAGGTGGCGCTAGTGGTGAAGAACCCTCCTGCTAAGGCAGGGAGTCATAAGATACACAGACAGGTTCGATCCCTAGGTCAGGAAGATCCCTTGGAGGATAGCATGGCAACCCTCTCCAGTATTCTTACCTAGAGAATCCCACGGACAGAGGAGCCTAGCAGTCCATAGGGCTGCATAGAGTTGGACACGACTGAAGTGACTTAGCATGCACGCACATCTTTTATTATGGGTACGGTATAAAAATAAAATATGTATAGATTTTACTTTTTAAAGAGTACTAGGGAAAGTATCAAGTAGTATAACACTGCTTTCTTCAGCTACTGCCTGTTGCATGAATAACCACAGTAGCTTAAGATGAGGCACTTAAATCATCTAATAAAAGCTTTCTCTGAAGAAGGCCTGATGTCTTGGAGGTAACTAGGAAAATGTCTTTATAGTTTGCTATGAAATTTTGTTGGTTCACACTCTTGGGCATCCCCTGGGTAAAATCTGAAACCGGCCCCTGTACCCAGAGGGCAAGGAGAAATTAAAGAAAGGGGCAGACCACTTCAGATTGGTAGGTAATGATTCTAATAAGCAAGGAAACTTATGGATGAGGCTTGTCTTGGGCAGCCTCAAGACAGGTAGATCTCTGAACCTGCCCACCAGAATCTTAGAAGTTTCTATAGAGGCCTTAACAGGGTTCACTCCCTGGAGGTTGCATCCCTGTGATGGCTCTGGCTAGAGAATGATGAGCTTCCCAGATGGTGTTAGTGGTAAAGAATCCACCTGCCAATGAAGATAGACATAAGAGACATGGGTTTGATTCCTGGGTTGGGAAGATCCTCTGGAGGAGGGCATGACCACCCACTCCAGTATTCTTGCCTGGAGAATCCCATGGACGGAGGAGCCTGGGGTCCATAGGGTCTCACAGAATCGGACACAACTGAAGTGACTTAGCATTCATGGAATGATGGGCAGAATGTATATTCCCAGGACAGAGGAGGAGGAGAGGAGCCTCAGATTGCCTGTGTCCAGTTCATCCAGTGACAGCCTCTCAATTTCTTCCTTGGTCAGATCTCGGGATGTTTTCAGAGATAGAACCAACACAATGTCCTACAATAGCTAATTATTGATACCACAGCTAGTCCCCTACATACAAATGAACTCCATTCCCAGAGTATACATAAGTTCACTTTGTAAGTCCAACAAAGTTAACCTAGGCAGCCAGCTAGCACAACTGGCTATGTGGAACTGTACTGTGATAGGTTGATAATACTTTTCACACAAATACTAATTTAAAAAACACAAAAAATTAAAGAATTTTAAATCTTAGAGTACCTTGAAAAGTACAGTAGAGTAGTACAGTACAACGCTGGCATACAGGGTCTGGCATCGAGTGAACAGGCAAGAAGAGTTACTGACTGGAGGAGGGAGAGGAGGTGGGAGATGGTGGAGCTGAAGGACTGTCAGCAATAGGAGACAGGGGGCAAGCTGCAGTTTCTCTCATGCCTGACTTCGATGGAACACGTTCCCATCTTTGAAAGTATGTGCCTTGAAGGTTCGTATGTAGCAGACTTACTGTACCATGAACTGAATTGTGTGATAGTGAGCGTTCGTTCATACTTGTTCCTTTTTTTCCGCCTCGGGATGAATTCCCTGTAGACAGAACATACTTCCTTGCCACACTGACTTTGGGGTTGCCCACGTGGCTCACTATGAGCAATAACAGTGTGTAGAAGTGATAGTGTGTGAGGTGTGAGCAAATTTCCTCCAGCTTTCTCATACTTCTGCTATCCACAATGAGAAGAGCATGCCTGAGATGTTCTTTCGTCCCAAATACCAGAAAGAAAGACTTATGAGCAAATCTGAACCCAAACTGCTACATGTAGGAGCCGAGTGCAGTTGAACTGGACAAGTGGGCTTAAACTGACTCAGCAGAGCCACAGATAACGTGAAGGTTTCTGAGTAAGAGGCAAACATTTGCTGTCATAAACCACTGAGATTTCAAGATAGTTATAGCTTCTTTATTTGAGCAAAACCTGACTCATACAAATATTCAATTTTCTAGGTGTGAGGGAGCTCTATTTTTGTTATTTCAACTCTACAAAGCTATTATAATAAACTATTATAATAATATAATAATTATTAAAATAAAGTAGTATTAATCTCTTGTGTTATAAATGAAAAGACAGGCTCTGAAAGATTAAAAAAATTAACTTATGTCATGCAGATAATCTGTGGTTTAATCTGAATTGTGTCTGAATCGAACAGCTTTTTTTTTTTTTTTAATTCTTGCAGTATATTTAAGAAGGGGTCCTTAGTTATTTTCCTGCTGCTGATGCTGCTAAGTCACTTCAGTTGTGGCCTACTCTGTGTGACCCCATAGATGGCAGCCCACCAGGCTCCCCCGTCTTGGTGCCTGTTAAATACACTTCATGTTCTGACAGTCAGAAGTTTTTCTTTATTTGGAAAAGAGATGTTAGCTTTTCAAATTAAATAGCACTTTTTTAGTATGACTATACATAGGAACGGAGAAGGCAATGGCACCCCACTCCAGTACTCTTGCCTGGAAAATCCCATGGACGGAGGAGCCTGGAAAGCTGCAGTCCATGGGGTTGCGAAGAGTTGGACACGACTGAGCGACCTCACTTTCACTTTTCACTTTCATGCATTGGAGAAGGAAATGGCAACCCACTCCAGTGTTATTGCCTGGAGAATCCCAGGGACGGGGGAGCCTGGTGGGCTGCCGTCTATGGGGTCGCACAGAGTCGGACACGACTGAAGCGACTTAGCAGCAGCAGCAGCATACATAGGAAGGTATTTGCAAATGCATAAATTTTGGCTCTTAATGAATTATAGCATTAAAATGTACATTGAAGTTACTTTAAAAGTGCAATGCATGTGAAAGGATAATATGTGGCAACCATATGCAGTAAGTGCAGATGAGATGAGAACGTCATTCTGTTACACTTACATTAACTCTAATCACATTTTGTAGCTGATGCTCTTATGAGGGCTGCCAACTAACATTTTAGGTAAATGAAGAGCTAGGATATATAGCCTCCAGAAAGCAGGCACCTCTCCTGTCAAATAGGTAATTACAGAGGCTATGACTCCATTAGGAAAATGGTGGCCAATCAATGTAAACTCTAAGAGCTCAGATCCTTTGTAATTGATTGAGAGATTCAGTGACTTCAATGCAATTGAGTTTCAAATGTAAGAAGCCAGTATTTGGCCAGATGGCTGACGTGAATTCCAGAGGGAGTGTATGAATTTTAATGAGAGTGACAGCTACACAATTTGAGTCACATGTGCTAATACTGAATGAAATATGCAGATCAATATTGAAACTGCAGCCTGGGGTATCCAAGCTTTCATTTTTTATGTCCTAATACTCATGTTTATTTCTGCAGGTATGCAATTGCTTATCATACAAGTTCTGGAGGAAGTTGTTAATGCAAATCACAATTGATATTTGGGATTATAGCCTACTTCTTATTTCTGCTGAGATTTCTTATTATATAGTTTAGGATAATTTAGAGGTTCTATTTCAGAAGTGTCCAGTTTATGCAAAGAAGAAGCCTCTGGGTTTATTCATTCACTTAACAGTTCCTGCAAGGTTAATGTGAATAAGACGCAGGATATGGAGGTAATCCATAGTTGAATCAGACATGATTATGGATTCTGTCCTAGAAGAGCTTAAAAAATCTAATAAAGGCAGAGAGAGAGATATAAATATCTTTAAAAATCGTTACAATACTAGTTTGCAACTGATGAGTATTGTAGGAGAGGCGGACATAAAGCAGTAGCTCTGTTCAGTAACTGGGTCAACTTATTGTGAGTAATTAAAAAATACGAATAAGGAAGAAACCTTCACTTCTGGTAATAGCATCTGAGGTAATTCTAATCAACATTCTCAACAAAAATAATAAGAATAACTGGACAGTATTCTGTACTTGAGGGTACAAATTGGTTGAAGGATTGTGGAGCCAAGAACTGGGTGAAGACAAATATTCAGAGAGATGAGGGCAGCATTAAGGTTGCTTTACATTTGCAGATTATTGAAGAGATGATCAAAATCAGTCAGTTCAGTCGCTTAGTCATGTCTGACTTTTTGTGACTCCATGGACTGCAGCAGGCCAGGCCTCCCTGTCCATTGCCAGCTCCCAGAATTTACTCAAACTCACATCCATTGAGTCAGTGATGCCATCCAACCATCTCATCCTCTGTCGTCCCTTTCTCCTCCTGCCTTCAATCTTTCCCAGCATCAGGGTCTTTTCCAATGAGCCCGTTCTTCGCATCAGGTGGCAAAAGTATCGGAGTTTCAGCTTCAACATCAGTCCTTCCAATGAACACCCAAGACTGATTTCCTTTAGGATGGACTGGTTGGATCTCCTTGTAGTCCAAGGGACTCTCAAGAGTCTTCTACAACACCACAGTTCAAAAGCATCAGTTTTTTGGCACTCAGCTTTCTTTATAGTCCAACTCTCACATCCATAAATGACCACTGGAAAAACCATAGCTTTGACTAGATGGACATTTGTTGGCAAAGTAATGTCTCTGCTTTTTAATATACTGTCTAGATTGGTCATAACTTTTCTCCCAAGGAGCAAGCATCTTTTAATTTCATGGCTGCAGTCACCATCTGCAGTGATTTTGGAGCCCCCCAAAATAAAGTCTGCCACTGTTTCCATTGTTTCCCTATCTATTTCCTATGAAGTGATGGGACCGGATGCCATGATCTCCGTTTTCTGAATGTTGAGTTTTAAGCCAACTTTTTCACTCTCCTTTTTCATCAGGGGGCTTCCCTAGTGGCTCAGAGGATAAAGCATCTGCCTGCAATGCAGGAGACCTGGGTTCGATCCCTGGGTTGGGAAGATCCCCTGGAGAAGGAACAGGCAACCCACTCCAGTATTCTTGCCTGGAGAATCCCATGGACAGAGGAGCTTGGCGGGCTACAGTCCACAGGGTCGCAAAGAGTCAGACACGACTTCACTTTCACTTTCACTTTCATCAAGAGGCTTTTTAGTTCTTCTTCACTTTCTGCCATAAGGGTGGTGTCATCTGCATATCTGAGGTTATTGATATTTCTCCCAGCAATCTTGATTCCAGCTTGTGCTTCTTCCAGCCCAGCGTTTCTCATGATGTACTCTGCATATAAGTTAAATAAGCAGGGTGATAATATACAGTCTTGATGTACTCCTTTCCCGATTTGGAACCAGTCTGTTGTTCCACGTGCAGTTCTAACTGTTGCTTCCTGACCTGAATACAGATTTCTCAAGAGGCAGACCAGGTGGTCTGGTATTCCCATCTCTTTCAGAATTTTCCAGTTTGTTGTGATCTCACAGTCAAAGGCTTTGATGTAATCAATAAAGCAGAAGTAGATGTTTTCCTGGAACTCTCTTGCTTTTTCGATGATCCAGCGGATATTGGAAACTTGATCTCTGATTCCTCTGCCTTTTTAAATCTAGCTTGAACATCTGGAAGTTCATGGTTCACATACTTTGAAGCCTGGCTTGACAAACTCGCAAGGCTAAGAGGACAGAAGTTGGAGTCTAGGGTCTGTCAGAAAAACCCACTTTGTGCTTTAAGTTTGGACCCTGAAGGGCCACACACTGAGCAGTAAGGAAAACTGGAGAGTTTAGAGTCAGAGTTCAGAAAAGCTCAGTCCTTATAAGGTGAGTAAGGTGATTTGTGATTCCTCAGGGTGCCTGACTTAAGCAACAAAATAAATCCTTTCTGTAAGAAAATAGTATCATTGGAGGCTTAAAATTATTTCTAGGAATGTCCATTACATGATATAAAAAATTTCCTGGAACACTGAGACACAAGCTGATAAAAAAGAGACTATACAGAATTATTAAAGATTTAAAAATAATTTGACTTAGTAGATTCAAGGAAATAATAGGAAAGCTTAAAAATTTTAGCAGTTGGAGATGATTAAAAAAATGAGAAATTCTAAAAGAGAAACAAGGAAAATATTTAAATAAAAAGAGTTAAAAATCTGAGTAGGAGTTTTGCTTTAGAAGGCAATGGCACCCCACTCCAGTACTCTTGCCTGGAAAATCCCATGGGCGGAGGAGCCTGGAAGGCTGCAGTCCATGGGGTCGCCGAGGGTCGGACACGACTAAGCGACTTCACTTGCACTTTTCACTTTCATGCATTGGAGAAGGCAATGGCAACCCACTCCAATGTTCTTGCCTGGAGAATCCCAGGGACTGGGGAGCCTGGTGGGCTGCCGTCTATGGCGTCGCACAGAGTCGGACACAACTGAAGCGACTTAGCAGCAGTAGCAGCAGCAGTTTTGCTTTAATTTATTTCAGCTGTGCCTTTAAGTGTCCTTTTCTCTATATGTAATATTGTTGCTGTTCAGTCATTTCTGACTCTTTGCAACCCCATGGACTGCAGCCACTAGGCTCCTCTGTCCATGGGATTGCCCAGGCAAGAATATTGGAGTGGTTTGCCATTTCCTTCTCCAGGGGATCTTCCTGACTCAAGGACTGAACCTGTGTCTCTTGCATCTCCTACATTGATAGGCGGGTTCTTTACCACTAGCATCACCAAGTATATTGCCTAATAAAAATGTATAAAAGATATACAAAAGCTAAACTGTATGTTTTTTGTCAGATTCTAAAGAATATTTAAATCTGTGAACCTATTATTTTCTCCAAATTTTTGTAGCAATTTAAAGAGATAAGTGATATTATTTCACCACGAAAAGTGAAAGTGAAAGTATTAAAGGTTTTCTGGGCACGGAATGAATTTCTGCAAGCTTTATAAAGGCCATAATTCTCACTTTGCTGCTACTGCTGCCAAGTCGCTTCAGCCGTGTCCGACTCTTGAGACCTCATAGACAGCAGCCCACCAGGCTCCCCTGTCCCTGGGATTCTCCAGGCAAGAGCACTGGAGTAGGTTGCCATTTCCTTCTCCAATGCATGCAAGTAAAAAGTGAAAGTGAAGTTGCTCAGTCATATCCAACTCATAGCGACCCCATCAACTGCAGCCTACGAGGCTCCTCCATCCATGGGATTTTCCAGGCAAGAGTACTGGAGTGGGGTGCCATTGCCTTCTCCATAATGCTCACTTTAGAGGGCAGTAAATTGAGGGTACAAGCTGCTAACCACAGCCTGTTAGCCATTCGTGCTGCTGCCCTAACAGAAAGGAAGGGGGCTCCTCATAGCTGCCCCAGGCAGACTAAGGCTCTACAGAAAGACTGACACTCAGGGACAAGCGGCAGCACCTCTGGTTAGGAGTACATTACTCCATGGTTGGTCCTCGCCCGGTTCCCGATTCCGACTCACCCATCACTTCTCGTCGGCCTCTCAAGGGCTTTCCACCTCCAAGGTTCTCAAATCGCATTGTAATTGCCCTGAGAGTTTTTTTTTTTTTAAATGGCTCCAGAGACTCTAGTTAATTGGTGCAGCCTGGGCAAGGGGAGTTTTACGAGCTCCCCAGGCGCCTCTAATGTGGAGCCAGGTTTGAGCGTCAGCACTCCACCGCAGCAGCGCCAGTCTGCTTGCTCTTTCCTGAACACACCCAGCGTGCTCACTCACCCCCGTGGTCACTCACCTGTGCCTTCTTCATTTCCTTCAGTGTCCCTCTCCCACCTGGAAAACTTCTCATTCTACGACACCCAATCAGAAGAAGCTCTGCCAGAATCAGTCAGGTCTCCCCATTTGGAGATGGCAGATCACCTCATATATCCCTTTAATAGAGCTAACAGAGACCATGTAATTTATGATCCCAACCAACACACTGTTGAATGTAAACGAGAACACTACTAATAATTATGCTGGGTGACAGGTGTCAACTAGCACTACCTCAGGCAAACTGGAACGTCAGACCCTTCTGATTATAGCTCCTACAATATCAATCAGGAATCACAAACTTGTCTTCTTGTCTTCCACTCTTGGTGTGAAAGTCAATAAGGCAGGGACAGCCCTGCCTCATCTCTCTAACCTCAGTACCCAACACACGTTAAATGTTGAGTCGATGTTTCTTTAAGAAGTCCTCTATTTTATAATGATTAAATGCATGAACTGTGTTACCAAAAAAGTGAAAGTTGCTCAGTCGTGTCCGACTCTTTGCGACCCCATGGACTATATAGTTCGTGGAATTCTCCAGGCCAGAATACTGGAGTGGGTAGCCTTTCCCTTCTTTAGGGGATCTTCCCAACCCAGGGATTGAACCCAGGTCGCCCTCATTGCAGGAGGATTCTTTACCAGCTAAGCCAGAAGGGAAACCCAAGAATACTGAAGTGGGTAGCCTACCCCTTCTCCAGCAGATGTTCCCAACTCAGGAATCAAACCGGGGTCTCCTGCATTGCAGGCGGATTCTTTACCAACTGAGCTATCAGGGAAGCCCATATTTCACCATCCAGATGGGAAAATAAGACAGTAAAGAAAAGTTTATGGTCACACAGCTGGGAAATTGCAGAGCCAGGTCCCATAGATCTGCCTGACCTTACTCCAGCTCTCAACTCTTAAGTTAAAGAGTAAAGGGCTAAGTTCCTTTGAGGAGGAATTGTTTCTGGTGGTGGTATCAGTGATGTTGCAATGGTTAAATCTTCTGCTCCAGTTAGTCATTCTTAAGGGTATAGATGATGTTATTTGCAAACCAGAAATAGAGACACAGATATAGAGAACAAACATATGAACACCAAGGAGGCGAGGGGAGGTTGGGGTGAATGGAGGGGAGGTTGGGGTGAATGGAGGGGAGGTTGGGGTGAATTAACAGATTGAAATTGACATATATACACTATTGATACTATGTATAAAATATAGATAACTAATGTGAACCTATGAATAGCTCAGGAAACCCTACTCAGTGCTCAGTGGTGACCTAAATGGGAAGGAAATCTGAAAAAGAGGGGCAAGGTATATATAGCTGATTCATGTTGCTGTACTGTAGAAATTAATGCAACATTGTAAAGGAACTGTAATCCAATAAAATTTTTTAAAAAAGAGATGATGATCCTATTCTATTGCTATTAGGCCTCTTGGTTCTCATTCAAGGGATTTCCATGACAACTGACTGGGGCCTCTAAGCTGACAGCTTCCTGGGTTTATCCACAGTCTCCTCTTTAGAGCCTAAGGGTGTGTCCCTGGGATTGGAGTGGGGAGCACTGGGTCCCAAGTTTTGAAAACTTCCAGTTCTGTTTTACTCCTTTGACTGCAAGGAGAAAACAGCTGTCTTCTCATATTGCTTGGTAGTTCCATGCTGGTGTGCTCAGACGTGGCTGACTCTTGGCGATGCCATGGACTGTAGCCCTCCAGGTTTCTCTGTCCATGGAATTTTCCAGGCAAGGATACTGGAATGGGTTGCCATTTCCGTCTCAATTTCAGGAGCTTGGTTACTTTTTTCTACCACTGGGGCCTTTCTCTCTCAGAAGGTGCACTCCTCCACACACACACACACACACACACGCATGCGTGCGCACACACACACACACACACACACACACACACACACACACACACACACTCTTTAGGCAACTTGCTCTTTCCCTGCTCCACACCAGAGCTTGGAACAGTAGGGGATGTTGGGAGAAACAGACTTGGCCAAGCTGTAGAGACAAAGATTCTCCATGATGCTGGGCAAAAATTTGCCTTACCGATTTTATACCCAAGGCCATCCAAACAATTCTTCCAGAAATTAAGAACTTATTTTGAGATTATTTCCTGGTTTTATTTCTAGATATAAAAGTGGCTGGTATTTTCTGTTCTCAGCCGTCTGGTTTTTAAAAAGATAAGTCTCCCTCACTTAGGCACTCTGCCACACATGGTATAGAATGAGCCTCTGCAGCTGCTGCTGAGTCGCGTCAGTCGTGTCCGACTCTGTGCGACCCCAGAGACGGCAGCCCACCAGGCTCCCCCGTCCCTGGGATTCTCCGGGCAAGAACGCTGGAGTGGGTTGCCATTGCCTTCTCCAATGCATGCAAGTGCAATGTGAAAGTGAAGTCGCTCAGTCGTGTCCGACTCTTTGCGACCCCATGGACTGCAGCCCACCAGGCTCCTCTGTCCATGGGATTTTCCAGGCAAGAGCACTGGAGTGGGGTGCCATTGCCTTCTCCGCAATGAGGTTCTGCTCTAACCTAAAAAAGGCCCATCAACAGCTGTTTGGATTTCCCAAGTGGTCCTAGTAAAGAATCCGCCTGCTAATACAAGAAACTCAAGAGATGCTGGTTCAGTCCTTGGGTTGGGAAGATCCCCTGGAGGAGGAAATGGCAACCCTTTCCAGTGTTCTTTCCTGGAAAATTCCACGGACAGAGGAGCCTGGTTGCAAAGAGTCGGACACAACTGAGTGACTGAGCGTGTGCACGCAGACACACATACACACACACACACACACACACACACACACACGCACACACACCGGCTGTTTGTGTCCTTCAAAGACTTCATATTCAGTAAAACAAAATAAAACCACACTGTCTGGGCTGTGGTAATCAGTGTCCTACTGTGCTAGCCACACATATCCAGTTCTCTCCAGCTGTGCACATCACATTACACAAATGATATTCAAAATGAGACAGAGCATATTCAGGGGCACGGGCGCTGGAATCCCTGTCAGGAGAAGTGATTCAAGGAATTGGGCACGTGTACAGTGGAGAAGTGGAGATAAAACTAGCAGATGGCTCCCTGAGTCGTGATAGGAGGATCTGCCAGGTGGCAGGGAGACTGTAGCTGAATGTGAGTAGTTTTTAGCTCATGTACCAAGAGAGATGTCCAACAAAAGAAATGGACTGCTTTAGGAGCCATCAGTGCGTCAGTAAAGTTGTTTAAACGCTGGGGGTTCAACCATCTGTTATGGAGGTTAGATACAAGGTTTTCTTATGCATACAATATGGGTATAATAATATGTGGACTCGCCTCAGAAGTCAACAGTTATGGTTTCCATGGGAAATATGTTCTGAGTTTTAGTCAGCTAATGTATAACTTTGAGACGATGGCCCTCTTGAAAGTGGGAGTTTCTTATATAAAATGTTATGGTTTCCATGATTCAGAAAAAATGGGAAGAATTATAAGTCAGTGACTATATCACTGACCTTAGATGCTAGATCACTGACCGAGGAAAGAAATCTAAGGTTGCGTTGGTATTCAGGAGTTTTCAGGCATTATAAAACTTGAGGCTCAGAAGAGAGCATTAGGGCTTTATTTATTTCCTTCAGTGTCTTTATTTTTTAACTCTCTTGATAAATTGTATAGCTGCCACGATGCAAGGTGGAGTCTGTAAGAAGTCCCTTTGCAGTTGAATCAATAAGTGGTGTGGCACTCACCAGTTTAACCCAGAATTTGATCAAGAATCTGTGCTCTGAGTGTTGTGTGTGGCAACAGAGATAGATGTGTTGAGGCACTGCTTTCTCAAAACTGGTATTGAGCTAATACAGCTTTCACTTATCAGGGGGGAAGTCTTTTAATAATAGAAACGTGGGAGAGCTCCAAGCACTCTGCTCCCTGCTTCTCTGACCCATTTGGTACTGGGAGTTAGAGAGGCTTGGTTTTCTAATCAGTTTTATCTCAATAATCCTGACTTCAGAAGCAGCAGTAACAGAGCTAACTGGGCAGAAAAAAATTCCCTTGAGAACCATTTCAATTTGTAAACCCTTGGTAAGCAGTTTAGCACGAGGATCTTCAACCCTGGAGGAATCATATCAAGGTTTAATAACCCTAAGCCACAAAAGAGACTTTTAGATCTGCAAGATTTTATTTGAAGGCAAAAGTGAAGACAGTAGGGGGAAAAGTAGACTTCTGGTTTCAACATAGAACAAAAGCCATTGATGGTTTTATTTTTAAACTTAATCACAGCTTAAAAGAATAATAATTCACCTTACGTTTTAGATTTTTTTCCCCACTTTGTGCCTGAAGACCTGAGCTCCTTCCCATCTTAATCATATGCCTCCGAGTAGGTGGATTTGCACAATGGAAGAATAATTCCCTTTTTCCAGGAAAGGAAAAAAAGTTAGATATGGAAATGTGAGTTTCTTTGACTCTATTACCCAATGCCTGTACTTCTCCTGATTGAAAGATCCATATTTTACATTTGTAATGTGCAAAACACAAAGGTTTCACATCAAAGTTTCTGGTGGTTTAAAATATTTCTTGAGTCTGATCACGAGGGTTTTCTCCCCCTTTGAAATTTCCACCATTTACAATCTAGCTCCAAATATTACAACTCTGGAATGGCTGCTTTTATACTCAGGTTTTAGATATGTCCTTTTCTACTTGTATATGCATTACGCATTACAAGTAATTCAGAATGTTGGTGAAGTTTCCCTCTTAAAATGATTCCCTGGGAGTAAGGTATAAGTGAAGGGAGAGTGGAGGATGGGTGAGAGGGTGAGCTGGGTGACGGATAATTCCAAGGAAAAAGATTGGAGTTTTAAAAAATAAATATTAATTCTGTATTGTTAAACTTCTTCTTGACCATAGGCATTTTACCCAAGCCTCTGGCTGTGTCATCGTCTTACTTGCCAGCAAGTCTGTCAGCTAGGATCCTACCTTTTATAAACAATTTATAGAAGTAACCATTTCCTTGGTGATGGTTTTTCAGACCCCAGGAGTGATTAGATTCAGGGTATTTTTTTTTGTTTAAGTCACGTTTATATAAATGAGGCAAGTCAAAGTGACAGGAATATATGGAGAGCAAAATGAAAAACGATCCTGTTTTAAGCACTGGATGGTCCTTTACAAAGAAAGTTTCTCTTACGTGAGTGAATTTAATCTTACGTGAGTGAATTTACAGCTGGCCTCAAAAAGGCTAGTCAGTTCCATCTAATCACTTTAATGATTTCAAAACGTTTCCTACTTTCTAGGTTTCCAAATAATTCCTGGTTTAAGTTGAATAGTTCTGGGACTACTCTTCAGTTCTTACGATATGTCAGCCAATATGCTAAGCACTTTTGTATAAATGATATCATTTAATCCTCATCATAAGAGGATTAAATCATAAGAGGATCACTATTTAATCACATGTGGTGGGTTCTATTCTTATTTTGATTTTATAGATGGAGAAGTCGCTGAGGCTTGGAGAGGTTAAGTTGCTTACAATCATAGGGAAAATGTTTATTCAGCTGGTATATTGAGGAGCCAGGCTGGAAGGCCAGGCAGTCTAACTTCGGGGGATGTATATTTAGTCACTCTGCTCTCTTGCCTTGTGATCAGTTATTTCATTCATAGAGAATGGGAAGGTTAAAGTATATATATCTTGATATATGTATATAGTATATGTACATACATATGCATTTATAACTAGTTTTTTTTTTTCATGATATGTACTGTCAAATTTGATGACTTCTTATGGGCATAGTTTTTCCTCTCTAGTAGTAGGCTATGTGTACATTTTAATGAAACCAGACAGATAAATGCTGTCTAGATCTCCCTTCTGGCGAGTGTACTTTATAAGCTTAGTTCAGGGTCAAAAGGAGGTATTGTTTTTTTGTCTTTTTATGCCCTCCATGTTTCTCCAGGGGCTGTGTCAGCTTGCTCCTATCGGGGCAGAGACTAAGAGGAAGACTGCGCTGACAGCTTTTAACAAGGTAACAAACAAAAACAACTGTTGATTTTGAGACCACTTGTGAGGTGGAACTAGGATAAGATTGTACTTTTGGCAGATGTTTTCATGTTCACGTGTGCACGGGCATATATATTTTTCACAGAGCAAACATTCTGAATGCTTCTTGGGTTTCCATGTACATTCGAGTAGTGTGGAGCATGCTCTGGGGCTTGCCTGCTGGCTCAGTGGTAAAGCATCCACCTGCAGCTGCAGGAGACGCAGGTTCTCTCACTGGGTCAGGAAGATCCGCTGGAGAATGAAATGGCGATCTGCTCTGGCACTCTTGCCTGGGAAGTCCTGTGGACAGAGGAGCCCGGCAGGCTACAGTCCATACAGAAGCAAGTTGGACACAACTTAGTGGCTAAACCACCAAAACGTGCTATATGCCTTTGTTTCAGAAGTTCATTAATAAATATGCAATATCTTTATTATCTGGAATTCTCTTGAACGATATAAACAGAAACAGCAAAAAAAAAAAAAAAAAAAGATCATTTACCTTTCCAGGCTTCTAAGTATTTCCTTTCAGAGGATTTTGTCTCCCTAATGTGATCCCAGTTTTCCCATCCTTCATCTCTTACAATTTTGATTCTCTTTCTTTTGAATTCCTCTTTTAATTTAATACCTACTCCCTCCCTTTCCCATACATTTGTACTGCTCTTGAAGCCTTTTCTCCCTTTTCTCCCACTTGGTAACTCTTCTTGATTCTTTAAGACTCAACTTGGGCAATCTAGAAACGCTTCTACCATCTTGCTCCCATCAGCTTTGACCAGTCTAATCTGAGTAAATGACCTTCTCTGGGCTCCAGAGTATATCGGACAGAGAATAGCTTCTCTGCCATAAGGATTCACGTGACGCTTGGGTTCTCTGTTCACAGGTCTTATTCCCTTTCAGGACATTCGGCATCTTGAGGGCAGCACTCTAAATGGTTTTCTTGTCTCCACAGTTCCAGTGTGCTGGAGAGGGTCCATTGATGGGTGTCGATGGAAGACTATTCAAGTGACGTTTAAAGACACAACTCTCATGTCCTCTCAGTCTCTTTTCGTCAGAAGTCCTTTCTTTCCTGACCTTCTGTGGCAGGTACAAACTGCACCATTTCCTGGGGAATTAATCGCATTGCTTTGGGACTCTCCCTTACATGTGTGTGTGTGCATGCTAAGTCGCTTCAGTTGTGTCTGACTCTGTGCGACCCTATGAACTGTAGCCCACCAGGCTTCTCTGTCCATGGGATTCTCCAGGCAAAAATACTGGAATAGGTTGCAATGCCCTCCTCCAGGGAATCTTCCTGATCCAGAGATCGAACCCATGTCTCTTACGTCTCCTGTGTTCTCAGGTGGGTTCTTTACCGTTAGTACCACCACTGCTACTTAAATCCTATAGTGTTATTGAATGTTTTCTCCATGTTCTCAACTGTATTTTGAACTCCTTGGGAGTAAGAGGAAGATTTTATTATTTGGGGTATAAGCTAAGTACCCCCAATACTGCCTTGTACATATTACCTTCTTGATAATATTACTTCATGAATTGTTATAGCACTTCAAAAAGCAACAAACATGAGATCCTTCAAAAGCACATCTTTCAGGGCAATTGCCTTTTCACTCTCCATTTCCTCAAACAGTGGGTACATTGTGTGATTACAGAGACTTCAGACAAGTCCTTTTATTTCTCAAAGGACTCACAGGAAGCTCACAGTACAAATAGATTTTAGTTGCTTTTTTCTTATAGAAAGGTAAAACCCGGTGACCACGGATATCTTCTTCATTTTTGAGCTTTACTTTCCTTATCTGTAAGCTTGGTGTAATAGATAACATACTTTCCTGCTAGAAGTTGTGATGAAGGGTAAATGGAATAATGTGTGCAAAGCATGTGATGGTGCCTGAAACATAGGGACTCATCAGTGACTGCTATGATGAGCATTCACTACGGGCAAGGCCATTTAGAGGAGTTCCATGGGAAAACTCTTATTCAGTCGGTTTATCCATTCTCTTTACAAATAATAAGAAAGACTCCTGCAGTGCTTCAGAAATTTAAGTACTGTCCTCTACACACTGTGCATATATCAACTCATTTAAACTTTTAAACAGTCCTATTAAGTACATTCATTCCATTATTATCTACATTTGAGAGATGAAGTCACTAAATCACAAGAAATGGTCCAGTCACACAGCTAATAATAAGTGGCAGAGCTGGAATTTGAGCCCAAAGACTCCGCCTGCAGTGCAGGAGACTCCAGTTTGATTACTGGGTGGGGAAGATCCCCTGGAGAAGGGATAGGCTACCCACTCCATATTCTTGGGCTTCCCTTGTGGCTCAGCTGGTAAAGAGTCCACCTGCAATGCGGGAGACCTGGGTTTGATCCCTGGGTTGGGAATATCCCCTAGAGAAGGGAAAGGCTACCCACTCCAGTATTCTGGCCTGGAGAATTCCACGGACTGTATAGTCCATGGAGTCCCAGAGTAGGACACGGCTAAGCGACTTTGACTTTCACGTTTTACTTTCTTTGGTAACACAGTCCATGCATTTAATCATTATAAAATAGAGGGCTTCAATTATCATTGTCTGATAATTCTCTGTCCAGTAACAAGTAAATTATCACTGTATTTGAGGTTATATAAGTTTGAATTTTAAAAAGCAATCTTAAAGTCCCTTTAATTGAAGAAGTATATGCAAATCCATTTCTTCCAGTCTCTCTCACTGTGAAAAACAAAATCTAGAAGCATATTGTACAAGATTCAGAATTTTCATATTTTTCATTAGTCATTTGCAAGTTTCCAAGAAGGAAGGGATACATTTTCAGTGTGTCTTCTACAGAGAGTTTCATAAGGAAAATAAGTACTTGATTTAATTTTTACTGTTTCCAATTTTAAATTTTTAATGGTATTTAAAATTTAATGTTAAAAATTTTCAAGTGTTGCTTTAAAAAATGAAGTATAATGTATAATATTATTATGTTACAGGTGTACAGTAGAGTGATTCACAATTTTTAAAGGTTATATTCCATTTAGAATTATTATAAAATATTGGTTATATTCCTTGTGTTGTACTGTATATCCTTGTGACTTATTTTATACCTTATGGTTTGTACCTTGTAATCCCTTGCCCTGCATATTGCCTGTCCTTTCCTTCTCCCCACTGGTAACTACTAGTTTGTTCTCTGTATCTGTGCATCTGCTTCTTTTTTGTTATATTCATTAGTTTGTTAATTCTGCATGTGATACCATACAATGTTTGTCTTTCTCTGTCTGAGTTCTTTTTCTTAGCATAATGCTCTCACAGTCTATTCATGTTGCTGCAAATGGCAAAATTTCATTATTTTTTGTTATGGCTGAGTAGTATTACATTGTGTAATGGAATACCACTTCTTTGTTCATTCATCTGTTGATAGACATAAAAGTGTAGTTTTAATATGATGTCTTCAAATGGTGGTGATATTGGGTGGAGAACAGGCTTAGCATAGGGAACATGTTTATTAATCAATTACTATTTTAATAATCATAAGATGAATAGCATTGAGTTCTCCACTGGAGTAAAAAAGTTAACTTATTAATAAAGATAAACAGATAAAATGCAATGGAAAAAAAAATAGAGGACTTCTTAGAGAAACATCGACCCAACAGTTAATGTGTGTTGGGTACTGAGGTTAGAGAGACGAGGAAGGGCTGTCCCTCCCTTAATGACTTTCACACCAAGAGTGGAAGACAAGAAGACAAGTTTGTGATTCCTGATTGACATCGTAGGAGCTATAACCAGAAGGGTCTGACGTTCCAGTTTGCCTGGGGTAGTCCTAGTTGACACCTGTCACCCAGCATAATTATTAGTAGTGTTCTCATTTACATTCAACAGTGTGTTGGTTGGAATCATAAATTACATGGTCTTTGTTAGCTCTATTATATGAAGCGATCTGCCATCTCCAATGGAGAAGGCAATGGCACCCCACTCCAGTACTCTTGCCTGGAAAATCCCATGGACAGGGGAGCCTGGTAGGCTGCAGTCCATGGGGTTGCTAAGAGTCAGATATGACTGAGCGACTTCACTTTCACTTTTCACTTTCATGCATTGGAGAAGGAAATGGCAACCCACTCCAGTGTTATTGCCTGGAGAATCCCAGGGACGGGGGAGCCACGTGGACTGCCATCTCTGGGGTCGCACAGAGTCGGACACAACTGAAGTGACTTAGCAGCTTAGCAGCAGCCATCTCCAAATGGGGAGACCTGACTGTTTCTGGCAGAGCTTCTTCTGATTGAGTGTCGTAGAATGAGAAGTTTTCCAGGTGGGAGTGGGACACTGAAGGAAACGAAGAAGGCACAGGTGAGTGAGCACAGATGAGTGAGCATGCTGGGTGTGTTCAGGAAAGAGCAAGCCAACCGGCGCTGCCGCAGTGGAGTGCTGACGCTCAAACGTGGCTGCACATTAGAGGCGCCTGGGGAGCTCATAAAACTCCCCTTGCCCAGGCTGCACCAATTAACTAGAGTCTCTGGAGCCATTTCTCAGGGCAATTACAATGCGATTTGAGAACCTTGGAGGTGGAAAGCCCTTGAGAGGCCGACGAGAAGTGATGGGTGAGTCGGAATCGGGAACCGGGCGAGGACCAACCATGGAGTAATGTACTCCTAACCAGAGGTGCTGCCGCTTGTCCCTGAGTGTCAGTCTTTCTGTAGAGCCTTAGTCTGCCTGGGGCAGCCCTTTCCTTTCTGTTAGCAGCATGCATGGCTAACAGGCTGTACCCTCGATTTACCGCCCTCTAAAGTGAGCATTCTGGCCTTTATACAGCTTGCAGAAATTCACTCCGTGCCCAGAAAACCTTTTAGCAATACTAAGGGTGCCAAGGATGATTAGACATGTGAGGCAGACTGTGCTTTTATATCATAAGGGTGGGCATAAAAACCCGTCAGAACAATTCTTTCTGTGAAAACAAAATCCCTAAAGTACATTATGTATAAAACAACATTCTCTGTAGATTCCTGGGAAGAAATCGAAGGTTAATTAGCTTGTCCTGTCTCTTGCTTATTTACCAGTCTAGCTAATTGTTTAGAAGGTAGAACCTGCTAATTATCAAGACTGATGTGATTCAGAAGGTGAAATTACCAGGGTTAATAATAATGGCCACATTTTCTATCACGGAAGGACCGTCTGCTCTGGGGCCACTTTAAGGGTACTATCCAGCTCCCTTGCAGCGAATTTATTAACACCTTGCCCTTCATGATGGCAACTGGACTAAGAAGGAGATAAATCCACTCTACTGAATAAGTAGGTTTTACTTAGCTAGGGGAAAGGGACCCCTGCACAGGCTCTGTGTATCGGCCTCCTCTTCTTTAGCTCTCGGCTGGTTCTTCCCCCCTTTTTCTATGTGCCATGTGTCCTCCATTGCCACTTGGAGCCTGCCTCCCCCACTTCTGGACAGTTCTTCGGATATTTGGGACCCCAAACTTTCCAGCCTAAGTAGTACTGAGTCTGCTGCCAGGGCCCACATGGGCCTCATTCCTAGAATTTTCTCTTGAGGGAGGAACAACCAAGCTGTTGGTGGGCACACCAGTGGGCTTGAAATATGGTCTTAGGTGGCTGTTTGGGAGGGCAGGGAGTGGAGGTGGAATTTGGATGTGAGGATTGGAATGTCCACATGCATGCAAGTTGCCTCGCAGTGTAGGACAGAGCCAGGGTGGGAGTAAAGGAGGAAGAGTTGGCTTTCCCCATATGCCATGGCCCAGCACAGAACTCCTAGGGGTCTGAGAATTATGAATTTGAATCTAGCCTTCCAGGTCATTATTATGGTGCTTTTGTTTAGGTAAGAGGAGTGTGTGCCTGAATGAGTTTGCTAAGTCACTTCAGTCATGTCCGACCCTTTGTGACCCTATGGACTGTAGCCTGCCAGACTCCTCTGTCCTTGGGATTCTCCAGGCAAGAATACTGGAGTGGGTTACCACTTTCTCCTCCAGGGGATCTTCCCGACCCAGGGATTGAACCCATGTCTCATGTCTCCTGAATTAGCAGATGGATTCTCTATCTCTAATGCCACCTGGGAAGCCCAGATAAGAAGATAGAAAATATTTAAATTTTGTTAACTGTTTTATAGATTTTAAATATTTAAGTATATGGATTTCCATTTGGGCTCTTGCTCTGGGCCTTTAAAAACTTAAGGATGTCACCTGAAGCCTGGAGCTGGATCACATCAATGATACGTAAAGAAACATGGAGGGTTGGGTGTCAGATTGTATACCGTTTCTTTGAATGGGTTTTATCATTCCCATTTTCAAAATGTAGGAACCTTTGTTTGGAAGATTAGCAACTTGCCTCACATCCTATAACAAATAACAGGATTTATTTGTTAGTCCTCAACAAAGACTCAGCTTCTTGAGGTCAAGCTTTTTTTCTAACCCTCATCCCCCCACCCCAATCAGAGTGGGAGATATCTTTTGAGTGAAATTGTCCTGAGATGTTAAGTTTAACTCTTTCAAATTGACTTTTGTTTTCTTTGTCTCCTGTCAACCCCTACCCAGCTGTCTCCCTTCCTCTTCCTCTACTTCCCTTGCCTTTTGAGTAAATCACCCTAATTATTAACATTGTAAATGAAGTTCTAAGTAAGCTATTTAAGTTTATTCCTATTAGATGGGACAACAGATTAGAAATCCAGTGCCACCTGGGTTGGGAACGTGTTAGATTCCCATGCTAATGCCTCATGCATGTTTTATGCCTTAGATTAGCAGCTAATGTGGTCATTGATCATCTCATGTCATATGAACTACAAACCTACTGCTCTGAGCTAATTCTTTCAAACTTGTTTCCAAATCAGTATTCAAAGTCCAGACAAAGATTTCTGGTTGACAAACAAGGTCATATTTGCTTTGGGTAGGGGTCAAAAACATTTTTCTAACTATTTATGCTCTTTGTAGATAATAAACAGGGTGTAATATATCATTGGAGCAAGTTAGGTTTGAGAAATTGCCAAAGGAAAAATATATCCTAAAATGTAGTCCTAGAAATCATTTTTGTACCCTATATAGTTTCTTTCTATGCTATGTAGAAGTAAAAAATATGTTAAAAGTTATCATTTGAAAGCCTATTCAATTTGTACTTAAATTAGCTAAGGATTTACCCCATTAAGTTGGAAATTGAGGACATTTTTATTTCAAGTTATATGGCTCTGCCATTACTGAGGTCTAGTTCAAATTCTGGTTTGTTCACTTAGCAACTGGGTGACCTTATGGAAAATCCTTATCATCTCTGTGTCTGTTTCTTTATTGAAAACATGAGACTTGTGAAAGCACTTATCTCACTGGGTGATTATAGGCTTGACCAAGGCATTGCATGGAAAGCTTTTATTAACACGTCTGGCACTTAGTAGATACTCATATAACATTTGTGATTACTTGATTCCTCTTCCATGTAGAAAGTCATCTTGGCTAAAATATATGATGAATGAAAATTTCACTGATGAAGTGGGGCAGTAGTTGTTTGCCTTTTCTTTTTTCTGAGCAGGTGTAGAAACCAGCCATATCTCAGTAATATGCATTGGAAAACTGGTAATGGGTTAATATGGAATTATGTTTATGCTTCAAGAAGGACCTTTCTATCTCTTTGGAATCTGAGCTGGACCTCCAGCTTATTCAGGGGTAGAAGAAGGAATAGAGGACCTCAACCAAACCCAGGCAATGGGGGAACCTTCTCAACACTGAGCAGGACCACCACCCCTTCAGCCTAGAGAGAGGGCAAGTTCAAATTGTGATTTACACAGTTGGTCATGGAGGGTATAGGTCATTACTTGGCTATGACCACTAGGGGGAGAAGCTAAAAGTTGATTGATGTCAACTCCTCTCCTTAATACCTTTCTACCTCCCTGTCTCTCTGTGCATACATCTCTGTAAACCTTGAAGTTAATGCAGCCCTGTGGAAAATGGGCAGGGGTAGCAGGCTGTTTTTTTTCTTGTTGTTGTTTGTTTCTGGGGAATTTCTCCAGGAGCACCCATGGGTGCCAGGGCTGCTCTGGTGCTGGCAGAGAGCAGGCAAGGCAATCTGAGCCCTGGGTTGGGCTTGCAGCTGTCTCTCTTGCAGCTACATCACAAGAGCCTGGGGAGCATTAGGCAGCTGTATGAGGCTCTGGATGATTCTCTGGCTGCAATAACCTCATGCATTTGAGATGGAAGAATAGAAGTTTTGGCGATTAGGGAAGATTTGATTCAACAGTAACATCCCTGAAATATAGTGGAACCAGCCACCACTAGTGACAGTGGGGCATGGTCTGCATGAGACAATTCTTTCTGAAAGTGTTTGCTGGGCAAAGTTCTCTGTATAATCTTTTTTTTTTTTTTTTTCTGCTTGGTGGTTGAGGGAGGGGATAGGGATGGAGCCATGTCACCAAATCAACAAAACTATTGCAGAATTCACTTATTTAGATTTGTTCTTTCCCTTTGTAGAGCCTCTGCCATGTGCTTTAAATTATAAGGAATTGTTTCAGAGACAATTATTGGATAGTTTCTTTGCAGGAAACCTGAGCTTTTCTTGATCCATTTGATTTCTATATTTGGAAAGAGTGACTTAAAACATATGAATGTGTATATATATATATATATGAGTTAGGCTTTTCTAAGTAGAGACCAGATGTATAATTTCATAATTCTTTGAGAACAACTTTCTTTAGATATGTTATCCTCCCCATTGCATGTATAATTAGGATCTTTGTTAACAAATCAAAACAGTGTTCACATTTAGAAATGCTATCCAAGCTCTTAGCACAATGCTGAGAACATGATATGTATTTAGCTCATTGATGAATGAACTAGGTTGGATTCAGTAAAGAAAAATGCAAGGTATTAAACATGATAAAGAAGAAATATTCAGAGACTCAAGATGGTAATGGGCTTTCCAGGTCACAGAGTTGAAGAATATTAGACTGCAAAAATAAATCAGAATAAAACTGTGATTGTAATTGTTATGAAAAGTATGGAGGCTAGAAATTGCCTCTTGTATTAAAAGATAGACTAACAGACAGTGACTGCAGCCATGAAATTAAAAGATGCTTGTTTCTTGAAAGGAAAGCTATGACAAACCTAGACAGCAAATTAAAAAGCAGAGACATCACTTTGCCAACAAAAATCTGTATAGTCAAAACTATGATTTTGCCAGTAGTCATGTACAGATATGAGAGATGGACCATAAAGAAGGCTGAGAGCCAAAGGATTGATGCTTTCAAATTTTAATACTGGAGAAGAATCTTGAGAGTCCCTTGGACAGCAAGGAGATCAAACTAATCAATCCTGAAGGAAAGAAACCCTGAATATTCACTGGGAGGACTGATGCTGAAGCTGAAGCTCCAATACTTTGGCCACCTGATAGGAAGAGCCAACTCATTGGAAAAGACCTTGATGCTGGGAAAGAATGAAGGCAGGAGGAGAAGAGGGTGACAGAGGATGAGATGGTTGGGTAACATCACTGACTCAATAGACAGGAGTTTGAGCAAATTCTGGAAGATGGTGAAATAAAGAGAAGCCTGGCGAGTGGCAGTCCATGGGGTTGCAAAGAGTCAGAGACGACTGAGCAACTGAACAACAAAAACAGTAGCAGTCTGGTGGATGTCCTAGATTACAGACTCTGAAGACAGACTGCTGGTTATAGATCCTGAGAATGCTCTTTCCATCTATGGGATCCTAGGCAAGTGGCTTAGCTGCTTCTTCTGTAAGATAGCCATAGTAATAATATCTGCTTTAGAAGATTCTTGGGTGCCAGGGTCCAGCCCCAGTGGATCTAGGGTGATTCGAAGGGGAGACGGATAGGCGAGGAAAACTTATTTATTTAGAGATATAAGATTAGATTAGAAAGAAATAGTATAGTAGGAAATTTAGGCAGAGAAAAAGATGCTGAATAACTTGGTTTACAGTGAAAACCAATAAAACCTCGAGACAAGAGGTTTGCACCATCTATGTTAGGCCACCGGCGCCCACTTGAATATCGAAGGGTGCCCCGCCTTAGGCTCCCTTTCTCGTGGGTCTTAGCAGCCAGGGCAAGTAAGTAGACGTGGTGAGCCTCCCCGCTCCAGATGGGAATTCAGCCGAAAAAGGGGAGAAAAGAACAACATGGGGAAGCCCAGCATCAGTGCAAGACTCCAAAAACTTTATTTTTCAAAATCAGCTTATATACCCCAAGTTGTACATAAAGAAACAGTGGAATATGCAGAGTTATGCAGGGGCAGCAGTCCTGACCCTCATTGAGACAAACAAGGCTTTCTTTTTGCATACCCTACCGTATACAAAAGGTCTCAGGTGGTTTACATTATCTTCTGGCCAAGAGGCCTGTTAACATTTTTATGGTTCTCTTCCTGGATAATTGTCCAGAAAACTCCTTTTCCCTAGAAGTGTTTTTTCTTTACTCTGCATCATCCTCAAGGTACTTAATAAAGTTACATTCCTGTAGAACAAAGGTGCAGTGGGTTATAACAAAGAAAGTACTTAACTCAAAGATCTAATGTTACTAATACCAGGTCTACTATCTGTTTTACTATATACCAACTATATCTAAAAATAAAAGATATGAAAATTTGGCAGCAAGTATTGGCTCGACAAATGAAACCTTTAATCAGTCCTATTCTAATGATTTTGACTCCTCAGAAGCCCCTACATTCCTAGGATGTTTTAAGCTTCCTGTGCCTCCCGCAGTCGGGAGACCTCAAACAATCACATGCGCAGCTGTATGAGTCCTGCAGGCAGGCTAGAAAGCCATCAGAGGGGTTTTTGGATTGAAACACCCTTTCAAATGCAGAAGACTAAAGCCTTGAGATGAATTTTTCCAGAGTGTGTCAGAAGAGTGGAAAAGCAGAGTACAAAGGCCGGCAGACTTTGGTTTTTGAGGGCACGTGCTCAGGAAATACCAGGGGGAAAACCTGAGATCTGACTCGCCTTGCCCATCAGATCTCTGCTACATGACCTTGTCACGGTGGCTCCTCACGCTGGCTCCCAGCAGTTGGGTGTATTAAGAAGTCACATAAAAGGGACTGGGTCATAGTAAATAGTTACTAACCAGGGCCATTATTATATCCATTCTTTGAGAGCATGATAAACCTTTCAATAAAGTTGTCTTGATGAGACTTGTATATTCTTCTGGGCTGGTTCTTCAAATTTCTGACTTGAAATCTGATTTCTTTACTGATGCCAGAGTCCGAGTATAGGCTGGGCTGATAGACTCTATAGTGGCATAATAGGGTGTTGGGTATCCGATAGATAGATCTCTGAATCCTGTACGGGCACTGCTGCACTTTCTCTTTTCCCTTTTGATGCTGCTCCTCTCTGGAGTGACTTCCCGGGGTTCAGCTGCTGCCTTAGGGGCACAGCCAGGTTGGCCCCTCTTCCTCCCTTTCTACCATGCTTGAAAATGATAAAGGTAGTATGCTTATGAAATCTGAGGCTAACACTGCTCTGAGAGGAAAAGCTAATGTCCTGGATAACCAAACAAGTATTCAGAGGTTACAGCTTATCTGAAAGGTAATATTTGCTGAAGATAAATACATAGTCTATCATTTATATTAAGACTAAAACAATAAATTATCCAAGCTTGAGCTTGAGAAGAATGACTCAGTAATCCAGATAATTTTCTTGATTTCAAGGTCAGGGTGAGACAGAAATATGCCTTGGTACCTGATATGTTGCATACTACAGTTGACTGTTGGCATCCATTAAAGAGTTGGCCTGGACGTCTCATGTCCCAAATCTAAATGACAATCACTGATGTAGGAAGACTAATCAGCCAGCCAGGCTGAAGCATTATGGAAGTAGCTTACTACGGAACACTTGTCTTGAAGTGCGTGTGTTGTGATTTGAGCCACCCATTTTATCTTCATTATCTAATTTAATTGAAGTATCCTATAAAATACATGTCATATCCTCGTTAGAGTATGTGTGTCATGGAACTTCTGGTTTGCCTTAAAAAATTCAGAAGAATCAACATTCCATCAGAAATGCTCAGTCCTCTGGTCCACCATTCACGACAAGGAAGGGCAGAGTCCCAGGACAATCTCAAGTTCAGCTCATACCTCTACTATTGCTCTTCAGTTTTGATGCCCCCACTTAAATGGTTGTTGGCAAACAGTTGTAGTGATGGAAGAGCAATCAGTGTTTTCTGAAGACTATGTCATATGAAAAAAGTTGAAGGAACTTAGAAGTATTTCACTTAGAAATAAAGGATGTTTGGAGGAAATGTGACTGCCTTCTTCATAAACATGAATGTCTTTTATGGATAGAGGCATATGGCTTATATTGTGCTCTTCCAAATAATTAAGCCAGGACAAAGAGGTGTATCAGTTACACAGATTCAGTATAAGGAAGGACTTCTTAAACTGGAGATGTCCAAAATACTATGGGCTGCCTAGAGA
Organism: Oryx dammah; assembly: GCF_014754425.2. Taxonomy (NCBI): domain Eukaryota; kingdom Metazoa; phylum Chordata; class Mammalia; order Artiodactyla; family Bovidae; genus Oryx; species Oryx dammah. The sequence goes on from NW_024070185.1 coordinate 17,658,353, forward strand.
GAAAATGAGCGTCCCTTCTTCAGAATTGCTTAAGCAGTTACTGAGAGGCTGTGCCCAACCACAGAGATGGAAAGGCTGCCAAGTGTAATGGATAAACACAGGAAACCTGCCACCAGAGGGTCTGAATGCTCTTCCTGGCTCTGTCTGCCCCTTACTAGCTGGGAGATGATGGGAAAGTTACTCTCTCTTTCTTAGTAAAGTGAAAGTTGCTCAATCGTGTCTGACTCTTTGCAACACCATGGACTATACAGTCCATGGAACTCTCCAGGCCAGAATACTGGAGTAGGTAGCCACTCCCTTCTCCAGGGACTCTTCCCAACCCAGGGATTGAACCCAGGTCTCCCTCATTGTAGGAGGATTCTTTACCAGCTGAGCCACCAGGGAAGCCCAACAATCCTGGAGTGGGTAGCCTATCCCTTCTCCAGCAGATCTTCCTGACCCAGAAATTGAACTGGGGTCTTCTGCATTATGGGCAGATTCTATACCAGCTGAGCTACCAGGGAAGCCCTCTTTCTCAGTACCCACCTTGTAAATCCTTATAGATGTTCATGGATGTAAAGTGACATTTATTAATGACATAGACAGTATTTCTTATGATTATTTTCTAAAATGCTGTAGAGAGATTTCTGTAAAGAGCAAAAGGTTCACTAGAGCTCTTTCCCACTCTAAGACAACTACGTATAATAATATGGTCAGACTCTTAATTTTATGGATGCACCACTGAGTCTATAAAATACCATCTATCCTTAGACAGGGTCAATATGACATATTTTACTTCATCACTATAAGTACAACCTGAGTACAAATGGAGACATACAAATAAAATAAAAGAGATGGGCGTGTATTTTATAAGGCTGGTACACTGATAGCTGTCGGAAGAGACTGGCTTAAATGTTAACTTTGTTAATTTCGTTTGCTCATTCCACCTATGAGTTATAGTGTACATAAGTAGCAGAAGGTGTTTTATGTTAATTCTTGTGGGTGGTTTTTTAAATTTCATGTGAGTAAACCAGGCATATTGTTAACAATATAATTTGGGCTAAATTGAGCTCTTAGTAAATTGTGAATGGTTTATCATTATTCACTGGAATGCATTTACTCTGCTAATGCAATATTGCAGCTTTTTAATTATATGTTAATAGTTTAACAGCCAAAGTTAAGTGCTATTAATAAAATGGTATAACTAAAAGATCCCATTTGTAGTGTTCTATGGTTTTCTTCAGTGTTTTATTAGAAACGTTGAAAAATGAGGTGTGACAACAAGAATGCAAACAAAAGCAATTGTTACACTCAATGTAAATGATGGAAAATTTGGGTTGTGTGCTCTCAGCTAAAGCAAAGCAAGATGTAACACAGTGTCTGGTCCATTGCTCTACAATGGCTGAATGAATGGTGGTTGATCAAGAAACAATTCTATTGACAGTTTCATTCCCTTAAATTAGAATTCTTGTTCAAGCTGTGTCTCTACAGGTAAAACGAAGCAGAGAATTGATATTTGTTTGGTAAATTAAGCAAGAAGAAAAAGAATGCAAACAACACATTCCCTCTCTTCATTTTCTCCTGGAATGAAAGATATGTGTCCAACAGTTAGATGTGTTCTACTATTTTTCCATTTTATCTGTGAAGAAGAGAATGGTGTGATCACCATATGTAATGGAGGAGTGTGGCAGTTTTCAATTTTTTTTCTGTCATAAGCTGGTTGTTCTTGAGTAATAAGTATATCCATGTTAAATAAATATCTGGGATAAATCTAGAATCCTGTACATAAGAATATAGTAATTACAGAGAGGAGATAGGACTTCATGAAAATAAATTACAAACATCATGGGATTTGCTCAATTCAACTCAGTGTAGTAGAGGATACAGTTAAAACTCCAGGAAGATGAACATTCTTCTTATTGCCCTGGTACCCAGAGGAAGGGCCATGAGTCCTGCTCTCTCAGCACTAATCAGTGCAGCTGGGAATACTGAGTGCTATAGTAGAATTGCAGCTTATGAAAGATGGAGACGAATGGCGATGATTGAGCAGAATGGAGAGAAAACCCAAACTGTGTCAAATGAGTTGTTATGGGGAAAACATAATAATGGGGAGACAGTCAGGGGGACAGTGATAACTGTGCTCAAATATTTTAAGGGCTATAATGAAGAAGATGGAATAGATTCATTTGGTATCAAGGGCAGCCGGTAATGCACATGTGTGAAAACCATAAAAGAGATTATAATAAGAAAATGCATTAATAGTATATTGTGATGTGCTACTTTTCTAGTGCTGATTCCATTATTTAGTGTTCTTTTATCAAAACCTTTTCAAAATTTGAAAAGGATGCTATGGAAGGTTTTCAATCCTAAATTGAATGATTGACAAGATTATCTTGTGATTGGGGAGTTTGCAAGTTAAATAATCAAATTTTTATCACTCTGCCATAATCTTGATATGAAAGTGAAAGTTGCTCAGTCGTGTCTGACTCTTTGTGAATCCATGGACTATACAGTCAATGGAATTCTCAAGGCCAGAATACTGGAGTGGGTAGTCTTTCCCTTCTCCAGGGGTCTTCCCAACCCAGGGATCGAACCCAGGTCTCCCACACTGCAGGCAGATTCTTTACCAGCTGAGCCACAAGGGAAGCCCAAGAATCCTGGAGTGGGTAGCCTATCCCTTCTCCAGCAGATCTTCCCAACCCAGGAATCAAACCGGGGTCTCCATTGCAGGTGGATTCTTTACCAGTTGAGCTATCAGGGACTATAATAGTTGTTAAATAGTTTGAATTTCCTAAGTGAAAAATTCTATAAATATAGAGATTATTTTTTCATAAGGAGTTCAATGAAAGATAAACAGAGCTATAACTAATGTTGTTTTCCTCTTTTCAACATGGTAAATTATAAAAATTATGAACTATTTTTAAGTAGCAATAGGTTTTAACTAAAATATGTGAGGGTAATATTAATATTATGAAAGTAAAAATGCATTTACTAATTAAAATTCAAAGGAGCTGTTTTCATGGGATTTTCTGTCCTTTTCCACCACACATTTCTCAGGAGAGGTCACATGATCTCTGATATTGTTGTTGTTCAGTTGCCCAGTCTTGTCTGACTCTTTGCAGCCCCACGGATTGCTTGCAGCATGCCAGGCCTCCCTGACCCTCACAATCTTCCAAAGTTTGCCCAAGTTCATGTCCATTGCATCGGTGATGCCATCCAGCTGTCTCATCCTCTGATGCCCTCTTCTCTTTCTGCCCTCAATCTTTTCCCAGCATCAGGGACTTTTCCAGTGAGTCAGCTATTCCCATCAAATGACCAAAATACTGGAGTTTCAGCTTCAGCATCAGTCCTTGCAATGAGTATTCAGGGTTGATTTCCAGCTAGTATTCAAGGTTTATTTCCCTTAAGATTGACTGGTTTGATTTCCTTGCTATCTAAGGCACTCTCAGGAGTCTTCTTCAGCACCACAGTTTGAAGGCATCAATTCTTCAGTACTCTGCCTTCTTTATATCACTGATATAAACACTACCTAAAATAGTGAACTTTGTGCACAGTAAAATTTGCATTGATTTATATAATTTTGGAGATAAAAAGGGAGATAAGTAGAGGATAATGAAACTCATTTAAACATTTTCATAAAATAATTACAATTTATATATATATAAATGCACATATATATGTGGCTTCCCAGGTGTCTCAGTGGTTAAGAATCAGCCTACAATGCAGGAGACATGGGTTTGATCCCTGGGTCAGGAAGACTCCCTGGAGAAGGAAATGGCAACCCACTCCAGTATTCTTGCCTGGAGAATCTAATGGACAAATGCACCTGGCAAACTACATTCCATGGGTTTGCAGAGTTGAACACGACTTGGCAACTAAGCACTAACATATATATGTTTAAACAACTATATATATATATATATACACACACACATGTATATGATGTTTAGCAACCAAGCAACATATGTATGTATATGCAACATATATATATATATATATATATATATGTAAAATGGTGTGAATATCATCATTGGATAGTGAATATGAAAAATCAGTCAGATAACAGCAGTTGGTATCAATTTCTACCATATAAACTAGTAATATAATATAATACTGTTCTTGTGGTTGTTATTGGGCTTTTCTCTGGAATTGCTTCCGTTCTTGCATCCGTGTTTATATAAAAGAGGTTTTAGCATGAAGTACATTTTAATATCATATAAGGCTTGTATGGAAAATATTTTTTCAGTGAGAGTTTGAGTTGAATTCTCTTTCATCTTCACACCATTGACCTGAGAGACTAAGGATTTACTTAAAATTGTTGTAGTAAACAGAAAGCTTTCAGTCTTCATTGGCCGTTTATTGGAGATACTCTGCCTCTCTTGGGTTTCCCTGGTGGCTTGGATGGTAAAGAATCCACCTGCAATGTGGGAGACCTGGGTTCAATCCACGGGTTGGGAAGACCCCCTGGAGAAGGGAAAGGCTACCCACTCCAGCATCCTTGCCTAGAGAATCCCATGGACAGAGGAGCCTGGTGGGCTGTAGTCATGGGGTCGGAAAGAGTCAGACATGACTGAGGGACTTTCACTTTCACTTTCTTTCTTTCACAGCCTCTCTTATGTAGCCTAGCGTTTGTTTCTCAGCTTTCCTAATTTATCAGAGAGTTTGCATTACCTACTGGACATTTATATTAAGATGAAAATTTTAGCTATGGACAAGTCCAAAGAAAATGTAGGTTTTAACAACTTTCTGATACGGGGTATATATAGTCATGACCTCAGGAAGCTACTGTCTAGACTATGATTATATAGCAAGTAAAACCATGGAAATAAGCAGATCCCTATGTAACTTTTTATTTTTAATTTTTTAAAGAAATTCATAGCCATGTATTTGTATCTTTTTATAATTTTTATTTGTGTGTTTATGTTTTGGCTGCGCTGGGTCTTCGAGGCGGTGCAAGCTTTTCTCCAGTTGCATCGAGCCAGGATCACTCCCTAGTTGAGATGCGTGGACTTATTGTGCTGGCTTCTCTTATTGCTGAGCACAAGGTGCTCAGGCTTCAGCAGTGGTGGTTCTCAGGCTCTGGAGCTCAAGCTCAATAGTTGTGGTGCATGGGCTTAGTTGTTCTGTAGCATGTGGGATATTCCCGGACAGGGATTGAACCCATGTCCCCTGCACTGGCAGGCAGATTCTTGACCACTGAGCCAACAGGGAACCCCAGGACAATGTATTTATTACCTTGAGCAAGGTTTCCACATAACATTAATCATAGCTCTTGCCTTTGTTGTTGTTCTAGAATAGTGTTATCAAAGTTTTAAAAGAAAGATTATTGGATAATAACATTAAATTAACATAATTTAAATAACTGTAAATTTCATAGTAGTTATCTGTATATTACATGCATCATATAGCTATGTTTAGAAATTATTTAATTTTAGACATTCATACATATTTTAAAATATCTCAGTTGAGAAAAAAATCCAAAGACATAAAGAGGCATCTGAAAAGAGAATTGTTACCATTTATTAAGAAAATTATAATGTAAATGTAAAGTTAACTGTGTTAGAGATAAATTTAATTAAAAATAGGAAACTTACTCGCTTGTATTCATGCAATATTGAGACTTGGCAATTTGATTTTCATGGCATTTTATTTTTTCTGATTTTGTGTATTTTTCTTTATTTTTAATCAGAAAAATGTTTTATTTTTTTCTCTTTTCAGTCAATCTTGTTAGAGGCTTACCAATTTAAAAAAAATCTTTAAAATATTTATCTTTTAATTTTGTTGATTATCTCTATTGTACTGATATTTCCTATTCATTTCCTTTTGCCCTTCTTCTTCTTTCTTGTGCTTTCTTTAGGTATGATATATTCTTAGATTATGTTTTAGACTCTCTTGTTTCCTACTATACAGACTTTAAAGCTATATGTTTTCCTTTGAACACTACTTCAGCTGCATTGTCCTGAATATTGATCTGTTCCATCTTCATTATTATTCAATTCAAAATATTTTCTAATTTCTATTGTTATTTATTCTTTGACCCATTGTATAGAGAAATATTGTCTAAGTTTTAAGGAATTAGGGTTTTATAGTTGTCTTGTTGTTAGTTTAGCTAATTTCACTGTGATCAGAGAATATATTAAGTAATTAACTCTTCGAGCATTGTGGAGGCTTTCTATAAGGCTTCTTTGTGGTTGATATGGTAAATATTCCACGGGAACTTGAATGGGATGTGAATTCTACTGTTGTTTTGTGCTAAGTCTTCTCTCTGTTTCTGTATGACATTTGGGTACATGTGTTAATTGTGTGATTTTTGAAACAATTTCACTGAGGTATAATTGACATATGACAATGTAAAGTATACATATTTAAGGTGTACAATTTCATAAATTTTGATATATTTATAAATTCATGAAACCATTGCCAGAGCTCTTTTTTCTACTTGCCTTCTTTTCTCCCTTCCTCCTCTTGTTCCCAGGTAGTCACCTGTCTGCTTCTTTTACTACAGATTATTTTCATTTTCTAGAATTTTACAGAAATGAAGTTATATAGTATATACTCATTTTTGTCCACCTTCTTTCAGTTAGTAAAATAATTTACTGTTCATTCATTTTGCCTCGTGTATCAATAGTTAATTTTTTTATTGCTGAGTAGTACTACATTGTTTTCTGAATGTTGAGCTTTAGGCCAACTTTTTCACTCTCCACTTTCACTTTCATCAAGAGGCTTTTTAGTTCCTCTTCACTTTCTGCCATAAGGGTGGTGTCATCTGCATATCTGAGGTTATTGATATTTCTCCTGGCAATCTTGATTCCAGCTTGTGCTTCTTCCAGTCCAGCATTTCTCATGATGTACTCTGCATATAAGTTAAATAAGCAGGGTGACAATAGACAGCCTTGACGTACTCCTTTTCGTATTTGGAACCGGTCTGTTGTTCCATGTCCAGTTCTAACTGTTGCTTCCTGACCTGCATACAGATTTCTCAAGAGGCAGGTCAGGTGGTCTGGTATTCCCATCTCTTTCAGAATTGTCCATAGTTTATTGTGATCCACACAGTCATGGGAAATAGATGGGGAAACAGTGGAAACAGTGTCAGACTTTATTTTTTTGGGCTCCAAAATCACTGCAGGTGGTGATTGCAGCCATGAAATTAAAAGACACTTACTCCTTGGAAGAAAAGTTATGACCAATCTAGATAGTATATTCAAAAGCAGAGATATTACTTTGCCGACTAAGGTCTGTCTAGTCAAGGCTATGGTTTTTCCTGTGGTCATGTATGGATGTGAGAGTTGGACTGTGAAGAAGGCTGAGCGCTGAAGAATTGATGCTTTTGAACTGTGGTGTTGGAGAAGACTCTTGAGAGTCCGTTGGACTGCAAGGAGATCCAACCAGTCCATTCTGAAGGAGATCAACCCTGGGATTTCTTTGGAAGGAATGATGCTAAAGCTGAAACTCCAGTACTTTGGCCAGCTCATGAGAAGAGTTGACTCATTGGAAAAGACCCTGATGCTGGGAGGGATTGGGGGCAGGAGGAGAAGGGGACGACCGAAGATGAGATGGCTGGATGGCATCACTGACTTGATGAACGTGAGTCTGAGTGAACTCCGGGAGATGGTGATGGACAGGGAGGTCTGGTGTGCTGTGATTCATGGAGTCACAAAGAGTTGGACACGACTGAGTGACTGAACTGAACTGAACTCAGTACTACATTGAATAATTGTACCCAATGTGTTTATCTGTTCACCTGTCTTTTGGATGTTTTATTTATTTCTCTTAATACCTGTTGGGAGAAATGTTTTAAGGTCTGCTAATATGATTTGGATTTGTTTATTTTTTATACTTTGTGAATTAAAAATATTTAAAACTCTATTGTTGGGTGCATACATATCTAGGACTATGCTATTTTTCTCATGATTGACCCACATATCCTTTAAAAAATACTTTAAAATCTTTAATAATGTTTCTTGCCTTCAGATACACCTTGTTTAACATTGGTGTTGTTATGTTAGCTTTATTTTGGTTAATGTTTTCATGGCACATCTTTTTCTGTACTTTTACTCTCAACCTTTCTGTGTCCTATTATTTAAGTGTGCCTCTATTATGGAGGCTATTTTCTAAATCCAATATGACAATAATAGTTTTATTTTAAGTATATGATCTTTTGTGTTTAATATCATTATCAGTATAGTTTTGAAGTAGGTACCTTCGGTCAGTTCAGTTCAGTTCAGTTGCTCAGTCGTGTCCAACTCTTTGCGATCCCATGAATTGCAGCACGCCAGGCCTCCCTGTCCATCACCAACTCCCAGAGTTCACCCAAACTCAACATCCATCGAGTCAGTGATGCCATCCAGCCATCTCATCCTCGGTCGTCCCCTTCACCTCCTGCCCCTAATCCCTCCCAGCATCAGAGTCTTTTCCAATGAGTCAACTCTTCTCATGAGCTGGCCAAAGTGCTGGAGTTTCAGCTGTAGCATCATTCCTTCCAAAGAAATCCCAGGGCTGATCTCTTTCAGAATGGACTGGTTGGATCTCCTTGCAGTTCAAGGGACTCTCAAGAGTCTTCTCCAACACCACAGTTCAAAAGCATCAATTCTTCGGTGCTCAGCTCCAGTTGAGCTATTTCAAATCCTGAAAGATGATGCTGTGAAAGTGCTGCACTCAATATGCCAGCAAATTTGGAAAACTCAGCAGTGGCCACAGGGCTGGAAAAGGTCAGTTTTCATTCCAATCCCAAAGAAAGGCAGTTACCTTAGAGATTACTAAAAGTAGTTTTGACTTGTTACTGTCCGGTGCAGGGCTTCCCGGGTGGTGCTAGTGGTAAAGAATCTGCCTGCCAATGCAGGAGACTTAAGAGACATGGGTTTGATCCCTGGGTTGGGAAGATCCCCTGGAGGAGGGCATGGCAACCCACTCTAATATTCTTGCCTGGAGAATCCCATGGACAGAGGACCTTTTGGGCTACAGTTCATGGGGTCACAAAGACTGGGATAGCTCTGAAGTGTCCTAGTATGCATGCATGCAGAGTCCAATGTATATTATTTCTTTCCAATGCCCTGATAATAGTGGAAACTTACCACCCTCTAGTTCCATTTGCCCTCTATTTTTTAAATGTGTTTAATGACATTACTAGTATAGTTAGTTTTTAAATGTGTTTTAATTTCACCTATCTTTTAATTTTAAACATTGGTACTATTATTTTGTGTTGAACATTAATTTATATATGAATACATATTTAGCTTTTTCATCATCTTAATTGGTTTTACTTCCATGTTTCCGTTTGGTATTATTTTTATTCTACCTCAAAAACTCCTTTTAGTAAATCTTATATGTCAAGTCTACCAGTGATGAATTCTCTCAGTATTTTTCTTTGATAATGTATTTGTTTCAATATAAATTTTGAAAGGTTAATTTGCTAGGCATAGAATTCTAGTTTGACAGTAATTTCCTTTTTACATTGTAGAGATGTTGATTTTGCTGTTTTTTGGATTATACTATTTCCTTTGATAAGTTGGTTGCCAGATTTATTGTTATTCCTTTCAAGATAACAAAGGTCTGATGTCATAAAAATTTTCTGTTTGTTCTGGGTTTTAGTAGTTTGACTCTGATATGCCCAGATGCACTTTAAAAAATTCTGCTTAAGCTGTACTGTTTCTTGAGTTTGTGTGTTGGAGTTTTTTTTTTTTTTAATCAATTTTGGAAAATTCTGGGCCATTATTTGTTCATATAATCACTTTATTTCTATGTTCTCTCTCTCCTCTCCTTCTAGGACTCCAGTGATATCATTTATATTTTCTGAAATTTTCTTTCTTTTCTGTGTAAGCTTCAGTTACACATTTTCTATTAATTTTTCAGTTCATACCTCTTGTCTATTTCTCTCAGTATGCTATTAGACACATTCCTTGAATTCTTAATTTCAGTTATTATATTTTTCAGTTCTAGAGTGCTTGCTTGGGTATTTTAAAAAATTAATTCTCTTTTGAAATCCTTTTTCCTTTAATTTATTCTACGTATCTTTTTTTTTTTTTTTTTACTGTTTTGAACAAATTTCTATGTGGATTATCTGTGGGTTGGCTTCTGATCTTTGTTTATACTTCCTTTTTGTTACTGATTGTATATTCCTGTCTTTCACATCCTTTGTAACGTTTTGACTATGTATTGGATACTGTAGAATCTGTAGAGATACCAGATGATGCTGTTTCTCAGAGACGGTTTGTCTTTTCTTTTGCCAGGCAGGAGAGTAGGGAGGGAGATAGCCAGCACTTCAATCTAATCAGATACTGAACTATGTTGAAAAAGAAATTTCTGTTCTGCTTCTCAGGGATTTTCAACTTAGTTCTTTAATCTCGAGTTATGTGTAGTTTCACAATTTGACAAGTTTAAAGGGGAGACGGGAAGTGTGTTTGAGACACCCGAAATCTCCAATCTTGTCATTCCAGGCCTGTGCAGTCACCAAATTGCTAGGGTTTCTTGGTCCTTCTGCAGTGGCTGTGGTCAGGGCACACTATGGATTTCAAACCCCTAGGCCATGCCTAGGATTGGTAAATGGACCCAAGAAGAGGCAGCTTCAGAACTTCAGTTCACCTCTGAAGGCTTAGAATTTATCTCTTCAATCTCAAAAGTTTTGGTCTTAGAGATGTTATTTTCCCTATTCTTTCTTGTTTTTACATTTTGTGGTGTAATACCATAATTCTTGCCCTTTACCTGCCTTTTCTAGTTGTCCTCATTGGAGTAAATTACTTCATCATATTAAAAGCAGAAATTTGTATCCCTTTTTATTCCAAAATAAAAATATAGGGATGCATGTACCCCACTGTACCAAATATGCAAAATTATAAAGTTGAGTCCAGATTTTTGCTTATGTCTTGCTGAAGCTAGACATAAGCAAAATAATAATGCGTTACTTTTAGCATTATTCTTTTTACCGTTTTCCTTTCATGCTCTTTTTCTGATTATCCTATAAAATTCTAATTTCAGGACTTAAGTATATATACATATGTGTATACATATGCCAGAGATTCCCGTTGTTTGTCTTTATAGATATACTAGATTTCTTCTGCCTTACATCCTTTCCCATGTTTATTCTTTCAGGATCCTCTAAAGGAACCAGTTGATTGCTTGCATAAATTCATTACAACCAAAGAGTTCATGACTTATAAACTGTTATGTTAAAATGGCATTTCTATTGTTTTCTCACATAACAGTAGAAACAATGGGTGAGGTATACGGGAAAGTGTATTCCCTCTAGCCATTCATGTATTGTAAACATTAGAAAGTTTAACTTCTTTTATTCATTGACCTATTTATTCATCCAGCAAGTATTTCTTAGACTGCTACTATTTACAAGTCATTTTGATTCCTGGGTAGCTCAAACAGTAAAGAATCTGCCAGCAAGGTGGGAAACCTGGGTTTCATCCCTAGGTTGGGAAGATCCCCTGGCGTAGGGCATGACAGCCCACTCCAGTATTCTTGTCTGGACAATCCCAGACAGAGGAGCCTAGCAGGCTACAGTCCATGGAGTCACAAAGAATCGGACACAACTGAGCGACTAGCACATACACATACACAGAAAGTATAGAGATGAGTAAGACCGATCTCTTTTCTTAAGAATATTATAGTCTAATAAAAGAGATACAATAAATAATAAATACACAACTAATAATAGTATATAAGGTATAATGGGATAAGCACCAGAGGAGAAAGAAAATAAAATAGTGTGGGTGCATAGAGAAAGAGATCTTCTGTCAGTCAGTCATACTAGAGTTTCAAAGTAGCTTCTCAGTGGGTTTTAATAAGACGGTTGAGATTTCTAATGCAGATATGTATGGAGGTTTGGAAGGGAATTTCAGACAGAGAGAACATCATGAAAAAACATGGGAAATGTGAGAAGTATAGGGAGAAGTACTGTCTCAGGGTCTTGCTTGCTTTAGGGAAAGAGAGGAAAATCAGTGACCTTTAAATGGCTTTTTCTAGCATATTGAAGATTGAATCCTTGTTATCTGTACTAATTAGCTTACTGTAGACTGCTGTTGAATATCAACAGGCCCTGTGCTACGAACTGAAGATATTGTACATCAGAAGCTGACATTTCTAAGCTCATTGCATAGTGAGATTCTATTAAGGTATTTTATTTACTACAAAGAGAAGAGAGAAAAGTGCTAATAGAAGTGTGAACAAAGTTTTATTTCACCAAAGAGGCCATCTTGCCCAGGGGTTTTTCTCTTATTTCTAAACACAGAAATCATCGTTAATTTTTTTCAGTGTTATACAAGTATTTATAGCATCTGTCTTATTTTATCAATGCTTCCAGCCAAACTTAACCCTTTAGATGAATATATTCGTTTTGTATGTCTCAACTTTTATCACTTTATGCATTATTTATTTACCCTATCCCTTGACCGTTTATTCCTTCCCACCCTCTTTTCCTTTCTTCCACTAATATTTTCTGGGTGAACCTGAGGACAGATACTGTAATGGAGACTGAGGGCATGGTTATGTATGAGCCATGGTCCCAGGTTTCTGGTGACATGGTCCCAGACCAAGCTGATGGGTGCTGTGAACTCTCAGAGCAGTGAATATCCAAGGACAAACATTTATTTTCCCCAAGCATCAGAAGCCTGATTTCAGAGCGTGTGTAGCATATATATAGTTTCGCTGAATTTGGGCCTCTGGAAGGGCTTCCTAGAGTATCAGTTAACCCCTCTTTCCATCTTTAGATCTGCTTATTCCAGTAACTGCCAACAACAAGGAAAATGTTAATGAACAAAACGCTCAAACCTCTTATCCGAGTCCAAGGCTTATCCCAAAGGACAACCATCTCTCATCTGAATTTCTTTTCTCCTCACATTCACTTACAACCCTGATATAATGAAACGCCAGGCTGTTTCACTGAAGCTTTATTTTTAATGGCTGCAAATGAAACAATTTAAATATCTATCATAGACAAATATAAGAACAAATTGTGATATATTCAGACAATGGAGTACTACTTAACAATGCAAAGAACAGATAGTATGTACACACAACATGATGAATAATTCTTAAAATAATAATGCTGAGCAAAAGAGGCTACATAAGTAAGAAAATATACTGTATGACCTCATTTACACAAAACTCTAGACAACACAAGCTTGTGACAGAGACCAGATCGGTGGATACCAGGGAAGGAGGTACGTGGGGAGGGTCAGGAGGGAAAGATTACAAAGGTGTACAATACAAGAAGACCTTGGGGAGGGTTATGTATATGGATTTTAGGTGTGGTGATGTTTTCACTAATGTATACCTATGTCAAAACTTATCAAATTATATACTTTAAATATGTGCGGTTTATTGAATGTCAGCTATTTCTCACTAAAAGTTACTCTTCTGTTAAGACAAACACAGACTCCTATTTAATTATTTCTTTAAATAGACTTAGTGACATGATGAGAGTGACCAGGGCTTTTTCATTCAATATCTCTGCCAGTGACTGGTCCAAGGTGGATTTTCAGAAGATACACGATAGATGACTATAGAAGGGGTTAAGATATACTGCAGTTGAATGATGTACTATTTTGGCCGTGCTTTGGTTCACACATTAAAATGCTGATCAGGCTGTAGTGTTAGCCGTTAACTATATTATTTCCCTTGTCATGAAGCCAACTGTAGTATAAATGTCCTTGAAGAATGTTTTTATCTTTAAAAGCAACTAAAATAAGCCCAAACTCAGCTACCAATTTTAATAGTAATTTATGTTAGAAATGAAAGCCATGAAAGGTTAGTAAACATCAAGAGACAGTGAAACATTTTGCTTGTAATATTTAGAGATATGTTAGCTGCTAACAGCATCCCATGGTGTGTAATCCCATCTGGATAGGTGAATTAGTGTCATGATGAAATGACTAACTTCTGCTTTGCCAAATGTTTATGACACAAATGATGTCCATCACAACAGTGGGGAGACTTACTTCACTTTCCTCTGTCTACAATGTTAGTCTCAGAATGGTGTCATGAATGGACACTCAGTAAAGAGTTTCTGTGCAGCCCTTTCAATTGCTCCCCCTGTCATCATTTTTAAATTCTGAGTTTTTTTTTAAGGCTTAGAGGTTGTTAGTTATTTAGGCATCCCTGTACAAAAATTTCAACTCTGAGCCATTGGAGAAATTGTGAGGGAGTTAAACCTGGAGTCTGTCTTGGAAACTGATCTATGATTTTCTTCCCCATAGTCTCAACAGCAACACTGTCCTGCCTTAAAATGGTTAAAACATACTTTACGACGATCCCATCAACCATCTTCTCTATAAATGCAAACACAGAGGCCGAATTACCTTAGAAGTCACAGCCCTTCATTTTTTTCACCCTGTTTTATATTCTCCATCCTGATTCATTTTATCCTGACTCCCTCTGCCTGCCAGCTTCCCTCGCCTTAAAATAGTTGTTTGAGCAGCTGCGAATGTGCTCGATGACAATTGCTTTTGTGATTTACTCGAAATTCTGGCAATTTTTAGGCCTGGAAAAAAAAAGCCTAAGATCTCTGGGGATATCACTGTTCAAGATACTATTTAATCTTCCTGTAGTATCCTTTCTCAGCCCTTTACTGGTGCAGTGCATTGCCATGGGAGTTGTGGAAAACACCCTCTACTGTTTTCTTTCTTCTGACAGGTAGTATTTTGAAGCCCCGTTCTTTTATTTCTTTTATTTCATTTCTTTTATTTCATTTGTAAGCTAAGTCACTTCAGTCATGTCCAACTGTTTGAGACCCTTTAGACTGTAGACTGCCAGGCTCCTCTGTCCCTGGGATTCTTCAGGCAAGAATAATGGAAGGGGTTGCCATTTCTTCCTCCAGGGGATCTTCCCAACCCAGGGATCGAACCTGTATCTCTTATGTCTCCTGCATTGGCAGGCATGTTCTTTACCACTAGCACCCCCAATAATGTCTCAAATTTTTCTTTGGCTCTGTTCACCAAAAATAACTGATACTCCTCAGCTTGCAGGGTATAATCTGTCCCCTTACATTTTGTTCTAAGGTCCATGAGGATCAAAAAAAGAAACAAGTGGTCACTGTTACTCGCCCATCTTTGACTGACAGCTGGAAACTGAGAAAATGAGGCAGAAATAGTCGGTTCTGTATCTAAAAATTCTAAATTCATCATAAACAGAGACCTCTAATTCACAGAGTTTGCCAAAGTAATCTTATAATATCTTGACAAGAAATAATTGCATTGTCTAACTTTCAGAAGTTGTCACTTTTCCATGGGCAAATGAGTGAAGAAAAAAGGTTTTCGTAATTTGGTGAAAAGTCCAGATAAACATGGCTCCCCTTGTGGCCCAGCAGTGAAGAATCCACCTGCGATGCAGGAGACGCAGGTTTGATCTCTGGGTCAGGAAGATCCTCTGGGAAAGGAAGTGCCTACCCACTCCAGTATTCCTACCTGGGAAATGACATGGACAGAGGACCTTGCAGGCTGTAGTTGATAGGGTTGCAAAGAGTCAGACATGACTTTGAGTCTAAACAACAGCTATGACCACAAGTATACAAGGATCAAAACAACTCATATGTGTGTTTTCCCATTTGAATAATAATAATTCCTTCTATTTTTCAAATTGTTTATGTAAGTTTCTTATGAGTTATTAGGGTTTTGCAAATCTTTTAGAATATTTCTGTTCACTGTTATAAAAACATTTTACACTGGGTATCATTGTCTTAAAAAAAAAAACTGGAAGAAATAATAATTTGTCCTAACAGCTTACATATTTCATTTTATTACCACAAACAAAACAAAACCTACTGAGCTTATACTTTGATGATTCTCATTTTACAGATGAAAAAATGAGAAAAAATGAATCTTAGAAAATTTGTAAAGTTTTCCCAAGGATCCATGTCCAATAGCTGAATATAGTACCAAGGCCTGTATCCATCCATTTTAGCTACAATGCCCCAGTGATACACTGAATTTCCTCTAGGATTCTGCAGAAAGAGGAATTAGTGGGTTCCCTTGCTATTTTCCCCTGGAAGAGGAAATGGCAACACACTCCAATATTCTTGCCTGGAAAATCCCATAAACAGAGGAGCCTGGCTAGGTATAGTCCCTAGGGTTGCGAAGAGTCAGACAGGACTAAGTACATAGGCTCTCCGTTTTGGATGCTTGCCATGAAGCAAGCCATGAAATCCTTGTCATTGTTCAATCTCTCAGTCATGTCTGACTCTTTGCACCCCATGGACTGCAGCACACCAGGCTTCCCTGTCCTTTACCATCTTCTGGAGTTTGCTCAAACTCATGTCCATTGAGTCAGTGATGTCACCCAACCATCTCATCCTCTATCATCCCCTTTTCTTCCTGCCTTCAATCTTTCCTAGCATCAGGGTCTTTTCCAGTGAAAATTGTGAGTTTAAGTATGGGATTGAAGTGTGAGAGGTGTGGTGAACTATTATTGCATAACTATGAACAAGAGTAACTTGGACATCTTGGGAAAAATCTTATTCAGCCTCGTGTTTAAAGATAACGATTCGTTAGGCCTTAGGGTTCAGAGGGTGAGGGGCAGTTTAAAATTTTCCCCAGGTGATTCTCATGCTCACTCAACTTTGGGAGACATCAGATTTGATGTGTTCTGAAGCGGGAGACAGAGGATGAGGTGGTTTGATGATACCACCAAATCAATGAACATGAGTTTGAGCAAACCCTGGGAGATAGTGAATGACAGGGAAGCCTGATGTGCTGCAGTCCATGGGGTCGCAATGAGTTGGGCTCGACTGAGAAACTGAATGACAACGGGACCACTTAACCTTCCGATTTTGTTTGTGTGACTTTAAGGATTCTAGGATTTCATCTCATCTCCCTAATCTAGACCCTCACTATTATTTCCTAATCTCAGAAAAGCATTCCTTTGTTATATGGCAATTTCTCTTGTTCTAATATAGAAATTATTGCAATGGTCATACTTTAAACTAGGTCTCCCACATTGTAGGCAGATTCTTTACCATCTGAGCCACAGGAAAAGCCCAAGAATACTGGAGTGGGTAGCCTATCCCTTCTCCAGCAGATCTTCCCAACCCAGGAATCAAACTGGGGTCTCCTGTATTTGTAGGCAGGTTCTATACCAACTGAGCTATCAGGGAAGCCCCCTAGCCTGATCAATCATGTATCATTTGGAGAGACAATGTGCTATCTGAAGGCCAACACTAGAAGTGAAAGCTTTTCTTTCCCCACCACAAGATGACCTTATTTTATTCATCCTTTTATATACAGTACCTCTCATACAATCTGAAGAACAGATTTTCAGTATTGTTTTTCTATGCAGTTGGCACATTTTAAACCTAGAGGAGCCTGGTAGGCTGCAGTCCATGGGGTTGCTAAGAGTTGGACATGACTGAGCGACTTCACTTTCACTTTTCACTTTCATGCATTGGAGAAGGAAATGGCAACCCACTCCAGTGTTCTTGCCTGGAGACTCCCAGGGACGGGGGAGCCTGGTGGGCTGCCGTCTATGGGGTCGCACAGAGTCGGCCACGACTGAAGCGACTTAGCAGCAGCAGCAAACCTACTGTCATCAACGTTCATTCAACCATCTTTTTTTTCTTTTTTGACAGCTATCTGTATCTTGTATCTAGCACCAGGCAACATGCTACGTGTTGAGGATAACTTGGTGAGCAAAGTAGGTTCAGCTCTTGCTCTGACACTGTGCATTATCCAGTGAAGCTAACAGACCAAAAAAATAATCTAGAAATATAGGCTTACAAATAGTTAATTTCACTGTCAAGTGTTGGACTTGTGTAAGAGAGTGCTAGCCTCAGAGAAATCCTCCAAACCTCCACTCTCCCAGAGGAGCCTGGTGAGGAGAGAAACCCCTAAACATTGGATCAAGCCAAGGGGCCCTGCAGAACCTCCTGCCCATGAGCAGATCCCAGGCGAGCCCCAGGTTTGTTGGCAAAATTTTGACTCACTGTGCACCAATGCCAAACAGAATTATGGAGCCTGTCATGGTAGAAAGCTGTGTTCTTCAGGCAAAGGGGGAGCACAGTAGGCTAGCACCTCAAAAGCTGTGTCTAAAACCACCTCCCCAAAAGAAATGCAGGAAGGCAAAGTGGCCATCTCAGGAGGCCTTACAAATAGCTGAGGAAAGAAGAGAAGCGAAAGGCAAAGGAGAAACAGAAATACATACCCAACTGAATGCAGAGTTCCGGAGACTAGCAAGGAGAGAGAAGAAAGGCTTTGTAAGTGAACAATGGAAAGAAATAGAGGAAAATAGTAGAATGGGAAAGACTAGAGATCTCTCCAAGAAAATTGGAGATATCAAGGGAACATTTCATGCAAGAATGGGCACAAAAAAGACAGAAACCATAAGGATCTAACAGAAGCAGAAGATATTAAGAAGTGGTGGCAAGAATACACAGAAGACTATACAAAGAGGTCTTCATGACCTGGATAACCACAGTGGTGTGGTCATTTACCTAGAGGAAGACATCCTGGAGTGTGAAGTCAAAGTGGGCCTTAGGAAGCGTTACAAGGAACAAAGCTAGTGGAGGTGATGGAATTCTAGCTGAGCTATTTAAAATCATAAAATGTAATGCTTTTAAAATGCTACACTCAGTAAAGTGCTGCTCAGTATCACAAGTTGGAAAACTCAGTAGTGGCTACAGGACTGGAAAAGGGAAGTGATAAAGAATGTTCAAACTACTATACAATCGCAGTTATTTCACACACTAGCAAGGTTATATTCAAAATCATTCAAGCTAAGCTTCCACAGTGCGTGAACCAAGAACTTCCAGATGTACCAAATGGGTTTCAAAGAGGCAGAGGACCCAGAGATCAAATTTCAAACATTTGTTGGATCATGAAAAAAACATGGGGATTCCAGAAAAGCATTTGCTTCTGTTTCATTGACTATGCTAAATCCTTTGACTGTTTGGATCACAAGAAACTTGGAAACTTCTTAAAGAGATGGGAATACCATGCCACCTTACCTGTCTCCTGAGAAATATATATGCAGGACAAGAAGCAACCCTTAGAATCTGACATGGAAAAATGAACTGGTTCCAAATTGGGAAAGGAGTATGTCAAGGCTGTATGTTTTCATCCGACTTATTTAACTTCTATGCTGAGTATATCATACAAAATGCCAGGTTGTATGAAGCACAAGCTGGAATCAAGATTGCCAGGAGAAATATCAAGATTGCCAGATGACACCACCTTTATGGCAGAAAGCAAAGAGGAATTAAAGAGCCTCTTGATGGAGGTGAAAGAGGAGAGTGAAAAAGCTGGCTTAAAATTCAATATTCAAAAAACTAAGATCATGACATCCAGTCCCATCACTACATGGCAAATAGATGGGAAAAAAGTGGAAACAGTGACAGACTTTATTTTCTTGAGCTCCAAAATCACTGCAGATGGTGACTGCAGCCATGAAATTAAAAGACGCTTGCTTCTTAGAAGAAAAGCTATGACAAACCTAGACAGTGTATTATAAAGCAGAGACATCACTTTGCTGACAATGGTCCATATAGTTTATGGTTTTTCCAATAGTCATTTATGAATGTGAGAGTTGGATCATAAAGAAGGCTGAGTGCCGAAGAATTGATGACTTCAAACTGTGGTGTTGGAGAAGACTCCTGAGGGTCCCTTGGACAGCAAGGAGATCAAAACAGTCAATCCTAGAGGAAATCAACCTTGAATATTCATTGGAAGGACTGATGCTGAAGGTGAAGCTCCAATACTTGGTCCACCTAATATGAAGAGCTGACTCATTGGAAAAGACCCTGGTGCTGGGAAAAATTGAGGGCAGGAGGAAAAGGGGATGAAAAAGGATGAGATGGTTGGATGGTTGGATGGCATCATTGACTCAATGGTCATGAGTCTGAGCAAACTCCAGGAGATAGTGAAGGACAGGGAAGCCTGGTATGCTGCAGTCCATGGGGCTGCAAAGAGTTGGACACGATTTAGTTACTGAGCAACAACAAGAGACTGCTAGTTGTCCTCTAATAGTTTTTTTCCCTTATATTCCAGAGTAGCAGAATTTGTAGCTGTCAATATGCTGTTTTTTTTAAATCAAAGTGTAGTTGATTTATAATGTGTTAGTTGCATATGTACAATAGGTGATTTAGTTGTATATACATATATCTATTTTTTCAGATTCTTTCTTTTCCCTTGTGTGTTGTTATGAAATATTGAGTATAGTTCCCTGTACAATGCAGAAGGTCCTTGTTGGTTATCTGTTTTACATATAGCAGTGTGTATACATTAATCCCAAGCTTCTAATTTATCCCTCCCTTTTCTCTTTCCACTTTGGTAACCATAATCTTGTTTTCTATGTCTGTGGGTCTATTTCTGTTTTGTATATAAATTCATTTGTATCATTAAAACTTTTTTTTAGATTCTACATGTAAGTGATATCACATAGTATTTGTCATTCTCTGTCTAGCTTACTTCACTTAGTATGACCATCTCTAGGTCCACCCATTGCTACCAACCCTTTTTTTTTTTTTTAATGAAGGAGGTCATGTAACTAAGTTCTGATGGATAGGATAAATGTGAAAATATCATGGGGCACTTTCCAACAGCCTTCCCCAGGAGCATCTGATGGGCATCCTTTGTCCCTTGTTTTTGTCCCTTCCTCTGTTTCTGCTGATCGGAATGTAGTATTGGTTACAGCTGCATCTTGGATCATGAGAATATGGGTAACTTCTTTGGGTCTTGGAGTGAAAGACTGGAGTGGGCTTGAGTTCCTGAGAAGTTTGGGGAATGGCACAACCATACTATCTCTAGGTTACCTTCCTTAGGAGTTTCACAGGGTATTCTGAGAATAATCGAAGGGAAAATGAAGATCAGATCTAGTCTAGGAGTCAAGGAAACCTTCCCCAGAAGAAATTTCATTTCAGCATATGTTTAGAGGTTAGATAGGTGATGTGTTGAAGATGAGGTGAAGCAGAGAGGATGAAGTATAATAGAGGATTTCAATCTACAGAAATTAGGTTACTGGGAGGAAATAATGTACATGAATATGATTTGCAAAGCAACACTGCTCTAACCATAAGATATTCTTATTATGAAACCTGTGCTTCTCAGCACATGTTTCAAGGCCTGCTGGAGTTAATTACCTGCCCACATCTCACTGCTTTCATCTCTTGTTACTCCCTGCCATGGATTTCAGACCAGGCACCTCACTTTGCAGTTGCCTTCTAGCATCCTTCTCTGCCAAGCCACACCATTTTAGACCCTTTAAACTTTGCCTCCTTCATGGAGAATATTTTCTTAATAACTCTGCCTCCTCTCCAGAGCTCTGATAATGAGAGTCCTTCCACTCTTTTCCATTTATCATCATTCTTAGGCTGAGTAATTTCCCCTGTATCTCTGTTCTTAATCCATTTCCCCTATGGGTTACCCAAGAGCAAGGTCTAGGCTCTGTATTTTCTTTTATTTCTGGGAATACCTATCTCCAAACTCTGCTCCAATACATTTTGGTGACTGAATGGCTGGAGTCCAGGTTGAAAGTCCCATCCATTTGTATCTTGCCCCTAGATGTGGGCCTGTTCTGTGATGAGATTCTTTGAGGACCAGTCAAATATAATCATTTCTCATCTTGAAAGCTCCAATATTAAGAATGGCCCTGAAAAATTCATCAGGGGAATAAAGTTTTACTTGTCACTTCTGCTTCCCTGAAGGCTTTTGGGTAAATAATGGTGAATGTATAGGAGCTCTGATGGTCAAATGCAATATTAAATCTACTTTCTGTCTCTCTCTCTGGTCTGCCTGGTAGAATTTGATGTATTGAATTTTACATTTAGGAACCAATTTCCTTGTGATAAATTCCTGCTCCAGGCTATACAGTGGTGACCACTGCATTAGGGGTTTTCTGACAAATGAACAGGTATGTAAGCTGCTTGTGTCACCCGTGATGTGGGTGACTTCCCCTGAGTCCTTGATCCTAAAGAAATTTAGACTCTTCGTACTCACTGCTGGCTGTCAAAATGGATACAGAAAGTTTGTCATATTTGGGAACTTTTCTTTCTCATCTTCGCTGAACCATCACACTCGAGTCCTTCTATAAGCATACAATGTCAGGACTTCCGTGGTCCAATGGTTAAGACTTTGCCTTCTGATACAGAGGGTGTGGGTATGCTCCTTGGTCAGGGGGCTAAGATCCACATGCCTCACGGCCAAAATCCAAAACATAAAACAGAAGCAATATCGTAACCAATTCAAGAAAGACTTCTAAAAACTGGTCCACGTCAAAAAATCTTTAAAAAAAAGTATTCAGTGTCAACCCTGAGAAGCAAAACCTCAACTATATGGAGTCAGGGGCAGAAGGAACTATTGTGGATAATTGAGATGGTTCCATATTAATCAAAAAACTGACCAAGCTAATATAATTTTTTAAAAAATATAAGCTCTATTGAAGAGCCTTTCTCTAAATTTTTTCATTTGTCTCCTTGTCTTCTTTCCTAGAAAATGTGTAACATATTTACTTTTTCTCATTCATTTATTCAACTAACATTTGTTGAGTATCAATTAAATGCTAAGTACTAAGAACAAGACAGTAAAAAAAGAATTTGTCTGTGATCTCCAAGGGCTCATAGCCAAGAAAGAAATAGGCAGACATTTTCTGTTAAGGGGCAGATGGTAAATGTTTGTGGTTTTGCAAGCCACAGAGTGTCTGTCACAACTACTGTGGTATTTGTAGCACAAAAGCAGCTTGAAACCTTAAGTCTTGTTTTATCTGGCTGTGAAACACCTACTCATCATTAAGACTCTGCTCAAAGGAACAGCTTTATATGAAACCTTTCCTGATCATGACAAATGGAAGAAGTTGCTCCCTCTTTTGTGTCCTGCCATATTCTGTCCAGCTCTTTCTCAGGGCACCTCTTAAAACTTGATTGCACCCATTTGCTTCTTATTTGTGAAAGGCCATCCAAGCAGAGGGAACAGTGTCAGCAAAGGCGTACAGGCTTGTCTTGGGATGTCTGTTACACTGACTGGCTGGATCAGGAGTTGTGAAGGTAGGAGGTACTGGTACAGTGAAGAAAAGTGCTGCGAGGGGGTGCAATCGCTAGTGTTAGGTGTTGGCCAAGTCGTTTCTAAAATAAGGTCTACTCAGGGCTTTCTGAAGGAAAATGTGTGATCAGATGAATGTTCAGAAACAGCATTCCAGTAGTCTTGTGAAGTGGGTTAGGGCTCGAGGAAAAGAGACCAGATGGATGGATGCCAGCTTGTTAGGATGACAGCCGCGGAAACCAGGGCATCATTTTTGGTGTAGAAGTCTTGGTTGGCACCACTGTGCAAACTTAAATTGCACAATAGAACCCTGGCTTTAGTTGGCTCTGAATCAGAACTCAGAAAAAGCCCTTCTAGATCTAGTGTCAGCTTTCTTAAATGTATGACCCTGGAAAAGCCATTCACCCTCTCTTGAGTTTATAGCCTCAGCTGCAATATGAGGAAGGTAGTTTAAGTGATTTCTAGGCTATTTTCTAGCTCTACATGCCTGTGAGTTAATTGCTTGATTCCTGGTATCATTTTTCACATGAGAATTGGTCTATATCTTCCTGATCCCTTTTTGCTAAATTTGGACAACCTTAATTGAATCCTAACATTTTTAAAGGGCATAGTTTAGAGTTTAATTTTATGAAAGCTATGTTGAGGAAATTTCAGAGATAACTTAGAGTGCTTTTGCTTTCTTTTCTTTCCCCCTCGCCTCCCAGTGATTCTCCCTGTGAAATATTTCATGACTCTACCCTGCCTTTTTTTAAATCTCCAATTCCACATTTAGCTCCTGAGTCATTAGTTCATTATCCTATAGCTTTTGTGGCTCTTTACTCTGGCGCTAATTGATCTTTCCATGCATATTATCTCTTCTTCCCCATGCTCCAGTAAAAAAAAAAAAAAAAATATATATATATATATATATATATTCCCCACTTTGAACCTATTTTTTTGCCCTATTTCACATCATCTTTTAGTAATTTGTTTACTTGTCTGTCCCCTGCCTGAGGGTGTGACTGTCTTATTGATCCGCATCTCCAGAGACCAGCAGAGTGCCTGATATATGCAATGAACCCAATAAGTGAGTGAACCTGGAGAAGGTTTAGGTTTATGCCAGTTCTTCCCTCTTCCTAGGGTGTCTTTCTCATCTCCCAATCCCAGCCCATGCCCAGGCTTCTCAAATACAACCCTCTTCGGCAGAATGTTTTTTCTGAGTGTCTGAGCAGGTCAGTTCTCTTTTCTTAGAGTTTCTTGTAGCACAGTTTTTTATTTCTCTTCTGCTTCTCTCATTGTTGCTTATATTTACTTATTATGTAGGGATCTCTGCCCTCTGTAGGACAGGATTACCTGGGATACACAGAACTTATGTCTTACTTTGCTTCTTCTGAATTATCTATGGCAATGCTTGCAATTAATGGGTGTTCAATTAAGGTGCTCAAGGATAGACAAATCCAACTCCCTGTGGCAAAGACTCAACAAGCATCATACTGTCTGTTTTATGCCAAACAATCATGATTTTTGTAGAAATGAACAACATCACTGCCCTCTCCCCTTGTGGTCTGGTTCTGATAACCTGGGAGCAGTTGAAAGTAGGCTTTCTAGAGAAAAAAATAAGAGCGCCCACAACCTCTGCATTCTAAATGCTGGAAGGATTTACCTATGGGGTCTACAAGCAACAATTTACATCTTGGTTTATGTGAAGGATAGAAAGCATAAGCTTCTGAGTGGGGTTGCTGACACAGTGGGGAGGCAGGAGGCAGCAGAGGGAGCAGGAGTTGGGGCTCAGGGCCAGGATGAAGAAATTAGTAATCCACTTATTATTCAGAACAGCAAATGGCTGCAGGCTATTGGCAAGAGGTTCGGCAATTATCTGATTAACTGCTAATGTTACACCAAGAAACCTCTTCAAGACTGCACCTTTTTTTTTTTTGGCCAATAGCAGAATGGCAAAAAGCTGCTCTTTTGTGTGAAAAGCTGAGAGCTGCAGGTAGGTGGGCTGTACCGAGACCCTGGTGGGCCGTCATTCTTTCAAAGTTGGAAGCAAATGGCCCTTTTTGCTGCAGTTACAACTCTTCCTGGAAATATCAGCTTCTCTGTAGCACCATAACTCAAATTTAATATGAGGCTGAAGTTGTTTTCCTTTTCATTTTGAGCTCCTGCTTAGGATAGGAGATGCAGGTATCTATCTTTTCAGTGGGAACTTAGAAAACAGCTTGCATATCTCTCCTGGTGACACCCACGCCACACCAGGGCAGGAACATATCTCCCCTTGCTTTGTAATGTGGGTTCAAAGCTCACCAGCTCTGCACTCTGCTCTGGTTGCTCGTAAGAAATTACCCTTATTTTAAAGTCAGATGCCACCACTGTAGCATACAGATCCTTTATTCACCTCCATGCCTGCCTTTCTTTAGGATACTGACTTTTGAATTAGTCACCAAAAGACTTGGAAAGCCCACTCTGTCTTGAGATTAGAGCTTGATTAAGATTCACTGAGACTAGACTGTGTGGGTTGATTGTAAGCTACCTTTGCCAACATTTAAAAATAAACTCAGTTCTCAATTATTTAAAAATAAATGTGAAAGTGCTTATTTCAAACTGGCAATGATCACCAGAAACATAATCACAATTGATTCCCCCTTAGTCTGTGTTCCTGATGATTCAAGAATCTGTAGGAAGTCTGTAATAATGTTCAAAAGCAATTTTCTATTTCTACTGATACTCAGTGAGTCCTACTCTATCCTTCAGTTCTCTGCTTCAGATTCTTCCCACTCTCTCCTAGAATCTGTGGGGGGAAAAGTGACTTCTCAAATGCAAACATTTGGTGTGATTTTTCATCAGGATAATCATTAAAGTCAATATCAGGCAAAAGTTAACTAGGAGAATGTTCACGTCGAAACCTTTCACTTTGTCACAGTTCATGAAACAGAGGTGCTTTGAAAGCAAAGACATTTTTGCAGCTGAAAAGTCCTTTAAGTGAGAAAAATCAAATTCTGTATAGACGTATTACAGTAGCTTTATTTCCAGAATTGTTTAATGGAAAGTCTTTTATGTGGATATCAATTATACCACGGCTAAAAAGTCAATTATGTAGTAATTGAAGGATAAAATAATGGATTTACCTCAGGTAAATTCAAAGTCGTGTTTGAAATGTAACTCTTCATTATTACATTCTTGATGTATGAAATTACTTTTATCTATATAATGGTATTCATTAAATGTAAAGGTTTAGTGATAAATGTCTTATACACATTTGAAAAACACAGTATAAAAACAAAGAGGGTGTTGAATTTTTAACTGATATTTTTTTCCAATTACTAACTTCACTTGCTAACCTATTCCTTAGCTTAAGAATTTATGTTTTCTTAATGGAGTACATTAAGGATGAACTCCCAATTCCTATTTGGTTATTACTCAAGTTTTGTTTTAATCTTGGTGAGTCTTCAGTAAGAACAACAATAAGGAACAAAGTTTATTGAATATAGTTCTCTGTGTTGTATAGTAGAATCTTGTTTATCTGTTCTACATATGAAAGCTTGCATCTTGGTAAACCATAGATGGAAAATAATATGGATATAAAAGTAAATATATATACATATATTCAGTCATACATATACATGTATGTATATCTGAATTTCATATATGTATATATGTATAACTGAATCACTTTGCTGTATAGCAGTAATTCACATACCATTGTAAATCAGCTGTACTTCAATAAAAATAGAAGATCAATAAAAAATAGTCATAGAGACAAAGAGTGAGATTTAGCTGAGAACTCATGTTGTTCTCCACACATCATTTCTGCAGTCTTGCCCTGACACTTCACTCCCTTCCCTGTGTGAGGACACTGCCTTGTTACAAAGCAGTAGTGATCTTGTTAGAAGAACAGCAGGCTCAGCCTGGGCTGTGTCCTGCAACATTTCAGAGGGAAGACAGCTCTTGTAGGTCTCTCGAATAACAGGTATTTCCAGGAAACCAGGAAGAAATACCTAGAATTCTCTAGTGTTTTGCACAAACTAAACTGACTGAAGGGCAAACACATTTTCCTCTGAGATGTAATCAACCTGTGTTCTGTCTCTAGTTAATCCCTGAAACCTAGAACCTAGAACTGATGAAAGCTATCTATTCATTATCCTTAAAGATTTAATTTAACTTTAAAGTTAAGTTTAAAGTTAACTTAAAGTTAAAATTCTCCTTAAAGTTAAAATCTACTTCCAGGTTTGGAGTTATAATCCCAAATGCTGTTTCATATTCAATTATTCATTCATTAAACAAATCATTGTTCAATGTCTACCTAATATGTTCCAGACATGGTTGCCTTTGGGAAAATAACTTCTTAATGTAGAATATTAAGATGTAAATATTTGAAATCTTCTCTATTATAGTTATCTGATACCATTGTTGTTCAGTTGCTCAGTTGTGTCTGACTCTTTGCTACCCCATGGACTGCAGCATGTCAGGCTTCCCTGTCCTTCACTATCTCCCGAAGCTTGCTTAAACTCATGTCCTTTGAGTTGATCATGACACCCAACCATCTGATCCTCTGTCACCCCCTTCTCCTCCTGCTCTCAATCTTTCCCAGCATCAGAGTCTTTTCCAATGAGTTAACTTTGTGCATCAGATGGCCAAAGTATTGGAGCTTCAGCTTCTGATATTATTAATTAACCTTAAAAAAGAGATTAAAAATAGGGAAAAGAAACCCACGCTAAACATTTTAGATATTAACTAGATAATCAATTTATAACGTCTGAACTGCGATTCCAATTACAAAACATATCGCAGCCAGTTTCATAATAGAGCTCTTTTTGTCTGTTTCCCGTTCTAGGCTGTAGATGCCTTCATTCATGTCAGAGAACTTGTTAGTCGTGGTCATCATAAGTTTTGCAGTACCTAAGAAAGTTCTTTGCACATGGTAGGAAGAATATAATGCTTATTGAGCTGAGTGGCAAAGATTTTATAGATGTGCCACTGGGCTTTAGTTCCCTTCAGGATATCCTTTTGTGAGCTCATATGCCTAGACCCAGCCCAGAGTATCTGCTAAAGAGAGGCAGTAGGACAGGCTCTGTGCATGGAAAATGCGAGCTGGGATTAGAGGGACAAGACTCACAGCATGAAACTATTAAAAACACATACTGGTCACCTTGTGAGTAAATGTGGAGGATAGAGTGATGTCCTGTAATGTTGCCCAAACTTGAAATGTCATGGATCCTGAGAAGGGCTCTTTGATTATATGACATCTGTCAGTTGCTTTGATGTTGTTTAATTTTTCTGGTTATGAAAACAAAGCATTTTTGTAGTTATTATAAATGTATAATTTATAAAGATGCTGTTAAAATAAAACTTCACATTCTCAAGAGAAAATTTTTCATGATGGAAAACTTTCAGACTTGGAGAATATGACTGAAAAATATCGGAGTGTAGGAAGACTACTGGGCTCTGTTCTCACCCAGTTCTTCTATTGATTGGCTTCAGGATCTATTGGCCAAAGCCCTGATAACTCTGCAGTTGCTCTACCTGTGAAATAAATGTCCCAGATCTGGAGAAAGTCAGTCTGTTTTAAATGGACTCGTTCTTCCCATTTGTGTTTTTGGATTGATGATTCATTGAGGCAAGCTGAGGCTGTTATGGGAAATCATTTATCTGTTCTTCAGAATACTTTTTCCAAAAAATCAATAAAGGGTGATATTCCACACAGGAATCTGAATCTTTAAGGACAGCCAAATGCTGCAAGTGTTTTGTGTGTCTATGCTAATAATTTGAGCTTTTCTTTCCTCTGTTATCCTGCCAAACAGAATTAATACCAGATTCAGGGGTGTGTCCCTACACATATCTCTGTGTATAAATGTTTAAAGGATGAGGAACTCTTTTAATGCTGAATGTTAGAGAACCAAAATGTAGCAAATTAGCCATATGGGTTACCCTCAGTTGTGTTATATCTGAAAAATAGTGTTGTTTTATAATCATAGAAGTCATATTTGGTACTAAACAGACTATGCTTATCTTCCTTGTCCGGAAATGCCTCCAGTTTTTCAAAATGATACTTTGGCCACCTGCTGTGAAGAACTGACTCATTGGAAAAGACCCTGATGCTGGGAAAGATTGAAGGTGGGAGGAGAAAAGGTCAACAGAGGATGAGATGGCTGGATGGCATCACTGACTCAATGGACATGAGTCTGAGTAAGCTCCAGGAGTTGGTGATGGACAGGGAGGCCTGGTGTGCTGCAGTCCATGGGGTCACAAAGAGTCAGACATGACTGAGCGACTGAACTGAACTGAACTGAACTGATGCATTTGGCTAAAAAGTTGTTGATAGAAAATCTGGAGTTTCTTATTACAAATTTTGTGAGCCAATATTCGGTAATTGATGACTCATTACATAATTGTTTCATTCAATAAAAATTGGATAAATATTCTAGAAATTTAAATATCCAGTATAATTGGTGGTGCTAGTGGTAAAGTACCACCTGCCAGTGCAGGAGATGTAAGAGATGCAGGTTTGACCCCTGGGTTGGGAAGATGCCCTGGAGGAGGGCATGGCAACCCAGTCCAGTACTGCCTGGAGAATCCCATGGACATAGGAGCCTGGTGGGCTACAGTCCTTAGAATCACAAAGAGCCAGACATGACTGAAGCAACTTAGCACACGCACACACACACACACACACAATTTATCTAATCAGAATGCTGAGTTAATGATAAAATACTAAAACTCAAAATATTTGCCAAAATACACATAATATACTTGAATAATAAGAATGCCCAGCTGCTATATTATTTGGTTGGAGACTTGGGTATCTTTCCTATGCATTCATTTTTTCAGTGAATAATGCCTGGGAACTCACTTTATGTCAGACAGTGTTCTAGGTGCTGAAGACAGAGCAGTAAAACAAAAACAAACAAAATCATAAAACTCATAGAGGAAGGAGAAGAAAAATAGGAAATATAAACAGAATCATATAATGTACCAAATGGTGATAAGTGCTGTAGTTCAAAATAAATAAGCATAACAGGGGGTACTACAGGGTGATCAGGGAAAAGTCTCCTGGATGTGATGACGTTAGAGACGTAAAGAAAGTGAGAAGTAATATATGCAGATGGCTGAGCAAAGAGTCAGAGAAAAGAATAGCAATTGCAAAGGTCTTGAGATAGAGCCTTGAGAAAGTTCTCTTCTCACTAGCTGTGCTTTCTTAGTGAAATAGGAAGCCAAACATCATCAGGATGTGGGTGGAGAAGGGAAGAGATTTGAGAAGAGAGGAGTAGATGTGAAATGGTCTTCTAAGACCTTGGGATAAATAATGGAACATGGAACGGCGGTAGCATTTCTTGACTTTGGGAAAGACTTGCTTGAAATCAGTGGTCATAAACCAAAACCTGTTGGTGAATAATGTTTAAAGGGTGAGGAACTCTTTAATGCTGAATGTTAGAGAACCAAAATGTAGCAGATTAGCTGTATGGGTTACCCTCAGTTGTGTTATATAGATCTGAAAAATAGTGTTGTTGTTGGCATAGCCATGTACTTTCCTTCAGTTTTAATGACCTGTGCAGGTGCTGCTGTGAACAAACAGAGTAGGATTTATCTACAGGTGGCTCAGTGGTAAAGAATCCACCTGCCAGTGCAGAAGTCACAGAAGACGTGGGTTCGATCCCTGGGTTGGGAAGATCCCCTGGAGGAGGAAATAGCAACCCACTCTGGGATTCTTGCCTGGGAAATTTCATGGGCAGAGGAGCGTGGTGGGCTACAGTCCATGGGGTTTCAAAGAGTCGGACAGAAATGAACAACTGAGCATGCATGCGCGCAGGGTTTGTCTAGGGTTAGAGTTTTGTCAGATGTATAGGACTGAGGAGAGAGAGACAAGGGAATTGAAGATGTAAGAGGGCATTCAAAAGCAGGTTGGAGCAAGGGAGTTTACACGACAGTGGTTGGTTATCTCAAACACTGCTATTGATCACTGTCTGTTTCCGCTCCCACTCATCTGTGAAGTTGCTCGTCATAAACCTATGAGTCATCGACTCCTTGTCTTGGGTTAGGAGGCCTAGAAGCATATCTCAGGAGTCCTTGCAGATGACTTATTAGAAAGGGCTCATGGGGGAAGGGAGTAAAGAAGTTGGGGATTCAAAGATGATAGGAAAAGACACCTAGCAGGAATGAAATGTCAGGCAAAATTCCATAGAATCTCTCAAGGAAGCTCAGGTCTGTAATTTAAGTCTCAGGGTTGTCTTGACCCTAGGAAGGGAGTTGGAGCTTTCATACTCTTTTGCTTGTTAATCATTGGTTAAATACTCTCCCAGCAGCATGTGCATTCCCAGGATCTAAGCTTTCTATGCCTGTAAGTCAAGTTGGTACCAATAGCTGGAGATCAACACTTACCCCCAAATCAGAAGTGCTGGCTGTGGGAAGCAGACGAACACACAAAAAAGAGGTGTGAAGTGCACAAAAATTGTTAAAAAGGAGTTCTAATCTTTCCTCTTTTTCATCTATAGTATCTAATTTATCATTTTAAAACTGTCAATTTTAACTTTAAATATATATTAATTCTCAACTCAGCCAAACAATGTTTTCAGAATATAAGTCATAATGTGTCATTCCTTGACTTAGAATATGATCTAAATTCTTCTGAAACTCTTCACATTCTGCCCCTATCTCTTCCATCTAACTTGTTTCACTCACTCCCTTCCTATTTTCTCTAGCAGAGTTTTAGTTTAAGTCCTTTGAATGCCCCAAGCTACTTGCTGCCTTGGGCTTTTTTGCCTGGGGAACTCTTCCCATCCCCTCCTGCAAAGATGTACCCCAACTACCACTACTGTATTCCAGCCATGGCACTGTGTGCATGATGTGAAATCAGACAGTGGCTATTCCGTCACTATGCTTAGTGCAGTCCCAGGGACTCATTTGACAGTAAATAATTCCCAAACTGAGTTGATGCCAGGGTGGACTGGCTGTTGGCTGTTGTTTCCTTGTCCTTAGCATAGCTAAATAGGAAGATTACTTTCAGTTAAATATTTTTGACATGCATTCCTGTTCATTTCTGGTATTGACTGAGTCTGAGCCTAAATCCTGATGCCTTCTAGATGTGCAAAACCCTCTAAACCTAAACCTACCAGTTACTGTGATCTTTGTATGAATGCATGCTAAGTCCTTTCAGTCCTGTCCAACTCTTTTTGACCATATGAACTGTATCCTGCCAGACTTCTCTGTCCATGGAGTTCTCCAGGCAAGAATTCTGGAGTGTGTTGCTGTGTTCTTTTCCAGGGCATCTTATTGAGGGATCAAGAGCTTCCCAGGGATCAAGCTCGTATCTCCTACAGCTTCTGCACAACAGGCAGATTCTTTACTGCTAAGCCACCAGGGGAACCCCAATCTTTGTATGAAAAGAAAGTGAGAGTGAAAGTGAAGTCACTCAGTCATGTCTGACTCTTTGTGACCCCATGAATTGCAGCACACCAGGCCTCCCTGTCCATCACCAACTCCTGGAGTTTACCCAAACTCATGTCCATCGAGTTGGCGATGCCATCCAGCCATCTCATCCTCTGTCGTCCCCTTCTCCTCCTGCCCCCAATCCCTCCCAGCATCAGGGTCTTTTCCAGTGAGTCAACTCTTTGCATGGGGTGGGCAAAGTATTGGAGTTTCAGCTTCAGCATCAGTCTTTCCAATGAATATTCAGAACTGATTTCCTTCAGGATGGACTGGTTGGATCTCCTTGCAGTCCAAGAGACTCTCAAGAGTCTTCTCCAATACCACAGTTCAAAAGCATCCATTCTTCGGCACTCAGCTTTCTTCACAGTCCAACTTTCACATCCATACATGACCACTGGAAAAACCATAGCCTTGACTAGCCAAATGTTTATTGGCAAAGTAATGTCTCTGCTTTTGAATATGCTGTCTAGGTTGGTTATAACTTTTCTTCCAAGGAGTAAGTGTCTTTTAATTTCATGGCTGCAATCACTATCAGCAGTGATTTGGGACCCCCCAAAAATAAAGTCTGACACTGTTTCCCCATCTATTTCCCAGGAATTGATGTGACCAGATGCCGTGATTTTAGTTTTCTGAATGTTGTATAACTGGTCATAAAGTGATAAGGTTGTAGATAGTTGAGGATTTTGATACATTTTATTATTATGTTAAATATCTTGTTACTACTCAACAGACAGTATTTGTAGCTGTTACAGTAAACAAGTCAATTATTTGTTTTCATGTATGCATTTAAATATTAATAATTTTTATTGTATGGTTATTATTATACAAATGATTTAAGTGCTGGGAATTTTGAAGTACAACCTCTACCGTGGAATCTGAGCTCATGAATAGATGCTAAGAGAAAATTCTTTGAGGACCAAATCACAATTTACTCAAATTCATTTAGATGGATTCCTTTAGATGATAGGGTAACAATGGAAATAGGCTAAATTGTTTTAAAATATAAATTAAAATAATTAGAAATATTATGTATATTAAAGAATTCCAAGCCTTAGGTGGAATTTCAAGATCTCTAGTAAGGAATGAATTGTGTCTATTCTTTTACATTATATATATATATATATATATATATATATATACACACACACACACACACACACACATATATATATGCATATCTTTGTGTGTACATGCTAAGTTGCTTCAGTCGTTTCCAACTCTGTGACCTTATAAACTGTAGCTGACAGGTTCCTCTGTCTATGGGATTCTCTAGGCAAGAGAACTGGAGTGGGTTGCCATTTCCTACTATAAGGAGGGGATTCCTAACCCAGGGATCCAACCAGCCTGCATGTCTCCTGTCTCTTGCATTGGTTGGAGGATTCTTTACCACTAGGGCCTCCTGGGCAGCCCATATATACATATAAAGCTATGATCAACCTAGACAGCATATTAAAAAGCAGAGACATTACTTGACCAACAAAGGTCCGTCTGGTCAAAGCTATGGTTTTTCCAATAGTCATGTATGGATGTGAAAGTTGGACTATAAAGAAGGCTGAGTGCTGAAGAATTGATGCTTTTGAACTGTGGTGTTGGAGAAGACTCTTGAGAGTCCCTTGGACTGCAAGGAGCTCCAACTAGTTTATCCTAAAGGAAATCAGTTCTGAATATTCATTGGAAGGACTGATGCTGAAGCTGAAGCTCCAATACTTTGGCCACCTGCTATGAAGAACTGACTCACTAGAAAAGACTCTGATGCTGGGAAAGATTTAAAGTGGGAGGAGAAGGGGACGACAGAGGATGAGATGGTTGGATGGCATCACTGACTTGATGGTCATGAGTTTCAGTAAGCTCCAGGAATTGGTGATGGACAGGGAAGCCTGGCATGCTACAGTCTATAGGGTTGCAAAGAGTAGGACATGACTGAGTGACTGAACTGAACTGAATATATATGAAAAGTGAAAGTGAAAGTGAAAGTGAAGTCGCTCAGTCGTGTCCGACTCTGCGACCCCATGGACTGTAGTCTACCAGGTTCCTCCATCCATGTGATTTTCCAGGCAAGAGTACTGGAGTGGGTTGCCATTTCCTTCTTCAGGGGATCTTCCCAACCCAGGGATCAAACCCTGATCTGCGTTTCAGGCAGGCGCTTTACCCTCTGAGCCACCAGGGCTCAGAATATATATATATATATATGTACATATATATCTTTACCATTGGCTAAAATATAGGCAATTATTAAAGCATGATTTTATTTTAAATATCCAGAGGGAAACATTAATCCCACATTTGTCATTTTATACTCATGAAGCCTATTGATTTATAAATTGCTTGGCTACAATGATACAATTTAGAATTTAAAATCCCACAAAGATGAGATTGTCAAGTTATGAGGAAATTTAGATGCTCAGTACCCAAGTCACTTTTTATTATTAAGTTAGACACTTGGGGAGCCCATCAGCTCTTTTCACTGCAAGAAAACCATCGGTGCATTAGAGCTGCACTTAATCTCACTGTGGTCTGACCTCGCATGAAATTTCAAGAATCCTGGCTTTTGATATGGAAGCAATATGTTTGTTTATGACTCTGTGAACAAGGCATAGACCCAGAGGGCCCGTTCTCTCCTATTTTGAACTGTTCAAGGCTTCAGCAGTATTAACACCTACAAGAAGCTGACATCAAAGAAAAAAAAAACTAAATTCCACTGAGCAAGCAGGTTTCTGAAAACTTTTATTGAGGCATAATTTACATATCATAAAATTCACTCATTTTTAGTGTACAATTCAATGATTTTTAGCAAATTTACTGAGTTCTGTAACATTTTTATCACTCCTGTAAGATCCCTCATGCCCATTTACAGTTACTCCCCATTCCCACCCCAGTCCAGACAAGTAATCTAGTTTATATCTCTATAGGTTTGGTTTTTCTGAACATTTAATATAAATGGAATCATACAGCACATCATCTTTTATGGATCTGCCTTCCCTTACTCAACATAACATTTGTGAGGTTCATCTGTGTTGTAGCGTACATCAGTGCTTTCGTTCTTTGTATTTTTGAATAGCGTTTCATTGCATGGGTATGCTACACTTTGGTTATCCATTCACAACTGATGAGCAGTTGGGTTGTTTTCAGTTCTTGACTATTAAGAAAGATGTTTCTCTGAACACTAATGTGCAACTCTTTGTGCAGACATTTGTAGTCATTTCTCTAGGAGTGAAGTTTGGGGCCTAATGTTAGGTCTTACAGTAGCTGAACTTTTCAGTAACTAAAAAAAGAAGTTTTTGAGTACATGGATTGGTGAACTACAAGGTTTACAAAGATAAGTGTGGAAAAACAATTATTTCCTTCAAGAAGCTTATGATTCATAAAAAGATAAAATAACTTTATAAGTTGATAGACTCCTAGAAATGGCCAGACTATGAGGGAGAGTGTGAATACTGTAGAAAGGGTGTAAGAGTTTCTAAAAAACAGGTCTCCTCAGTTTGTGAGTAAGAGAGAGAATGTGGTCTGAAAAGCCCCTTTGAGATCTGTCTTTGGGAATGGTTTAAAGAACTTAGGTTGATGACAAAATAATCAAAGAGAGAAGAAAGGAAAATACTGACTGTGCTGAGCAACCTGCAGGTAGCCTAGTAGATAGAGCAGGATGTTCAAACAGGACTCTCTGATCCCTTTTGTTGAGACCCAAAGACCTGGAACATTTCAATAGGGACTAAGTCACCAACATTCTAAGTGGAGTTGCCATGGACATATACAGGAATTGCAAAGAAATTAAGAAGGCTATTTTGGCAGCAACCACTTATCAAAGGGTATGATCGGAGACTTGGAGAAAAGAAATATTTGGGCACGGGGGAGTTTTCTCCACTGTAACTGTCTTTGAGCTTTCCGTTTCTCACACTGACTCTATCAGAGAGGAAAGTGGTAATGATCTTTTTCAGATACAGGTAAATTAGAGGTGCTTCAAGGAGGCCACGTGATGTATCTGATGTATGACTCCTACGATTGCAGCTTGAGGGAGCAGAGCTAGCATAAAGAGGCTGCTTTGGGTGCCAGCAGGACGTGTGCTGCCTGTGAGTGGGTAATATGTGTGAGATTTCCGTGGGCTAAGTATGTAGGTAGGATGGCTAGGGGTCATTTTAAGAAGGACTTGCCAAAGAGGACTGCGTGATGAGGCAGAAGACTGTGACAGCGATTCTCGATGGGGTGAACTGCCTGAATACCAGAGGAAGCAGGCTGGGTCCTTAGATAGCCAGCAAGAGAAGGCCTTACTCCATCATGGGTTCTCCCCCACAGCTGTAGAGCCCCTGCAAGGGAAAGAATATTTCCCTTTCATCAAATATTTCCTTTCATCACCTTCAAATGGAGCCTGATCAATATCACCCAGGCAAGACTGAACTGAGTTCTCTTCTGTGAACCCCTTACCTACTCTCTCAATCCCAGGATTGTAAGAAGCCAGGGCTCCTTAATGATGGGAGTAGATAGAACAGAATGGCCCACAGTACCCTTTCCTCATGTTAGGTTCTGAACCTGAAACCCACATGGCCTGAAAAGAGAAGAGAGAAGTTTTAGGTTGAATGGAGGGGCTGGATGAAAGTTTTGATTATCACAGTGGATGCCACTTTTAATTACAAAAGTACCATTGTTCTTAAGATTGAAGGAAACTAGAAGATCCTTTATTATCCACAGATGACTAGGTGAGCTATGAGACTTGCCTGAGCTTTTCAACAAGAGTAGAGAAAGAACTGTTGGCAGTGTATTAATTAACGGTGGAGAGATGGGAAAGAAGTGATCTCCTTTGCTTGCACTGTGTCCCTACCAGCTTATTCAAGACAGTGATTAAGGACTTGTGTAGAGTGTTGGGGAAGTTGAGCACCCAAAGGTAAATTGGAACCAATCTTAGAAAGATGTTTTAGGCCACTTGGAGCAATTTACATGGGCAGAGAGAAGATAAATGACAATAATTCCATGTTTTGAAGATCAATTTGGAAGTTATCTGTGCAGTGGTTAGATAAGGTAAAATTCAAAACCCCCAAAATCCCAAAGACTGTGGATTAGTCAGAAATGCATGAGGAGATTACAGGGGTGGTAATAAAAAAATTAAGATGGCTTCTTTTAAAAGAGATATTTACAAGAAAACTGCCTTTCAGAGTAAGCAGGGAGTTTCACAACCATTTTTTTCTCCCTCTATTTAACATCTTGGACTTCTCCACAGGCTCAGAAGTAAAGAATCCATCTGCCAACTCAGGAGATGTGGGTTTGACCTCTGAATCAGGAGATCCTCTGGAGAAGGAAATGGCAAGCCACTCGAGAATTCTTGCCCAAGAAATCCCATGGACAGAGGAGCCTGGCAGGTTACATCCAAAGGGTCGGAAAAGACAGGACTTAGCGACTAAAGAACAACAATTTAACATCTTAGTTCCCCCATATTATCCCCTGGAGGCTTGGAAGAGTTAATGATCCAGCCTTAGAACAAGGGACTTCTTAGAATGGGTGGCAAAGGAGAGAATTTAGTCTGTTTATTCACTGAGCTCTCACAGGGCTGTGAATAAACTTAGCAGAAAAAATCCAAGGAGGGGAGTAAGATCAGTGTCTATCACCTCACTGCCAAAAATTTAAACCAAACAGCATGTTTCTACACATCTCTACTCCTCCAAAGACCAAGAGGAAATGAGAAAGTTCAGACTGTAAATGTCAGTGAACTGCTTGAGTTACTAGGAAAATATATTTGCAGTCCTTCATGTGGTTAAGCAGAGCTTCAGGGAAAAGCTGGGATTTTCTAATAGAAGCTTTGATTTGTAATCAGTGTACTCTGGCTATTGTTAGAATAGGCTTGATGTAGTGCAAGGGTGGGGCAAGTAGCATCCAAGTTTCCATTTAAATA
Organism: Oryx dammah; assembly: GCF_014754425.2. Classification (NCBI taxonomy): domain Eukaryota; kingdom Metazoa; phylum Chordata; class Mammalia; order Artiodactyla; family Bovidae; genus Oryx; species Oryx dammah. The sequence goes on from NW_024070185.1 coordinate 17,696,564, forward strand.
CAGTGTTCACTTTTACTTTTTAAGAACAGTCAGACCTATTCAAAATCTATTCCACTTTTGCGGAGGGACTTTTGGATATTCCGAATGACTAGGCTCATGTGATTTGTAGGTCCATGCCTCCTTTGATCCTTTCATTTCACAATTTAACGAACCTCAAACACAGCAATCTCTCCCCTCCGGTTCTTTATTTGAAGAAATAAGTCCTTGTATTAGGTTGGTGCAAAAGTAATTGCGGTTTTGCATTGTTGAATTTTGCTATTTGATCCTGGAATACATTCTTAAATAAATGTAGTTATGTTGTACATCATTTTGGTGCACATTTATCGCCTAATGTTTTTTTGCTAATGATGTTACTTGCTGTGCATTTTACATTTATTTTAGACTAGGGAAATGATGTCAGACAAAGAGCAAATTCAAGCGATTTTCTTATTTGAGTTCAAAATGGGTCACAAAGCAGTGAAGACAACTCACTACATCAGCAATGCATTTGGCCCAGGAAGTGCTGACAAATGTACAGTGCAGTGATGGTTCAAGAAGTTTTGCAAGAGAGATGAGAGCCTTGAAGATAAGGAGCACAGTGGCCACCTATCAGAAGTTGACGACAAATTGAGAACCATCGTCAAAACTGATCCTCCTACAACTACATGAGAAGTTGCTGAAGAACTCAATGTTGACCATTCTATGGTCATGCAGCATTTGAAACAAATTGGAAAGGTGAAAAAGCTTGATAAATGGGTGCCTCGTGAGCTGACTGAAAATAAAAAAAAATTGTTGTTGTGAAGTGTTGTCTTTTTTTATTTTATGCAACAACAAACAATTTCTTGATCTGATTGTGATGTGTGACATAATGTGGATTTTATATGACAGCCAACTCAGTGGTTGGACCAAGAAGAAGCTCCAAAGCTCTTCCCAAAGCCAAACTTGCACCAAAAAAAAAAAAAAAAAGTCATGGTCACACACGGTTTAGTGGTCCGCTGCCCATCTGATCCACTACAATTTTCTGAGTTCCGGCGAACCCATTACATCTGAGAATTATGTTCAGCAAATTGGTGAGATGTACTGAAAACTGCGATGCAGCTGCCATCAGTCAACAGAAGGGCCCAATTCTTCTCCACAACAATGTCTGACTCTACGTCGTACAACCCACGCTTCAAAAATTGAACAAATTCGGCTACGAAGTTTTGTCTCGTCCACCATATTCACCTGAGCGCTTGCCAACTGACTACCGCTTCTTCAAGCATCTTGACAGCTTTTTGCAGAAAAACCAGCTGGAGGCAGAAAATGCTTTCCAAGAGTTCATAGAATCCCTAAGCATGGATTTTTACTCTATAGGAATAATCAAACTTGTTTCTCGTTAGCAAAAATGTGTGGATTGTAATGGTTCCTATTTTGCTTAATAAAGATGTGTTTGAGCCTGGTTATAATGATTTAAAATTCACGGTCGGAAACTCCAATTACATTTTCACCAACCTAATAGCTCCGATATGAGGCTGTTAATAGTAGTTGTTACTGTTTATTGAGCACGTGACTAAACAGCATACACTATCTCATTTAATTGTAGTAGAATCTGCAAGAAGTGTGTTTTTACAGCTTAAGGAATCTGAGACTTGCCTGAAAACACTCACGTTAAAGAAATGATAGATCAGGCTTAAAACTAGGTCTGTTTTACTCCAGTCTATTCTTTCTCCAGTGAGTCACTGTCAGAAGCAAAACTGTAAGGACCACAGGGATCAAGAAGTGATGTCCACATCCGGAGAAGGTCATTGCCACACTGACCTAATACCCAAAGCTTTGTGTGGTGGAGAATGGGCCCTCTCATTTGACAGGCATTGTTGTATAGGCCTTTTCGTGAAATAATCTACACGTACCTGTTTAAATCCTACCTCTGTTTCCAGTAATACATAGTAATAGTGATATATCAATTTTTTCCCTTCTCCCTTTTCTAAAACATGATCTTTAATCCCTAAGGCATTACTTTGGTCTTCCATGTCCTGAAGTTACTGTCCTCTGTGCTTATTTCAGGGATGTTGAACTCATGTCTTTTGAGGTTAAATTTCCCCGTTTTGGTCTTTCCTCATTTCCTCTTTTTCTGCCTCTTATACCTCTGGCCCCTTTTTTCTGTTTCTTGTGGTTTTGCTTAATTGCTGTGTTTGTTGAAGCCCTTTACTTTGTTCTTTATCTGTGTTAATGGAGTAACCTCTTCTCTCCCTTTATTTTTCCTTTATGGACTTCTTAGGTCGAGCTAGTGGTGAAGAACCTGCCCGCCATCCCACTCCAGTATTCTTGTCTGGAGAACCCCATGGATAGAGGAGCCTGGTGGGCTACAGTCTATAGCGTTGAAAAGAGTTGGGCATGACTGAATCAACTTAGCCCACAGGCATGGAGTTCCCATAATCTCACCGTTTATGAAAGGAGCTCTTCCTATCTCCTTTCTCTTTCTTTTCTACTTCTTTGGCTTTCAGAATAAATCAAGTCTGGAGTCAAATCACTATTACGAGAATTGAAATCCTATTAACTGTAGGGTATTGGACAGTTACCTAATGTGTTTAGCCAAAGTTGTTCTGTGACTAAAATAAGAATATTCACTTCACAGTGTTGCTGGGAATAATAAAACATCACACATGTGATGTTTCTGGGTTTTAGTAGGTTTTCTTCTTTATGCTTTCTTTTTCTCATCCTTGTTTTACAGTCTGAAACCAATATTTTAACTTCTTTCTGTAGTACTTCCTCTTGCCTCCAATGATAGTCTACCCTGATCATGGTCTAAGAAATAGCTCTAAGTGTTGCATTGATGTGCTGAACCTGACCTTCCTATTATCTCCTATTGCTGTTTTTATAGGTTTAAAACTAATTAAAATAGTTTTTAAAATATGTGACAGGCACCAAGGATACAACACTGAACAAAACAGGCAAAAATCCTTACCCTCCTAAAACTTGGGCTTCCCTGGTAGCTCAGATGGTAAAAAATCTGCCTGCAATGCAAGAGACTTGAGTTCAATCCCTGGGTTGGAAGGTCCCCTGGAGAAGGGAATGGCAACCCACTCCAGTGTTCTTGGATGGAGAATTCCACCGACAGAGGAGCCTGGTGAGCTACAGTTCATGGGGTCACTGAGAGTTGGACATGAGTGAGCGACTAACACATAAAACTTACATTCTGTTGGGATTGGGTGAGGAATAGACAGTTTAAAAAGAGTAAAAAAAAGTGTAGAACCAACTTCTGGATTGGACACATTAAGGTGCTGAAAGGGTGGTGTACATTGAAGAGGGCATGGAAGCTCCATGCCTCATTCCATCCCCATAATTTATCCTATGCATCTCTTCTACTTGGCTTTGCCTGAGTTACACCCACACACACAAAAAGTGAGTCTAGACAGAGTTTACACCCTTCACAAAAATTAGCTCAAAATGGATCATAGATCTGAATGTAAAATGCAATAATATAAAACTCCTGGAAAATAACAATGGTAAAAATCTAGATTACTTTGGGTTTATTGATGAGTTTTTGGATAGAACACCAAAGGCATAATCCATGAAAGAATAAAAATTTGAACTTCATTATAACTGAAAACTTCTGTTATGTAAAAGATTCTGTCAAGTCATTAATAAGACAGCCACAGACTGGGAGAAAATATTTGGAAAAGTCATATCCAGTAAAGAGCAGTTTTCCAAACTATTCAAAGAACACGTAAATGTCTACAATAAGAAAATAAATCTCTTGATTAAAAAATGGGCAAAGGTTCTAAACAGAAACCTCAACAAAAGAGACATACAGGTGATAAATAAACAAATGAGAAGCTGCTCAATACCATATGCCTCAGGAAACTGCAAATTAAAATGACAATAAGATACCACTACACACCTGTTCGAATAGCAAAATCCAAAACACTGACAATACCAACTACTGGGGAACATGTGGAGCAACAAGAACTCTCTTTCATTGCTAGTGAGAATACCAAGTGTACAGTACGTCATGCTAAACGCCAGGCTGGATGAAGCGCAAGCCAAAATGAAGGTTGCCGGGAGAAGTAACAATAACCTCAGATATGCAGATGACACCACCCTCATGGCAGAAAGGAAAGAGGAACTAAAGAGGCTTTTGATGAAGGTGAAAGAGTGAAAAAGCTGGCTTAAAATTCACATTTAAAAAACTAAGATCATGGCATCTGGTCCCATGTCTTTATGGCATATTGGTGGGGAAACAATGGAAACAGTTGACAGACTTAACTTTCTTGGGCTCCAAAATCACTGCAGATGGTGACTGTAGCCAGGAAATTAAAAGACGCTCCTTGGAATAAAAGCTATGACCAACCTAGACAGCATATTAAAAAGCAGAGACAATACTTGACCAACAAAGGTCTGTGTAGTCAAAGCTATGCTTTTGCCAGTAGTCATGTATGGATGTGAGAGTTGGATTATAAAGATGTTGAAGATGGCAGAGCAGCAAGATGGAAGTCTGCCTACCTACATTTTAGTGAGAGAAAGTAAACCGTTCTCTTCTTTAGGCAAGTGTCATTTTGGTTTCTCCATTCCAGCAACTGAAGCAGTTCCTAATACAGAAGTCAATGTAAAAACTGTATTTTATTCAATTTATAATTTGTTACATATTATTGTTCTAAAACTAACAAGAGTAACCATGCATATTGTTCTCTCTCCAGAGTATTACCTTAGGCATTTTCATTCTTGTTGATGTCCTTGTGAATGTTACAGTTAATGGGGCCTTCTGTGTGTTGTTATAGTTCATTATTTGTGTTGAATGGACCTCCAGATGCGAAAGAAAGTGAGAGCAAGTGAGAGAGCACATTCAAATGATAACAGTAAAGATCTGGTGCCTCCTGTGGGCACATCAGTTCCAGTGCTGCACGCAGCATGGGGCGTTACCATGACCTCTTTTAGCTAAGTGACCCAGTGCAACACTATTGTAAATTTCCTGAATTAATTAATCTTTGCTGTGTTAGGCTGATAGTTTCAAATTGAAACAACACGTCTAAGATTTTTTTCCTTTATGTTTAAAATGCAGATAATACCTTTCCAGTTTCCCTCAAGCCCTGTTTGGTGGTCCAATAATATTAGTGTCTTGTGATAAGCATACAAAAATTTAGCACCCAATGATAATGTCATATACAAAGAATAATAATAATAATAATAAAGTATATATATAGGGCTTTCTGGGTAGTACAGTGGTAAAGAATCCACCTGCCAATGCAGGAGATGCAAGTTCGATCCTTGGGTCAGGAAGATCTCCTGGAGAAGGAAATGATGACCTGCTCCAATATTCTTGCCTGGAAAATTCCATGGACAGAGGAGCTTGGCAGGCTATAGTCCATGGGGTTGCAAAGAGATGGACAAGTGCATATGTGTATAATACCATACACATACACACACACACATATATATATAGACTTTTTTTCTATTAAGTAGTAGAGTTGATTTACAGGAAAAAAATGACAAGGGAAGGAGAGCAATGTTGGTTGCTAATGCACAGACCCATTCAGTTTCACACTTCGGGGTTAGTACCTTGATCCAGGTATCCTTACTACAATAGGCAATTTAGGCTGGCAGTTCCATGAAAAGAAAGTAGGCACATTGTGGAAAGACTTTTCCATTTAATCTGCATCTATTTTGGATGTGTTAGTTAGAGCTGAAAGGAATAAGTACTTAAGCTGAGAATCTATTGATTCAAGCAGGACCATTCTCATATGTTCTTTTTCTTCCCACTGCTTTCTCATGATTCTTGCCTTTTTACTTGCTCTTCAGACCTCTGTTGCTAAATGAGTTCACATCTTCATTGAATTCTCCACCAGGATGCTTATTTCCTGATCCAGGAAAGTTCATTAACATGTACCAATAATAGAGACTCAAGGTAGAAACATCCAAAGCAATGGATTGGCTCCTTGTCACAATTTTGTAGTCTTTCCTATCCCTTGACCTGTGAACTTCTTTTGTCTATAGAGAAAGTTCAAGAACTAGTCTGGAAAGAAAATAGAAGGAAAGACCTGGAAGCTATTGTGTGAAGGTACAGGATTCAGTTGAATTGTTTTTGCTTGTTGTTCAGTCGCTCTGTTGTGTCTGACTCGTTTGTGACCCCATGGACTGTAGCCCACCAGGTTCCTCTGTCCATGGGATTTTCCAGGCGAGAATATTGGAGTGGGTTGCAGTTTCTTTCTCCAGGGGATCTTCCCAACCCAGGAATCGAACCTGTGTCTCCATGTCTCTTGTATTGCAGGCAGATTCTTTACCGCTGAGTCACCATTTATGAATAGAATTAAAGTTGCCACTTGAAAACCTTCATACATGTTACATTTTCTAAAGAAGTATGTTTCCCAAACTTTGAGATTTGGTGTGTTAGTCAAATTAAAAAGAAATGTGAAGACTGGCACATAATCATGAACTCCTTTTCTCTTTCCCGGAATGGCTATAAGTTGTGATGGGAACACAGAATAAAGTTATATCAACTTAAGCACAGAAATTTCATGTTAGTTATAGCAGAAAGGACAGAATATTAGAATATACTTACCCTAATATAAGCAACCAAAAAGTTAAGAGATACAATTTTAATGTTAAGAAGTGAAAGTCCTTTGGGGGTGAATATACTTGTCTCTGTTAAAAGCTCCATATGTGGGTCTTGTTCTAGTTTTCTGAATTTTAATCAGGGTAGGGAATGGTGAAATATCCCTTCTAACCTATAACTAGATTGCATGCATGCTATGTCACTTCAGTTGTGTCCTACTCTCTGTGACGCCCACCAGGCCCCTCTGTCCATGGGATTCTCCAGGCAAGAACACTGGAGTGGGTTGCCATGCCCTCCTCCAGGGGACCTTCCTGACCCAGGGATCAAACCTGCACCTCTCACATTTCCTGCACTGGTGGGTGGGTTTTTACCACTAGTACTTTGTGGCTCAGACAGTAAAGAATCTGCCTGCAGTGCATGAGACCTGGGTTTGATCCCTGGGTTGGGAAGATCCCCTGGAGGAGGGCATGGCAACCCACTCCAGTATTCTTGCCTGGAGAATCCCCATGGACAGAGAAGCCTGGCGGGCTATAGTCCATGGAGTCACAAAGAGTCGGACATGACTGAGCAACTAAGCACAGCAACACCACATGGGAAGCCCTATAACTAGATTATGGATACACATTATTGAGTGCACATATAAACAACTCCTTTTATTGAGAGTTACCTGAATCTGCTTCTTATGCAAATCCTTTTTGCCTTCTGAGGCCTCATGCTTCTTCTTGGTATGGACCTGATCTTCAATCGTTGGCATATTTTGCCTTCTTGCTTTCCTGGCTCCTTTTGGTCCTTGGGATGTTAATAACAATATTGAACACCGTTGCATGGTAGTTCAAGTGATCCATCAGTTTAACCTTATATCTCCCAAGAACCTTTCCTGAGATACAGCCCGGCTGAGCTGGAGCTTAAAGTCAGTTTGTACAAATCACTGTGATAGGCCTCTTGCTAAGGTAGGGGAACCTTGACAGCTGTGACAGAATGCTTCTGTGGGTAAAATGCAGTGAGGGAAATGGCTGAAACCACCCTTTTAAATAGAATCAATGTTTGTCGGCTGCCTCACCAGCTTGTACCGACATGATATTGGTAGCTGGAACATAGGTAACGAATGAAAAATACCTCTCCTAGGAACCTTCTCCCCAAACAAATATTGTAAAGTAACATAACGGTATCCCAAAGAACAGAGTTAACCAACAATAGAAATAACATATTGAAACTCCTTTTCGAAAAGTTTATTAGTTAACTGAAATTCCTTATGAGAGAGCTATAATAAGCAAAATGTAAGAAAATATTTGTCAGACTTCTGTTGCTCAGTAAGTTAAGATCACAGGCTTATGGTTATTATATGATTTCTGTGTATTTTAAGTGCAATGCATCTTTTTAAAGTGTAAACAAATGGCATTGCACCTGCTTCCCTTGGGGTCCCTTTCTTGATATTAACCATGTGAATACCATAAAGCCCGAATATTAAGGGTTTTGCTTCTTTCCATTATAAGAGTTCTAATAATTAAAGCAGAAGGATAATTGTGACATGGCAGCCAAAAACAGCAAGAAAAATCTCAAGATGAATTCTAGAAACACTAGGGAACAGCTGTATTATCACACCTAGAAAATTAATTCAGATGGAAATTAATTCAGAAATAAGTCCCCCTTCAATCTCTCTTCTTGAAAAGGAAACGTGGTGAAAATTATGGCTTGGGAAAACCCAGAAAAAATTTCCTTCATGTGCCCAACTTAGATATTTCTCATGCTTTTGCTTGCTGTTTCACATCTAATGACAAGGAAGTAATTAACTATCTTATTTCAAAGAAAGGACTTTAAACATTGTTCTTTCCAAACTACTGGCTTATAAAATTGAAGTAGCAGTGGCAGCAAAGGTATTATTTAAGGAGAATGAGATAAAGTTAAAACTTTTTATATTAATTTAGCTAATAATTATTTATTGAGAAACTCACATGTAGTCATTTTCATGGTTAATGGAGAGACAGAGATATGAAATATGCTACCACTGCCTTCAGTGAACTTGAATTCTTTACAGTGAATGATATTTTGCTTTATATGTAGCAGTTGACACATTTATTGACTATAGTACCTAAATTCTCCTAGATTTTATAAGAGTGGCTATGCTTGGGTTTACTTGAAAGCAGAACTTGAAACACAAGCCTTTTATGCAGGTAGTTTATCTGGGGGATGATCTCAAAGATCAAGAGTGCCTGGGGTAAGAGAGGAGGGACCAGTATAAGGATGGCTACTGCTGCAGGCAACCGCTATGGTAGCCAGTACAACAGATGCAGAGAAATGTGCAATTTATAATCAAGAACTGAATACATAAAATGACCATTCTAAAACTGCAGTGGACAACATATAACTGAGGACAAAATTGTTTCATTATAGATCAATGGCTCTCAATCGAGATTGATTTGTCACCCCTGAAGGTGATACTTGGCATTATTTGGAGATACATTTTGTGGTCAAGAAGGTGACAGGGGTGGGTGTAGAGAGATGAGGGATGGAAATGGGGAGGGATGAGAGGGTAGCTACTGGTATATTGTGGGTAGAGGCCAGGGATGCTGTTCTTCTATAAACACCTTATAATGCACAGGATAGCCCTCCCCTTCCCCAATACAAAGAAATATGTGGCAAAAATGCCAGTTATACTGCTGTTGAGAAACCCCCCTCAAACATTACTATATAGCACAGGGAACTCTACATAGTGCACTGTGGTGACCTAAATGGGAATCCAAAAGAGAGAGGCTATATTAAAATGTATCAGTTCAGTTCAGTTGCTCAGTCATGTCCAACTCTTTGCGACCCCATGGACTGCAGCACACCAGGCTTCCCTTTCCATCACCAACTCCTGGAGCTTACTCAAACTCATGTCCATTGAGTCTGTGATGCCATCCAACCATCTCGTCCTCTGTTGTCCCGTTCTCTTCCCGCCTTCATTAATATGTATGCATATAGCTAATTCACTTTGCTGTACCGCAGAAACTAACACAACTTTGTAAAACTATACTCCAATAAAAATTAAAAAAAAAAAAAAAAACACATGGAAATGACCATGCCGTCAGGGCATCTTGTTGAAACGTAGACTCTGTTTGGTAGTTCCAGGGTGGAACCTGACGTCTTGTTCCTTATAACATTTTCCAGGACTTTTCTAAATTGATTGCTCTTTACCTGAAAATTTCACAGTTTTATAGAAGTCATAATAGGTATCTACAACCTATCCTCAATGTTTCAAAATGCCTAATATACACCATATATTTATCTCATGGTAATAGGACACTGGTCTACAAAAAATATCAAAGTGGTAGGTTTTTTAATGGAATTATACAACTCATAGTCTCAGAATGTAGATCTCATACTAATCATAAAGTAATAATAAAATTTCTTACAGAAAGTGTGGGAATCTTTGATCTATAACATTGTCCATCCTTGTCAGGACAAGGTCAAACCAATTTACATATAAAATGCTTTTTCTCTATGAAAATCTGCACTCTCATCAGACAGAATCGCCAGTTTTCCTGACTCTTAGGGACAGTTTTGACTCATCTGAGGAAGGCATCTGGGTTGAAACCTCTTTGATTCCTACCGTTTCTGAACATGTCACATAGCCCCTTGTCTCCCTTGGAAAGGAGGAATACATGGCTTTCTTTCAGCAGCAGAGACTGTGCTTGGGCAAAATGTGTCAGCCCTGGTTTTCCATTCTTGATATTCTCTGAGGGGGATGTAGGTGGGACAAGAACATACTGGGGATTTTGTAAAAAATAAATGTGTCATAAAATCTATTGTGACAGGTTTTAAAGAAGTCCCTGTAACTGGGCAAAAATGAAATGACAAAACTGGGAGACTGGACAGAAATACAACCAGCCTGCAAATTTCTTTATTTCCCTTGTCTGTGTCTCTCCTGCTGAGTTGAAATGTTCCTTCCACGGAGTCTGTGATGCTTGCAGAGTGGGAGATCTCTGGCACTCTAAGGCAAAACCCCTCCAACAGCCTCCAATTCCTAAAGAAGAAGCAATTACAACCCCTCTTTCCTGGGAAGTGTCAGTCATGAAGGCAAAGGAGCCTTTGGAAATGGGTTGGAGTGTGCCAGTCATTCAAAGGGTAAATCCGATAGTGAGCAAATGGTGCAGTCCTGCGTGCAGTGCCAGCAGGCAGCTTCTGGCTACAAACTCTTTTGCAGGGATAAAAGCTTTCCAAGTGGAGTTTGAGCAGTTCTAAATATTTCATGCCTGTGTTTGAACAAAAAGTTGCCATGGGAAGGTTGGCATGAAGATGTATTTTATCAGCTTGGTATTTTCTAAGTTAGTTTCTCATTAACTTGTCCTTCTCTGCCCCATTTCCACCCAAGTCAGAAACTCCGATGGCAAGCATTCTTTAGAAATTACTGTTCCTATCTTAGGTATCTTCTCTGTTGAAAACTGTCAGCTCTGCCTTGTGAGTCCTGCTAAAGCTATTGCCCCTGCTCATAAGAGAGGAAGCAGAAGCTGCTGTTAGGGTATGTTTAGAAACATTTGTGAAAATCAAGTTATATTAGTGATCAATTGTTTAACGACCCTAAAATTGAATAGCTTAAAAAAAAATCATCTCTCTTGCTTCCTGAGGGTAGGGATTTCAGATAGGGCTCCATGGGAATATCTTTGTCTACATGTTCTACCTCAGATGGAATATTTGAAGGCTGGGCCTGACATCATCTCAAGGCCCGTTTGCTCACATGTCCAGTAGCTCATATTGGCTTTTGGCTGAAAGGCTATGTAGGCTGAACATGTGACTTCACCTTCCTGAGACCAAGGAGGCTGGATTTCAAGAGCAAGTCTCTTGAGAGACATATTAACTTTTATGGCCTATGAAAGTTATGCAAGGTCATTTCTGTCACATAACTTTTGGTTAATACAGTTATAAAGTCCCAAGTTCAAGGGAACCTCTCCATGAAGGTATGTTAACATCACATTGTAAGAGAATGTGGGATGGGATACATATATATGTAATATTCTATGGAAAATGCAATCTGTTTCTCAAATGCAGTTGAGAAAAGTGTGTAGCTAGTACTTTGGGAGAATTGCCTATGTTTCCTAATTTTGGGCCAGATAACTTACAAACTGATGGAAACTGTTCAGTTGTTAGAATCTATCATATCTAGATAATGTTTTATAAGACCCCCGTTGTCTTTTTATTTGGTATTTAAATATCACTTGAAGTTGGTAAGTCAAGGACTGTCACTTCTGCGTTATGAATAAAGTTGCTGAAACTCAGACATAACATCTTAAAATCACCCAGGTATTTAATGATGGATTTGGGACTAGAACACAGTTTCTCTAACTCCTAAACCATTGTTCTTTTCATCAGAATTTGTAATGTCTACAAGCTATAACATCCTCAACGCATGAACAGCTTACTGAATACTTTTCATAATGGAGTTATGGTGGTAGACACTGAATTTATATGCTGATGAATATGACACAGTCTCTCCTTTAAAGAGCTCATGGACAGATGGAGAAAGTAAACACATAAACTCAGATATTCAAAAGTGTAGAGATGAAAGTAGAATGTAGAGATGAGCATAGAAAGCCACTTAGTTCATTTTGGGGTTCAGGAGTGACTTTTGGAGGGGTAATAAAATATTTGAGATTAAATTTTCATTGCTCAGCTCACTAAACTAGACAGCTGTCTGAAAAAGGGCACATTGGGTGCTTAAATTTCAATATACTGTGGGTATATTTAAATAATATTTGTTTTACTTGATATATGGTAAGACAAATTTCCTTTCCTTTTGTCCTTCAATAATTGTGCCCTTTTGTAGTATTTTTGATTGTGTGTATGTTTTCCTTTTTTGCTATTTTTGAATAGTAATTTTAGATATAACACTTTCTAATTGGTTGTTACTGGTTCATAAATTTCCAGTGCTTCAGTTGTATGGATCCTGCTGACTTTTACCTACCTGAGTAGGATGCTTAGCTTATTAATTTTTGGCTTCTCTTCTTTCCTATTGTGTGCATTTAATGCTATGTGTTTCCCTTTTATTATATGTTACTTCCTGCAAGAGAGATATTTAGTGATTTGGGTTTTCTTCAGTTCTGTATATTATAATTTTCATTATAAATTCTTCTTGAAATCAATGCATTTTTAAGAACAGTTACTTTTACTAGATATTTAATAAATCTTAAATATATATTTCTGTACACACACACACACAATTTTACTATTGGTCTTGTTTATCTGGAGAACCCTAATTAACACACTTGGAGATAATGTATTAGCCTTTTTCTATAATGCTGGACCCATACTCCTAATATTTTGGTGACAATTTCTACGCTTGTATTTATATGGGAGGGTGGTCTATAAGTTTTTTGTTATTTTTGTGTTTTTGTTAGGTTTGATATTGAGGTTATACTGGTCTTATAAAATGATTTGGAAAATATTTCTTCCCTCAGTATTGCCTGAAAAGGTACTTATCTCTTACATAAGTAACTATTTGATAGCACTCACCAATAAAGCCACCTGGACATCGAGATTCTCTTGTGACAAGTTTCTGACCAAATCTTTGTTTTTTATGTATCTATTAAAAAATTATTCATATGTGTTCTATTTTTGCCTGTGCTGGGGCTTCCTTGCTGCACGGGCCTTTCTCTAGTTGTGGTAAGGAGGGGCTATTCTTAGTGACGTGCACAGGCTTCTTACTACAGTGGCTTCCCTTCTGGTGGAGCGTGGGCTGTAGAGAGCCAGGGCTTCAGTACTTGCACGCGGGCTCAGTAGTTGAAGCTCCCAGGCTCTAGAGCTGCTGCTGCTAAGTCACTTCAGTCGTGTCTGACTCTGTGCGACCCCATAGACAGCAGCCCACCAGGCTCCCCCGTCCCTGGGATCCTCCAGGCAAGAACACTGGAGTGGGTTGCCATTTCCTTCTCCAATGCATGAAAGTGAAAAGTGAAAGTGAAGTCGCTCAGTCATGTCCGACTCTTAGTGACCCCATGGACTGCAGCCCACCAGGCTCCTCCATCCATGGGATTTTCCACGAAAGAGTACCAGCCTCAATAGTTGTGGTGCTGGGGCTTAGTTGCTTTGTGGCATGTGAGATTTTTCCAGTTCAGGAATCCAACCCATCTCTTGCATTGGCAGGTGGATCCTTTACCGCTGAGCCACCAGGGAAGTCCAGCTTTCGTTTTTTAAAAGCACATATAATGACTGTTCAGAATTTTTATTTGTTATTGGATCAGTTTTGGTAAGTTTAATCTTTCAAGGAGATGCTTCCTTTTTATCTAAATTCTTCCATATAGTGTCATAAAGTTGGTCATATTATCCTTTTATTTTCCTTTTAATGACTGTAGGTTCAGTGTGTATAATCTCTAATCTTTATTCCTCATATTGATAATTTGTGTTGTGTCCACCTTTACCTTGATTATCCTTTCTTAGGGTTTACTAGTTTTACTAATCATTTTCAGAGGACCAACTTGTGTGATCCTGTTACTATCTTTATTTTTCACCTTCTTTTCTTTTTTCTTTGTTGTCCCTGTTGCACTTCTTTTTCTGCTAGAGATATAAGTTTAGATGATTAATCTTTAACTTTTCTCACTTCCAATACAAGCATTTAAAGGCATAAACTTTCCTCTAATAATTTTAGCCATATTCCCTAAATTTGGATACATTTTGGTTTCATTACATTTCAGATTGAAATATTTTCTAATTTCCTTTACACTTTCTTCTTTCACCTATGAACATCTAGAAAAGTATTGCTTAATGTCTAAACAGTTAGATATTTTATTGTTTGGCTTATAATTGAATTAGTATGATTAGAAAATGTATTCTGGATGCTTTTAATTTTTTTTGGAAATTTTTTGGGGGACTTTTCTATGGCCCCAGATATGGTCTTGGGAACATTTTTGTTTACTTGAAAACAACATATATTCTTTACTTTTTGAATGCAATGTTTTATAACTCTCAGTTACATCTGGTTGGTTCAATGTGTTTAGATACTTTATATTATTCTGATTTTTTTCTATTTTTTTTTCAATTACTGAGAGAAGAGGGTTAAAAATCTCTGATTATGAATATGAGTCTCTCTGTTTCTCTCTTTTATTCTTTCAATTTTCCTAGTTTAAGTTTCTGTTAGTATTTTGCCAGTGATAATGTAGGCTGCTGTGTTTCTTGCCTCTGAAATGAATTTCATTCCTTTAACCATCCTATTACTAAACAAACACCACATAATCTAAATTTCATTATGAAATCATTAAATGTCAAGGGACTGATTTCTCTGTTAGCCTAAGTAGGCTAAAGGTTTAAATAGTCCAAAAATTGCAGTGATTTAAAGTTTACTTCATGCTAATGTCACAGTTTAATGTGTGTTGCCAAGAAAAAGGCTCTTGTTCACACAATCACTCAGGAATTCTTCTTTGAGTGGCTACACACTTCCCTATGACATCAGAGTCACCAATGGATTCCTTGAATCTGGCTAACAGAAGAAGAAAGGAAGTGGACCTGGAGTCTAGGTTTGATACAGGATACAGGATGCTTGGGGCTGGTGCACTGGGATGACCCAGAAAGATGATATGGGGAGGGTGGTGGGAGGGGGGTTCAGGATTGGGAACTCATGTACACCCATGGCAGATTCATGTCAATGTATGGCAAAACCAATACAGTATTGTAAAGTAAAAAAATAAAAATAAAAAATAAAGAGCAAAAAAATAAAAATAAAAAAAGAAAGTGGACCTGGAAAGGGGGGATTTCTCTTTGCCTATATTCCTTGGTGTATAATGCAGTTTCCCAGCCATTCCTATTAAAGCAGAAAGCTACGAAGTGTAGACTGGCTGTGTGATCAGTTCAGTTCAGTTCAGTTCAGTTGCTCAGTCATGTCCAATTGCTTGCAACCCCATGGACTACAGCACACCAGACTTCTCTGTCCATCACCAACTCCTGGAGCTCACTCAAACTCGTGACCATCGAGTCAGTGATGCCATCCAACCATCTCATCCTCTGTCGTCCCCTTCCCCTCCTGCCTTCAATCTTGCCCAGCTTCAGGGTCTTTTCCAGTGAGTCAGTTCTTTGCATGAGGTGGCCAAAGTATTGGAGTTTCAGCATCAGTCCTTCCAATGAACACTCAGGACTGATTTCCTTTAGGATGGACTGGTTGGATCTCCTTGCAGTCCAAGGGACTCTCAAGAGTCTTCTCCAACACTTCAGTTCAAAAGCATCAATGTTTTGGCACTCAGCTTTCTTTATAGTCCAACTCTCATATCTATACATGACTACTGGCTGTGTGACTAGCAGAAGGAAATGCATTTTGGTGCCATGTAGCATTCTTTCTACAACATTCTCTATTTCCATCAAGATCAGCTCAGCATTATGCTTAAGTTATATTATATGACTAACATTTCATTTCATTCTAAGCACTGAAGCAAAAGTAAAGTTTAGTATAGGGGGTTGCATATAATAAATTGAATTCCTGCTCACATAAAATGCCAGTCTTCCAGTACCTGGACTGAAATGAATTATTCTGGCTTCTGTCATTTTGTGGCTTTTGCTTAGAAACTTGGTTGAAATATTTACCACGGTCCTTCTTGAATTAAAGGTAGTTGTAGATTCATTTTTCTTTTTCCCTCTAGATGGTGAACCCCTTGAGGTAAAGAAATTATAAATTATTAATCTTTGTATCCCCCAGGTGCCTAGCACAGAGTTTCAACCTTTGGTTCATAGGCAACCAACAGATGTTTGCTGAACCGATCTGAGGGAAGACTATAATTCAAGGAGCTATCAAACAGTTTGTAGACTTTCCATTTTTTATCATTTGATTGCTCCACAAACTGAAGACCAGAGAAATTACATATCATACCCATGCTTATATAGCTAGTTAAATATTCAGATTGGAAGTCAAACCCAGGTGTTCTGATTGGTATTTGGAGTTGTTTTTAACTAACCAGTTTGACCACGATTATTGCTTCTTGATTGACGTATAACAATGAAAGTGACACGTTTAAAAAAGCTTTTGTTGAAAACACCTCTGTTCAGATCTATTACATTTTCATGATAATGTTTGTTAATATCACCTGTGCATCTCCAAAATATGTTTCCCTGCAGCTTTTTGAAGATTGTTTTCATTTTGGTACGTTGACAGATAGGAATGATATATGTCCAAAAGGAGCAACAGCATATCATCTTTGCAACAAAGAAGCATAAGCTGTATACATCAGACATAAACTATGCTTAATTTTTACACTTGAGAAAAAACAGATCATCATGAATTATTATTTCCTTTTCTGGTTATTAGAGTTAAAATGGAATCTCGTGTTCTTTTTGAGACTATGGAAAATGGAAAGAAATTTCTAACATAATTTAGCCCATGTCACTTTCACCACAAGGTGCCCAGACATTTGATCAAATATTATTCTGGGTATGTCTTCTGTGAGGGTGTTTCTGAATAAGATTAACATTTGAATCAGTAGACCAAATGAAGCAGATTGCCGTGCCAAGTGTGGGTGGGCTCCTTCCAATCAGTTGAAGGACAGAATACAATGAAAAGGCTGGCCCTACAGTGAGTAAAAGGGAATTCCTTCTACCTAACTGTCTTCAAGGTGAGATGTCACTTCTTTCCCAGTTTGGACTTGGAGTGGAGCGTTGGCTCTTCTTAGATCTTAAGCCTGCTGACTTTTGGACTAGTGCTGTATCTTTGTTATTGTTCAGTGGCTAAGTCATGTCTGACTCTTCTTTCTGATCCTTCCCTATCTCCCTGAGTTTGCTCAAACTCAGTGGCCAAAGTATTGGAGCTTCAGCTTCAGCATCAGTCCTTTCAGTGAATATTCAGAGTTGATTTCCTTTAGGATCAACTGTTTTAATCTCCTTGGTGTCCAAAGGACCCTCAGGAGCTGTACCTGTGGCCTTCCTGTTTCTCAGGCCATTGGACTAAGACCACAGTGACACCATCAGCTCTCCTAGGTCTCCAGAACTGCAGATCTTAGGACTTGTCAGCTTCCATAGTCACATGAACCTAACTCTTATAGTAAGTAAACAAACAAACAAACAAGTAAATACATTTTCCTTTGTTAGTCAGCATTGTCCAGAGAAGCAGAACCAATAGAGTGTGTATGTACATGTGATGATTAAACTTGTGTTCTATAACATTTCTATCCAGCCAACAGTACTACAAGAGGGGCAATACAACTAGGTTTGCCCAGATAACAAAGAGTTAATTGAGCCTCTTCAGATAAATACGTGAAAAAAAAAATTATGCTTGGGGTGCTTCCTCAAATAGCAATGCTCACGTTTAAAATTCTAAATAAAAATGTAATTACTGAGTAATTCCTCTTGATTAGCACCTCTGTTCTCATGATGAGCTAGGATTCTATAATAATGTTAGAAGAATGACACTTAGTCAAAAGTTCAAGTGATATGCTGCTGTATTAGCAGTACAATGTGGATCTCTTCAATTAAGTATATTTAACAGCAAGAGAGAAGTTATTTTTCTCTACAGAAATAGGAGGAAATCTTTTCCTGATGACAAAACCCAATTGTTTTGTTAACAGTCTATCTAAAACAAAAACTCTTCCTGATGGCTCAGAGTCCAGTATTTTATTATTCCACATATCATCTTGAAGAAATTATTGACAAATGACCTCTTTCTAATGAGAATACTGGATTATTCTTGTATTTTATGGCAAGGAGTTATGCTAGTACTGATGAGAAACAAATACCATCCAGAAATGGCAACCCACTGCAGTACTCTTGCCTGGAGAATCCCATGGATGGAAGAGCATGGTAGGCTATAGTCCATGGGATCGCAAAGAGTTGGACACAACTGAGTGACTTCACTCACTCACTCACTCACTCATTGAGAGAAAATGTCCCTGTGCAGGTCTGAGTTGTTGAGTTTGTGTATGTGTGTGTTTTCCATCTCCAAGTGATGGTGACTTGGATTAACACTGACATTATCATCTTAGCATAAATACACTTGACCTTCAAGGAGAGTCTGTTGATTAGTACCCTGAGGATACAGCTGGAATTTTCTCCAAAGGTTTGTTCAGCTCCACATTTATTGTGTCATATTATAGACAGAATGGTTTCCCAGGTGACGCTAGTGATAAAGGACCCGCCTGCCAATGCAGGAGACATTAGAGACTCAGGTTCTATCCTGGGAGAAGAAATGGCAACCCACTCCAGTATTCTTGTCTGGAGAATCCCATGGACAGAGGAGACTGCAGAGGTTAAGTCCATGGGGTCGCAAAGAGTTGGACACAACTGAAACGGCTTAGCACACAAAAGACAGAATAAGGAGACTCAGAGTGCTGTCTGATGATCGAGGCTCATCTGATTGTGGAACTTCTTTACCACTGACAGATAACAGAATCTTAATAGAAGAAAGCTTTTTCTCTTTTCCTCCTTTGCCTGGAAAATTTCCTTCTGTAAGATGTATGCCTCCCAAGTTATTAGCTACCTTCTGGGATTCAAATTCCATCTTCTGAGCTCTCCTGAGACTCAGACACAGTGTTATTTTTCTTATTTCTTCTTGAAAATCTCAAACGGTGTCTATGTAATTATTTATAAATGGCTTATTGCACATTTGAACAAATAACTATGAACCTAGAGATAAAAATGAAATATTCAATCCAACAAACCCTCATTGATTAACTGATACATGGCAGGAAACATCTTTGACCCTGGGAATACCATGTTGAATAAGACTCATTTGATTTCCAAAAGATCATAGTGTATTGGTGGTGCATTTTTGTGATTACTGCTTTACATAATGGTAGACTAATTTGGTTAGAAACTTTTTCTCACAGAGAAAAATTACAAAATCTACAATATGTGTGTCTTTGTCTATGTCTGGGCTTCCCTGTTGCCTCAGCAGTAAAGACTCTGCCTGCCAGAGGACAGCCGGGTTTGATCCCTGGGTTGGGAAGATCCCCTGGTGAAAGAAATGGCTACCTACTGCAGTATTCTTGCTGGGGAAATCCCATGGACAAAGGAGTCTGGCAGGCTACAGTCCATGGGGTTACAAAGAGCTGGACATGACTTAACAACTAAACAACAACATTTATCTGTCTATCTGTCTATCTACCAGGCAAGCTGAAGGCAGCAGATAATGACCAAAAGCAGGTAAAAAATTGCAGAGAATGTTATGCTTGAAAGATGAAGTTTAACAGGTGAGATTTGCTATTTTGAAGCTCTTTTTTTTTTTTCAGTACGTGTTCAAATCTCCCGAAGGCTCTGAAGGCAGAAAGCCACTGTCTTACTGGCTTAAGACATCAGAGAACAGTGTGGATCTAAAAAAAAAAAAGCCACAAGGTTAGGAAGAAATCCTGAAAGGAAGAAACACAAAGTAATTCAGCTCCCAAACCTGCATATAAAATCCACTCAGATCTTTAGCTGGGTGCTGAACTGGCTGGCATGCTTGGAGAAAACCATATGGAGCCCAGCAAAAACAAAAACAAAAACAAAAACAAAAACAAAAACAAAAACAAAAACAAAAACAA